>NC_134855.1:35643471-35978471 GCF_049852395.1 Peromyscus maniculatus bairdii
TTGTCAGATATGGCAGCAAGCATCTTTACATGCTGAGATACCTTACTAGCCTAATAAAGTATTTTTACAAGGCAATATTTATGCATCAATATTCCCTTAGAAATCCAGGTGAACCAAATGGATAAAGTGATGGAAACACTAACATGAGAAGCTATTGAACTTCAGTGACTGGAAGACAGTCTGACTCTGGTCCTCTGCATATTTGTTATGGTGGAGTGACTTGGCGTTCTTGTGGGATTCCTCACAGTGAGAGCAGGGGCAGTCTCTGACTTTTTTATCTTCTTGTAGAACCCTTTCCTTCTATCAGGTTGCCTCATCCAGCCCTGATGATAGTATGTGCCTAGTCCTATTGTAGCTTGTTATGCCATGTTTGGTTGATGTCCTTGGGAGGCGTGCTCTTTTCTAAGGGGACACGGGGGAGGGAGCTAGATTGGGGGAGAGGGGAGGTGAAGAAGAGAGACTGGGGAAGGGGAGGGAGGGAAAACTGTGGTCAGGATGTAATATATGAGAAAAGAATGAAAAGTTTTAAAAAAGAATTTGGAAGAACTTACTAAGGTGTATTCAAATATTCAATAAATATTTATTATATACACATTAAAACAGGTTTAATTTTGGATGGTAGAGCAACCAATACAAGAAGTTCTTGGCACCATGATCGCACTTTCAGTTGAAAATCAGAAAGAAGCAGAGAGAGAGAACATCCCATAGAGGACTGTTAGGACTGTGGCTTCTAAGGGGACCAGAGTTTGCAGCAGTGCAATGGTTTTTATCTTACATTCCGAAAGAGTAATTTTGACTGGCATGTAGAAAATGAATGCTTAGGGTATGCAGTAAGAAGGGTAAGAAGGTGACTAACTAAAAGACTGTGACAATCATGCATAGGGGCCTAGTGGTGGCTGAGATGAACCTGACCAAATCCAACAAGAATTCATACAAATTGCTGATTGGTTGGTTGGCTCTGTGTATATGTATGTGTGAGTGTGTAGGGAGAAAGGGATGAAGAGATAGAGGGAGAGACAGAGATGAGGGGGTGGGGAGAAGAAGAGAGAGAGAGAGCCTCAAAGTTAGAAATACATTGACTGTAACAAGAATATATTTGAAATGATTCATTGGTGATGCCTGAGCATATTTTTTTTTCTAAACCAGATGGTAAAAATAAGTGGGTAAGAAATGCTTGTTTGTAACAGTTGATTAGTAGAACACATTAAGAAAACAAGTTTAGGAAATTGCTTCATATGGTTTCTTGGAATACAACTGTCCTGAAAAAGAATCATGGCAAGATTGTTAGAAAATGGGCCCTTAGCAATCAGAGCTGTCAGAGAAAGTAGACAGAATAGCTTACTCTTTTTTCAAGAGATACATGTATTACATGTCATCTTAATTGCTGGTTAGTCTTAAGAGAAAAATAATGTGATAATTTATTATATACATAGAACTCAATTTTTATTCAAACTGGTGTCTCATACTATGATTTAATTGATAGCTTCATTTTATATTTATTTATGTGTGTGTGTGCCCATATGTGTGTGTGGTAAATGTGTCTCTGTATGCACAAGTGGATCTGCTTATGGAGACAAGAGGTCAAAGTTGGATGTTTTCCTCAATTGTTCTCCATCTTAACTGAAACCTTAGTTATTTTTAGTAGCGAAGATTTTTAGGTGAAGAGTAAGCATATATTATTATTATTGTTTTGTGTTTTAACTTAAATCACTTAAATTGTTTTTCATTGATTTATTTTCATGGTTATTTCAACCCATGACAAGTGATACTGGTCACATTGTTTCTAAAGCAGGTAAGTCAGATGATTGAATTGATCAAAGAAACATTTTCAGTCAATACTTCTATATATTCTATAATTGGTCACAAAATTCTAGGTCACATGTTTGTCTGGAGATTACTGTTCTTCAAAAGTGCTTGTGACTCCTGGGAAGCCTAATAGGGTACCTCCTGAGCTAGCAGAGTCTAACTGGCTGTTTCCATCTTTCGAGCACATATTTTCTGTGCTAGTGTGACATTACTCCAGGTACCACGCATAGTGGGTGGGGATTTGTAAAGTGCTTAACACAGAGACATCTGGTTTACTGCAGGGAGAGAATGCGCAACATAATGTGATTATCAAATAAATCAGAATTCACCTTGCAGAGAGCCACACTCTGAACTCTGTGCAGGCTTCAAACACTCCCACTTTCCCTCCATTGTGACGTGCCTCCTCCCTACCACCTGTTTGGAGCCTGGCTTTGCGCACATCCCTCCACTGTGAACGCTCAGCCAGGCTGCAGGACTTCGTTATCACCTTGTTACTATCTAATTATTATGAGCAAAATTTTTTATTCTATTATTTTCTTCCCCAATCACAGATAAAACATTTTATAATGAGGTGTAACTGATAGCTCCCATTTTCATTGACAAATATCTTTGGGCAAAACATAAGCTCATGATATTTATTAATTTCATGTTACAACCACTACATAACTATATTTCAGATAAGAGCAACGTCTTGTCTCCGTTTTTCTTGTTTACTGCATTTTCAGTTCCTTTTTCACTAGCATGTATCACACACAGAAGTTTCATTGTGATATCCACAATGTGCTTTGTTTATCTTCACCTCCTCTATCATCCTTTCTTTCCCTTGTCCCTTCTCCTCACTTCTCTTCCCCATCCCTAGAAATTCCCCTCTCATATTTACTCCTTTTATAACCTTGTTAATTATCACCTGGAACCTCCTAAGTAAATCATATGCCCAGAATCAAAGGGCTAATATCAAACCTCTATAGCTTGTTGCTTGCTTAGTTTAGCACTTGATAGCCCCAGCAAGAGTTTGTATCACTCATGCACTGTGCAGAACACAGGGGCCGAGAAAGGAGAGGTTATCACGAGGGTAGCATTAATACTGGTCAAAGAGCCCTGTATCAAAGCCTGGTCATGACCTGTACCAAGAAACTGTACCCAATTAAACACTAATGTACTATTAAGGAATGAAATCTTGCTTCCTGTAAGAAAATGTTAAAATAATGATATAAACTTCAAAGCCAGACTCATTTTTGGTTTGTTTATGTCAAAAGGCACATTTTACTACAAATATGTTTCAAAACATAGCCAAGGACTTGGAAATTTCAAAAGCCACAGTGAGTCCATGGTTCATTTGCCTTTTTCTATACACTTCAACTCTGAAATATTAGCCTCTAATCCTGTTTATCTTTGCCATTGATGTTTTCAGCTTTAATGATTTCCCACTCAGAGTACATCATACTCACTAGAGAATCTGAAGTTCCCTCCACTTCTCAGCAACTGGAGAACAACAAACAGCCTGAAAACAAAGGATGCAGCTTAGCAACTCTCAACATCCTCAGCATCCCCACAGACAGCCTTCTCAAGTGAAGGAGGGCTTGCAAATTTTTACTCTAATAATTTAGGGGAAGGAGATTAAAGCAAAATCATTTTAATAAGAGGGCTTGTGGAAAACCTGCTTTTCACTACTGTTTATCTCCTGAGGTTGTGGGTTGGTTCAATGTCATTTACGGATAGCAAGTGTTCATGCTCCTGAACAGAATTTTCTGTAGCTTTTCTTGTTAATTTTCTAATTCAATTCAATATAAAGGAAGTGCTCACTTTGAATCTTTTCCTTTAAAGTAGGACAACCTTGAAATGATTTCGTGAGACAAACTTATATGCATGAAGCCTTGGCAGAAAACTTTATGTCCAGGGTGAAGGATTAAAGAATGTTGAGGCCTCTCAAAATATAGTGAATATTTACTCAGAAGTTTTTCTTTTAAAATACTACGTTTCAGTGAAGGTATAGAATAAAATTATGGGTCTAGATGTGGGATTTGCTGTCTTAATCAGGAAACCTAATTATAGAAAGTTTATGATGGGAATATTGATTGCTGTGATACAATAATGAAATTCCTACCTTTATAATGATATTAAAAAATATTGTGAAGTAGAGTCAAGTATCATCTTGTTTACATTCATTTACTAATTTTGTTGGAGCACGTGTGAGGGTGTTGTGTGGGGGTCAGAGGAAAAAAATCACAAGAGTCAATTCTCTTGTACCATGTGGATTTCCGGAACCAAACTCAGGTCATCGGGTTTGGCATCAGGCACCTTTACCCACTGACTCATGCCACTGCTCTGAGAAGCAAGTCCAACAATGCATTTACAATCAGCATGAGCAAACATGAGTAGCTTATTTCTATGAGTGTATACCACAAGTACTCATGTCTACCACAGCCATACATGTCTTTGGTCAGTAACACACTGTGAGCACTAAAGAGCAGGCATTGTGACATGTGCCCCCAAATACATATGGACCATCAAAGAAAAGTGAAGACGTGAATAAATAAGCATTTTGATAAATCAAGCAGGAAGGAAAGAATAAACTGAACCCCATGCTGCTTAGTTTCACAGTGTCTGTGTCCATTTTTACCTGAAGGTTCCTGACCTTGGGAAGTACTTGTTATACATATCAGCTTCTGGCCCTACTCAAAATATAATGCATTAAAATAGTCTGGGATTCATATTCATATGAACATATTATCCCTTCTCCCCCAAGTCTGCCCAGATCCAATGTCACTCTTACCTCTACCCACCCACCCAGCTTCCAGTTTTTTCTTTCTTTCTTTTCTTTTTTATCCAGCCCAATTTGTGTTGCCTAACTTCTCTGGGGAACAGGGCCTGCATTGGAGTATGGTTGACCTACCAGGGGTCACATCATTAAAGAAAACCAACTCCTTTTCCCAGAAACTATCAAATGTCCATATCTTCTCAGCTAAGTGGTGGGGTTTCATGAAGGTCCTTTGACTCCATGCTGAGATTTTGTTTAACTTGAACTTGTACAGGTCTCTGTGTCCTGCCATAACAACTGAGAATTTCTATATACATATGCCCTATTATGTCAGTAAACACACTTTTCTTGAAGTTAGCTACCTCTTTTGGCTCTTACAAACAATCTTTCTATCCCCTCTTCTACAAAGATCCCTATGTCTTGGAGGGAAGCATATGATACGTATGTCCTATTTACAGTTGAGCACACCATAGTTTCTTATTCTCTACATGTTGACCAATGTTGAGTCTCTTTGTTAATTGCCATTTAGTGCAAGAAGAAGCTTCTATGATGAGGGGTGAGATATGCACTTATTTGTGTGTGTACATTAATATGTCATTAGGAGTCATTTTAATGCTATGTCCACTTAGCAGAATAATAGTTTTAGGTTCTCCAACTAGGTCCTAAGACCTATCCAGCCACAGGGTTTTTGACCCCATTAACAGTGCTAGGTATAAGTTCCAACTCATGGAAGGTAACTTATATCCAATTAGAAAGTGGTTGACAGCTTCCATAACATTCATGCCACATAACTAGTGGGCATATGAGGTCGGTTGTTATTATTCACACCTGGGTGAGATTAATGATTACTTTTCTCCTCTATTAGCTTGCATGGGACCTTCCAACACTGTGAAAGCTAGCCAGTAGGAATGAACCTTCCAGATCAGAACTATACTGACCTCTGCATATTCTATGTTAAAATTGTGTGTGTTTTTTTTTTCAGCAATAGGGTATGACCACTAAGTTCTGGAGAGTAAGACAAAGAACACTGGAAATAGCTTGTAATGTTTGGGGGTCTATGGACCACATTGACTAACAACTCAAAAATAACCCATTCCAGTACTGAAATTTTTATTAGCTAGCATGCAGTAGCTAGTCAGGTTATCATCCTCCTTTTACAGAATAATGCCATTCAAATTATGTGTGTGTTAGGAGGCTTCTACAGTAAGTAGGTTTCCACTTTTTTTTTAAAAAAGTCTTTAATATTAATTATCTCTCCCTATACTTGTTCTACCCTGTCCTCCCATCTCCCACTCCATTTAATCCTTCCTATTCCATTTATTACCCTTTCTCCTTTATATGTCTGAATTCTATTTCCCCTGCTTTGAAAGGTCTTTTACTAATATTCCAAACAAAATACACATATCTAAAGATGCAAAGCTAACATCTGTACATAAGAGGAAAAACATGCTATATTCATCTTTCTGGATCTGAGTTACTGCAGGATGATTATTTCCAATTCCATCCATTTACCTGAGGATTTCATAATTTCATTTTTAGAGTTAAATAATATTCCATTCTGCAAATGCACCACATTTCTATTATCAGTTCACCAGCTGATGGATGTCTACATTGTTTCCATTTCCTATCTATTATGAATAAAGCAGCAATGAACATGGAAGAGCAAATATCTCTGTAGTAGGATAAAGAGACTTTTGGATCTATGCCCAAGAATGGTAGAGCTGGGTCATATGGTAGATTTCCAGCTATTTTAGGAATCTCCACACTGATTTCCATAGTGGTAAAACCTGTTTGTGCTCTAACCAGTAGTGAATATGTACATGAACTGACAGATTGTATCAGAAAACAGAATTCATATTCTTGCTTCCTCCAAGAAACATACTTCACCATCAATAAAGAACACCATCTTAAGATTAAAAATATCAGAGAAGCTATTCCAAGCAAGTGGAACAAATGAAGACAGACATAGTTATTTTAATATCTGACAAAATAAACCAAACCAAAACTAGCCAGAAGAATTGGAGAAGGTAATTTCATACTCAGTGAAGAAAAAATCCACAAAGGGAATACTATAATCCCAAACATTTATGTACCAAACATGGGGCACTCAATTTCATAAAATAATCACTGTTAGATCTGAAAATCACAGATTGACAGAGTGACCCCAAGGCAGTGATAGTATGTGATTTCCACACCCTATTGTCATACTAGATAAGTAATACAAACAAAAACTAAATACAAAAACTCTAGTGCTAACTGACATCAGAAATCAAATTGCTCTAACAGACATATGGAGAATATTACACCCAAACACTAAAAAAAAAAAAAAAAAAATTCTCAGCAGGCTGTGAAATATTCTATGAAATTGACCCATATTAGGACACAAAGCAAATTTCAACAAATTTTAGAAAACTGAAATAATGCCTCACAATCTATCTGACTACAAAGAATAGATCTGAATATCAACAAGAGAAATGGCAGAGTACACATATAGAAACTAAACAACTTGGCTACTGTATGAAAATTTGTCAAGTGAGAAATCAAGAAGGAAAATTTAAAAGATCCTGAAATGAATGAAAATGAAAACACAATGTACCCAGACCTATGAAGCACAACGAGAAGACAGCCCTATGGTAAAAGTTCACAGCCCCAAGTTCCTACATCAAAAAACTAGACAGATCTCATATGAATAACTTACTGCGGTACCCAAGTATAATTTTTTTACCGAGTAAAAGGTGTACTGAATATACTTTTGGGAAAAAAGTGTAGAAGATAGCAATACTAGAAAACAGTAGAATGGCAGGGATAATAAAATTTGGTGCTGAAATTCATAATCCTAACTCACCTCCCTACGCGACCAACTTCATTTCCTCCCCCACCCCTCTCCATTGAGTCCAGTTTGTGTTGACCAACTACTTCTGGTTTGGGGGCCTGCCCTGGAGTGTGGTGATATAGCAGGGTGCCACACCATTAAAGAAAACTGATTCTCCCTTTCCTAGAGGCAATCAAATGCCAATAGCTCCTCAGCTAGGAGTAGAACTTGCTGCCCCCCTCCACTCCTCCATCTGGGATTTTGTGTGGCTTAAGACTGCACAGGACTTGAAACACAGAACATGAAAAAAATCAAGCTAGTTCTGACCTGAAAGCTTCATTCTTACTGGCTAGATCTCATAATGCTGGAGGCTTATATACCTGATAATGGATGAGAAAAGCTATCATCAGTCTCACCCAGATGTGAACCCTGCTACAATAACTACATGCCTGGCAAGAGAAGCCCATGGTGTAATAGTGGCACAAATAGTACTGGAGTAACCAACCACATTTTGATTGGATTTAAGGCCCACTCCTTGATTTGGAACCCATACCTTACATGGAGGGGTGAATCTACAGTACAGAGCATAGCAAAATCACAGACAAGTCATCCACACAAATCCGTAAAGTGACTTTGTCCGTAAGCTTTCACACTGGAGGCTGGGGGGCAGTAATCAAAAGGCTGACTTTAAATGGCTAAAATGAGTGAGGATTAATTTGTTAAAGTATTTCATCTGAGCAGTACTTTGGAAGGATAAAAGTTTGCCTTGACAAGTTTCCATTTAAAGTTAATAAAAATCAAAATAAGAGTTGCATAATGAATAACTCACCAAAGGTCAGTGAAAAAAAAAACACTAAAATGAAGAAACACAAAAATATAAACATTGATTTATTTCTTTAAAGTGTTATTTGTATTTAAGAGCTGGTTTCTTGATAAATAACTAGTAAAACAGATAAATCTGAAATTTAATTGAACAAAAATATCAACATCTCCATAAATAAAAACAGTTCAATGATAGGGATCTTCACTCAAATATGTCTGAAGCTGAGACATGACAATGAAGACTTATCAGCAAATCTCAAGTGAATGAAGTTAACTGGGTCCTGATCCAAGTTAGTAAGTAATTAGAAGACAATTGAAAGAACTGGAAGTGTTCTGGATAGCACAGTTTTTATTTTATTTTATTTTATTGTATAATTTAATTTAATTTTACATATCAGCCACAGATTCCCTTGTTCTAAAGAATTTCTTACTAAGTTAGGTGTGATAATCCCATAATATTAAGGTTTTAAAAATTAGCTTAATGGGTATATTTCTATGTTTAATATGATATTAAATAATATTGAGTATGTATAAAATATTTTGGCAGAAAAAAGGAAGGATAAATGAAATGTAATTGAAAATGTTAGTAAATCTGGATGATCGGTAAATATACCTGCATGACATGAAGCTGTAGACCCTGCTAGTACCACTGACAATCCCATTATGTCTGACCTACCCTAGAAGTCAGAACTGTTCTCTTTAGTAGCCATGCATTGTCCCTCCATTTTATTTATTTACACAAAAGACTTCATTATAATGTTATAACTTTAGTGTTGTCTTCAATATCTGAGGATTTGTTTTAAAATTATGACTTACTCATTTTGGACATCTATTAGTTCTAGACTTACAACTTTTGAATATTTTGCTTTAGAATTGTTATCAGTGCTTCTCAATTATTCAAACAAATGAGTCCCATAAGGATGTTTTTAGGCACATAGTATGGTTTGAAGATATTTATTTTCTTTGTTGATCTGTCTTATGTACCCTTCCCCTCCCCCCATTCCCTTTTCACTTTCATGTTCTTTTATTTTCCTAATTTTTATGTATAAGAGAACATACACATTTGTTGCTTTGTTTTCCTGAAGACTGGCTTTATGTTCTCAGTGAGTCTTATTGTGAATCCAATGATTCTATTAGTATTGTCAAACAGCCAATGCTAAACTCTTCCTAAAGCTGGCATAACAGAGTACCAGGAGTCTTCCTATTGCTCTGCTCATTTTTCTTCTGTGCTCTGTCATGTTTTTTTTTTATTTTTGTCATATGTGTCCTCAATTGCAGGTAGATATAAAACTATATTTTGTCATTTTAACTTGTCCTGAAAGTTTGTTTCTTTACTATTTCACCATTTTCTCTCGAGCCATTAGTTTGTCAGTCTCATCCGTAAGACACCACACACACACACACACACACACACACACACACACACACACACACACACACAGGTGATTCCTGTTGTCTAGAATTCCTGGTCCCCTTTTCCTGCATTCATTCATTTAGTTATCTCTAACTCCTCCGTGGGACCTGTTGTGGCCCCATAACCAGGTAAATTTCTCTTTCACAGTGATTTTGATAGTTTTTGTTCTTTCTCTTATGATTATATACTTGAGCTATATTTTTTTTTTCTGGTTTTTTCGAGACAGGGTTTCTCTGTGTAGCTTTGCGCCTTTCCTGGAGCTCACTTGGTAGCCCAGGCTGGCCTCGAACTCACAGAGATCCGCCTGGCTCTGCTGGGATTAAAGGCGTGCGCCACCAACGCCCGGCCTTGAGCTATATTTTGTAAACATGTGAGGTTAATGCCTGTATCTGCTAACAGACCTTAGATGGATGAAGGGACTACCAATTAATTTTTTCTAATCATAAATATTTGCAGCATTAATAAGTTAATATGTAAATATTATTGTAATGAAATTTCAAGTTTCATCAACATAAAAGTTAAGTAACATAATGAAACTTAATGAAAGGCTTGACTGATTTCATTTATTTGGATGCACACACCACCTCACTGAGGGGTGAGGACTACAGCAAGCCTCACCTGTCCTGTCCCAGTAGTGCCCAGTTCCTTCGCCTGCAGTTTCCAGTAACAGTGGGCTTATTTCACAGAACAAATTACTGAGAAAATTCTATCTTTTGCACACCCACACCAGGGACAAATAGAACTGACCAAGTCCTGGTTTATTTCAAATATTTTCCAGATCATTTGATGCAAATTCCTTTCCCACAATATCCCATTGTCGTGTTTAAGTGAGAGAGGCAAAGCTAAGGGCTCTGACTCATGAATGTTCACTTTCTTCCTGGACTAAGTAGGCAGCAACAGGCAAAAATGTCCAATGACTCAAAGTTCCTATGAGTGTATTTGAGTCTGTTTTTCCTTTTTGAAACTATTCTGCATACAACTGGGAGAAATAATGACCTGCAGTGTGTCCTCTTATCTCCCTGGCCCAGCACTGAGATCTCCAAGACTTCTGTGTTTTCAGGATATCTTAATTTTCCACGTTGTCTCATGTGTTTGTTTATTCCAAGAAAACAATCCTGTCTTTCCATCCTCTTGCTCTTAGAAATTTTTACAGCAAGCAACTAAGTAGAATACATATCATGGAGTCTAGAGACTTGAACTGTTCTTAGATTGAGTTGAACAAGACCATAATTCAGTAAGTGTGATCTCCTGAAAATAGCTATATCTTATATCAGCATCACCTACTCTGCCCACTAACAGAAAGAACAAATCTTAGTGTATTTTCACTGCAGAAAAGCTTAAAATCTGTCTAATAAATGTTTTAAAATAATTTTAATATCTATGTTTTTTAAAAAATAAACACTTTCTGGCTCTTTCTTCCTTGAAAATGATGATTACCTTTAATTCATATAACTTCCAGATAAACCTCTCTCTCTCTTTCTCTCCTTTTTTTAAAAATTCCCCCACTATGGGATGGATGTTGATGTTTCTCTAACACTTAAAAGCTGAAATTTAACTCCCATTGTGGTAGTGTTAGGAGTGAGGTCTTTAGGAAAGATTTGTAAGAATACTCAAAGACATTCACTATGTCTCTGGCACATGTTGAGGATAGCCAGATGTTAAGGGGCATCCTCACAAGACTTCTGCAACACTGACAATAATCTTTAGATTGATAACATTTGACCTTACATGGTTTTATATATATACAAATATAAACACATATATTCCTATATAATGACATGTGCATATATATCCATCCACACAAACACAAACCTCATATATATTAATATGAAGAAGGATAACATCACAAGTGATGAACCATCCTATTGTCTAATGATTCTGGATCAGTTTTCATTCAAAAACACTATAAAGGGGACCAGAACAATGGCAATAAAATGATAAACAGATGAGTAGAACAAAAGTCCATGAAAAGAAATGATATATCTCTAAAGCAAACAATAAAATCAATAAATTTCCAACTAGATTAATCAAGAAAACTAAAACTAAAACAGAATACAGAAGTCATCAATGTCAGGAATCAAGGATGGAATGCTACAAATTTCAGCAACACTAGAGTATCTAAGATAACACTGAAAAACATTTTGACAAGTTCAACAACTTATATGAAATCAATAGTATAAGTGAAGTAAGAAATTATGAAAATTGATGAGATCAAATAAAATACCTATATAACTTTATATAAATTAAATAATTTGAATTAATAGTTAATTTTTACCACAAAATCTGTAGGTTCCAGTACCCTACGTGATAAATATTTCCAATAGTTAAGAGCTTAAATAAATAGAAAAAGCATGATTATTTACAACTTAATTTTCAAGGCCAAAAGCCATATAAGAAGAGGAGCACAATAAGATTCAATATCTCCAATTCATATGTGTATGACATTGAAGCATGTTTTCTTATTGAAAATAGGAATATGTATTATTTCATGACCAAGTATGGGTCTCTTGAAATTATAAGACTGTTTTAATTTTAAATTTCATCTCAAGCTTTCACCAAATTGGTAAATGAATACAATCCCAATTGTTGTTTTTAAATCTATTTATTTTGGGTCACTTTTTAAACATATGACCTGCTGTTAGTTTTGCATATCTTTCTGTTTTTGTTTGTTTTCTATCTTAAGAAAACCTTTAAACATTTTTTTTTAGATTTGCTTATTCTATTTTTTACATGTATGAGTGTTTTACCTGCCTTTATGTATGTGCCCCACGTGTGTGCCTGAGGCCTGAGAAGGTCAGATGAGGGCTTCAGATCCCTGAGGACTGGAGTTACGCATGGTTGTGAGCTACTGCATGGGTGCTTGGAAACAAAGTTTGTCTTCTGCAAGAACAAGGGGCTTCTACCACCGAGCCTCTCTCCAGCCCTTAAATATGTTTTAAATTGAAACAGAATTACACTACTCTCTCCTCTTTTTCCTCCCTCCATTCCCTCCCAGCTATCAAGTTGATAGCCTCCTTTTCTTTATTATCAAATATATATGCATGTCTACACACACACACACACACACACACACACACACACACACACACACATATATATATATATATATATATATATATATATATATGTAGGTAGATTGCATGTTGAATCTGCTTTTGTTGTTTGTGTGTATATATTTTCAAGACTGAGTACTCTGCATTGGACAATCAGTAAGAAAGCTCATCTCCTTCTTCTCCCCTCATCTTCTTCTCCCAGCAGATATCTCTTGCCTGGAATTCTTTGTGTAAGAGTAGGACCCCATGAAAATTATCCTCTTCTGAGTTAACATGTAAATTATCATAATAAATGAAGAAAAAAGAATTTTAAAAATTGAGAAGTAATTATGGCATTTCTGTAAGTGAATGCATGAAACACCCACAGCTAACATGCTTCTTAGTGAAAGGTCACTCAGGATTAGGGAGACATAAGGACGTCAGCTTTCACCACTTCTAATTTAACATTTCCCTGCACATCTTGGCCCCAGCATATTTTTAGGCAATTCAAAATTCACACAGAGTATTCTGCTATCTACATAAAGCTTCTAGTTGCTTATCATGACTACAGGGCAACAAACTGGAATTCTAGATGCAATATGAAATTACAAGAATGTGACATTTTATAATATTAATTAACTTGGTATTACTTTTCAGATATTAATTTTCCTAAAAAATATAGAATATTTAGGGATAATTTTTAGAAATTACTTGTACAATTAAAATTATAAAATTCAGCCAAGAAAAAAATTAAAAACTGATGAAGTGTTTATGGATTGAAATTTCCGTATTGTCAACATTTCAAATGAGACGGTCTACTCAATGAATAAATGTGTTTCTGCACAAGCATGGTGACCTGAGTTCTATCCCTGGAACTCACATGGATGAAGGAAGAAATCCAAATTCTGCATGTTGGCCTCTGATCTCCATGTGTGCACTGTGGCATGTGCATACATACACAAGTACATGGTCTGAGTGCACACACATACACACATCATCAAATAATTGTAAACATTTTTTTTAATTTTTCAGGTGGTCATAGACTTGTATGGTGATCACAATTAAAAACCTGTAATTTCTTTGTAGAAATCATTATGAAGACTTAAAAGATTGTTTAGAAACACAAAGATCTTTGATTTAAATGTCAATTCTAATAGCTTTTTATAATAGCTGTGAAATGGAGATCATTGTGTTGAGTGAAGTGAGCTAGTCCAGCAAAGACAAATCTCTCATGCTTTTCACATTTGTGGTATTTAGGCGATAAAATAAAGAAAGACATGAAAGTCAAACATCAACTACCAAGAAAGAGGAAAGAGGTAGAATGGGAACAGAGGGATGGTTGATAGGGTGAATGCTATCAAAGTACATCACATCCACGTGTAGAAATGCCGTGATGAAACACTTTACTTTGTGGAATTAGTATACATTAAGAAAAACTGCATACAAGGGTTCAAACATTCTCTGGATGGTAGTAGTTCAGAGTAGACTCAGATACTTATGTAGGGACAGATCACTTAGTTATTTCCATCCACTATGCCAATAATCCTGATATATTCTGGGAGTCTGGGGCTGCAATGTTTCCTTCTCTTTTAATGCAGTTCACATTCAGCAAGGTTTAAATCTTTAGACTTTTTCCAGATTTGAATGACAAAAACAAAGAAACAAGTTTCTAGTGTATCAGTCAGTATTTCAGCAACTGAAATTTGGGGTGAAAGGGAATTTGATATAGAGAATGAGCCCCTATGCAGCTGTGGGGGGTGTTCTGTAAAAGTCACTCCTGGCTTACAGGCAGACAATGCTCAAAAAGAGGAATGGACTCATATGCCATTGAGGATCACAAACTGGAGGATGTACACAGGGTTTCCAGAAGCTTTCCCATCTGCCCGCAGCCACAAGAACAAGGAAGGTTCCCTCAGCATCTTTCATTGGTACAATTACTGAAGTAGCATGCTGATGGAAGCAGGCATTCTTAGAGCTTTCTCTAAACAAGAACACAGTTCCAGCGCTTCCAGATGCTGTGGTAGAGGAAAGAGTAGTCACCCTGCCACCGAAATATGCAAACTGTAAATTTTTTTCAACACATAAATCATTGAGTATATACACTATGCAAGGCATGACCCTGGGTTGTGAGAGAGGCGTGAATGAATTGTCATATGTCATCAAGAAAAGTGCAAAAGATAAAATTTATAACCGAATAGTTTGGGGAGTAAAAGGCGAGCAATGAAATTATAAAGTGAGTAAGGTTAAAAGAAAATAGAAAAGAGCATATGTAAAACCTTAAAGCTTATGTTGTTAATTAGTGGTCTAGTATTTTAAATGTGTAATCCTTTTTGTACCTGTGTTTGCAAGAAATATTTGCCTGAAAATTACAAAAAAATTATTGCCAATTCAGCAAAATTCATTGTAAGTTGAACGTTTTCCTTGAGAGTTGAGGCATTGCCTGTCCTTGAGTTTGTGGACACTCTAACACAGTCAGAGTCTAGGTCTCCCTCATACACATTGAAGAACTTACCTTTGTCATTTCACCCAGATATTAATCTGTTTGGGCATCTTGGACCCAAATGAGCACTAGCTGACATGACAGTTCTCTTAGGGACCCATATGTTTGTCAAACAGAAAAGGATATTAAGTCTTCATCTTTGAAGGAGTGTGTTATATTGAATACTGAAAAGTTTCCCTTAGAAATATATTTTATTTGCATGAGCATAACATACTAATGGGTTTGTGATAGTTGTTAAGTGTAGAATATACATTGGTTGCTTTTCAGCTACCGTGATAAAACCCCATGACCATGGCAATTTATAGATGGAAGAGTTTATTTTCGCTTACAGTTACAGAGGGATAAGAATCCATCATGGCAACTAACTGCAGGCGCAGTGTCAACCACAGAAGCTGAGAGCTCACATATTCAAAGGTAAGTACAGAGCACAGAGAGTGGACAGAAAGTTAGACAAGGCTATCCCCAGTGACCTACTTTCTCTAACAAAGCCACACCTCCTATACCTCTCCAAACAATGCCACCAACTGGGGACCTAGTGTTCAAATACCAAATACCTGAGCCTATGGGAAACATTCTCAACAAGAAACTACAGAAGAATAAAAAGGATTTGAATTTTTTGCATTTTTAACTTTATTTTTTATTGATATCTACTTGATGATGTTTTTTGACCCCCTGATTTGTATATGAATAATCTCGTATTGTAGGTTAGATTTGCAGATGGCTTACTGTATTAATTCTGGTGATTCTCCCTAGCTACTGGAATCCACATGTTAGAAGTATGCCTCCTTCATCATTTGGAGAAACTGATATATTAACTACAGTTAATACCAGCAGTTAGTAGTAATAATAACTACCAGTAGATTTTGTATACTTTGGGATTATTTGGAATCAAGATTATGAAATGTTTCAAAGCTACTTTATATTATCTTACAGATAGAACACACATTGTTTTGTATTAGACATACAGATGTGGAAATTTACACTCATTTCTCAGAAGTGACACCATATTGTAAAATGTTATTTTTATCTCAGCAAAGGTTTAAAAACAGTTTCATTCTGATACCCAGCCTCTTATTCTACTTAGATTCCTCTTTCATATGTAATGATGTAGATTGCTATTTTAAGTTACTAACAGTTTGTGATTTTTGTCCTGTTCTCTATTTGCAATGATAATTGGCTAATTAGTGAGCTGATCATTCACAAAAAACACAGCCCTGTAGAGAAGCAGGCTTTGGATATGCAAATGTTCTCATATATCAAAAGAAATTATTTTGAATATTTTCCCCAAACTCAAGTGGTACTGCTTGTCTTCACTGCTTGTCTTCAATACCAAAAGGTCATCAATGACATTTTAAAAAACACACCACACAATAAACTGTGATTAATCTGTTTTATGAACCTTGTGCTTTAATGTTTATACACAGTTTCACATTGCTACTATCTTTATGCATAAAATCTTGTCTCAACCAACTATATAGCATGGAGATTTAGTTTTGTCTTTATAAGTGGTCATTACCACATTAATTTTAAGAAGATTATTAAGACATCCTTTAGAAACATTTATGGTAAAGATGCTTACTCAAGGAACATGGATTCAAATTAAGTAGGATTCTGTGTTTATCACCATTCTATTCCTAATATGAAATAATTGAAATCATTAACTTAAAAATAAAAAGGTTCATTTCAGTCCTCTGTTTTGCAGGTTCTTACCTATGACTAATTTTTATTTTGTTGGACTATGGTGAGGTGACCTATCCTGGTAGGAGCCTTTGATGAAGCAATCCACTTAACTCATGGCCAGAAAGCAAAAAAGGAAGACACAGAGGTCAAGGTCACACAATCCACTTTGTGGGCACCCCCATTCAACATGCTCCAGCGGTGGTAAGTAGAGGGCTTGTCCGTTAGCTCGTGGGCTTGTCGGGGAAAGTCAACAGACCAACTATATTAGATACTAAATAGCACTATGCCTTTCTCTTAGCTTATGATTCTGATTCGATAAAAATAAAGACATTTTGTTATATTTTCTTCTTGTAAAAAAAAAGCCACAGCAAACCCAAAGTTTTTTAATATAATTATTTTACATACAATTCCTTCTGTTTAATTCTCTTGTATTAACTTTTATACATGGGCAACTATTCATCTTAACACTTTATCAAATTATTTTTAAGACCAATATATCATTTATTATATGATTACATTTTCCAAATATTATTTAATTTGATCTTTACATAAACCTTATTAAATATTGACAGCAATTCTACAGATGAAGAAAAAGAGGCATAGAAAATTTGAATAATTTATTAAAGTCATATAGATAACTAGTGACCAAGGTAGGAATTGAGTCCATGACTGCCCAATTCTTAAGTTTATGTTTTTAATCACTGTTATAATCAAACATGACCATGGATAGATCCTGAACTGAAAAACAAAAAACATAATACATGTAGCAGTACTTTGTTTAGACAGCATACCTCATACTTTCATAAAGTAAAACATTTTTCAAGTTTTCTTTGAGTGAGTCTAGATCAATGCGTCATTGATTCCAGAGCCCAAATCTGTAATGTCTTTTAGCTTTTTCTTCTTAGATGTGGAAATGGAGGCTCTTTTCAGATACTGAAGGAATCATTACCTAAATAACAACCCAATCACGTATACACCACAACTTTTGGATCAAGATATTCAGTCTGTAAGAACTTACCTCCAAGTTTCATTTCATAGAGAGCAGAGACTAAATGGTAACTAGGGAGCAGCAGAGAGGCTGTGTAACTAACTTATACTTACCAGTGAACCTGCTGAAACCATTAACAAATTCCTGTAGCTAAAGGTTCTTTAATCATAATGTGTGTCCTAGTATGCTTCGTGTTGTGGTGATATATACCATGACCAAAATAATTTGGGAAGGAAAGGTTTCATTTCATTTTACAGCTCATCACTGAGACAAATTAAGGCAGGAACCTGAAGCAGAAACTGTGGAAAATGCTGCCTACTGTCTTGCTCTCCCTTGCTCAGCTACCTTTCCCACAGAACGCACACCTGCCTGCCTAGGCATGGCATGGCTCAGTGGGCTGTGCTCTCTTTAATCAGTTAACAGTTAAGAAGATGCTTCACAGACATGGTCATGGTTTGGCTTGATGGAAGCAATTTCTTGATTGAAGCTCCCTCTTCCCAGGCGATTCTAGATTACACCAAGTTGACAGGAACTACTGAGCATATTGTGCTACCTAGGGTTGTCTAGCAGGACAGATTCTGCAGAAGGCAGAGTAAGGACAACAAAGTAACATGACCGGAAGTGCAGGAACACTTGTCCATGTTCACCGTTAATTCACTTGGTGAGTTTTTCTCTTTATCCAGGACAGTGGGTTCATTCCCTTGCTGTGATATTGACTAGATTTGACATCTTGAACAAGTCTTCTACTCCCCGAGACAACTTATTCATGCATGAAATGTAAAGGGCAGGTGCCATGTGCTAGTTTCTGGAAAATAGTAGGACCTCTCGAAATAATGCTAGAGCTTGTACGGAGAATAAGTTATGCTTCAGTGTTCCTCTTCCCTACAAGTCTCTGTTTCTGCTTCCTCATCTGCCCTCCTTCCTCATCCATCATCTCTTCCCTCTTTTCTCCTTGTGACAAGGATAGAGGGGGACCTCAGTCTACTCTCCCTCTGAATTTCTCTGGTAAACTTCCATATTTCCATTCTAGACAATTCTTTTTCTAATGAAGTCTACGTAAGACAATACCAGTGAATATGGTTTGTCCCACATTCCTAATATCACATCCAATTCATCTTTTAAATTATTTGCAAGAATCAAATTCTGAATATTGATATTAGGTTTATTAGCTATATCCTCAAGGTCCTATATACCACGATTATAGGTGAGACCTTCTTGTCACTTCATCAAGATGACATTCTTTTTGACAGCAGAGACAATATATTACATATTTTGCTTCATGCACAGCACCTGGCACATGGAAGCTATTCACTGAATACTTGAATTGAAACTCAATGTGCTGAGCCATGGGGAAAGCTGCCTGAACAGAAGCACTTACCAATTCAAAAGGTCAGGGAAGCACTTGAGCTGGTTTTGCTGATATCAGGCCTCCTGTCCTTTCCGCGTGTGGGAAATTCGCACTTATTGTGTGTGTGTGGCTGCCTTACCACCACCCAGAAGTACAGGTGCAGATATTAGCATCGAGCAGATTTGCACAGGCAAGAACTCTCCCATTTGTCATGAGAGCTAGGATTCCAAGAAAGGAGGTGATAAGTTGAAAAATTAGGGGGAAATATGTTTTAAGAAGAATCTGGCACACCCCTTCCCCACCTCCACATTAATGAAATGGAAAGGGTGGGGGAAGGAAATGTTATGCTGTACATTGGCAGGAAAATTGTGCATGTCCTGTGAGCAGATGAACATGGAACTGTGAACAGGAAGCTGATTATTCCAACACATTATATTTCTCACTGGAAATATCATCCTGGAGGAAAAGTCCAACATCTCTGTTTTTGGAGCACCTACTCCTCCAGCTGTCTACACCATCTTGGCTGGAAGATAATAATGAAGGTCATTTAAAAGTATGGTCGATGGTATTTGTTATATGTGTGTATTCAGCCCAGCTCTGACCCCACCACCAATTCATGGAAACTGCCTCTTTTTTAAAAATACCTTTCCTTCAATGCTAGCTGGAGTAATGGATTTTTGTTCTGATCTGTCCCTTCTTCCTGTAACATCCTGCTGCCCGCTTCTACCCACATTTGCTTGTCCTAGAGTAACAGAGCAGGAGCAGAAGCAGTATAGACCATGAACATCTCTTTTGCTAAACTTGGGGTTGAGCGAGGAGAGGACTCTGTGTGACATAAAAACTGACAGTTTTCAGTATCTAATTTTCCACTACTAGAGTAGAGATAATGAATCTGGAATTTGAAGTATTAATGATTAAGAATGAAGGAATTATTAAAGGAAGATATGGAGGCAAGCAGAGACATGATTTCAGAACTTGTGTTTCCAAATGATTTCTGAGGGACGTTTATTTCCATTATTTCCTTTGGGCGACACCACCATAATCATAAGTATTACTCTTTTCGTTCCTTCAAAGAGAGCTGTAATTCTTTTCTATTAAACACACCAAATTTCAGTATTTCAGTTTCAGATTATAGCAGTATCAGCTTACCGATGTTTGTATCAGTCTTTCCAAGAATGATTCAGGTACCCCTCTCCTCTCTAAAAGGAGCAGTTTCTTGATGACCCACACCTAAAAACACCATCTACATTAGCATTAAATGCAACTCTGAAAAGATTATTGGCTCCAAGTCACTAAAAAAAATGTCAAGGATAACAGTTGCAAAGATTTTTCAAACAACAATGTTTAATAAATCACAGAAGCAAGAAAACAAACATCACACAGTAAGTAAAACCAGCCACCTTCATCAATCAGTTAAACAAGCTTGTTGTTAAATTCCACTACAGTGGCTTAAAGAATAAGATTTGTGCTTAAAGCTCTGCAGTGATGTAGTCTACCCAGATCCCACATGGAGGGTGGTATTTTGAAGCAGGAAGGACACAGGTGTGCTTCATTTGAAATGGAATTCATTAACAGGCTCTATGGTTTGATTCTGCCCTCCCAATGTCAGAATGGACGGATAAGGCTCCGCACTTCAGGCAGAGGGAGGCCGACACACAAGAGTTTCCCAATGAAAAGCCTGCAGAGCTAGGAATACACACAATACACCCCATGCCTGCTGATTTATTCACGAGGACAAGGGTAAAGATGATCTTGTCTTAATTTCAGTGCATTTTCAATGTGACAGAGCACTGAATCTAGTCACTAACCCCATTAAATTACTTGCCAAGGGCTGGACCCTATTTTTCTTTGGAAAAAAAGGTGCCAGGGCAATAAAATAATTTGTAGTTCTGGGTTCCTAATATACAATAATTCTGACCATTTAAAACAGTTTTTGTAGGAAATATTTTATAGTTAGAGAAATAGTTTTTGACATTTTGGGGGGAAAAGAACAATGGGCCGTTTACAGGTCTACACAGCAGATTAATGAATCTAATTGAGTCTGCAGGGAAATGTTTCAGTTTAACTACTGGAACTAATTTATACATTCACTACATCGTAATAAGTCAATTTAAGTTTCTGGAAATAAAACTGGATATCCTGGGTATAGATTTGAACTATAAATTTCTGCAAGAAAGGAGTCTGTGTGTTCATTATACATTGTAAAATTACCATATGGACCTGTCAACACTTCTTAGCACAGCTTTGTAATAATGTCATTTAGTTTAACATTGTAATGTGCCAACTGAATTAATGTGTATGACACAAAGCATGCCTCCCTCCCAACCTCTGCTTCTGGGGAACTGTGCAACTTTTAAAGATTTTTCTCAAGGCAAGAGCCTCCTGCATTTGCATAGGGAACTTCAAGATGAAGATTGAGTGTAATCGCATTTACTAGGAGCCTCTGAGAAACAAGCTATGGGGCTCTGATGCCGAGACTTTGCAGACAGATGAGCTCTGTAAAAACAGGGATAAATCTTTACCTGGGAAACCTCACTTCACAATCAACATGAATCTGCATGGGATGAAAAATAACCTTCTCTAATGATTTCTTTTTTTAATCATGTGAAACCGAAGATGGAGAGGTAAGAACATATTCTATGCATATTAACACTTGGTATTACTATAGTACTCACAATACTTTCCTCAATCTGAGATTTGTTTAATATAAAAGGTAGCATATGCTACCTATATGTCATTAGATTATGACCTAACATAGTCTGATGAAGAAATCATCTAGCTGAATGGGAATTGAGAGAAAAAAATAAAAACTTTGCTAACATTTACCTAGGTAAAGTCATTTACATATACAATTCATAACACATTTCATAAGTGAGGAAACTGAGAGGTAGAGAGATTGCATAGTATTTCTGAATCGCATACGTGGCCAAGCATGGATTTGAACATAGATGTCTAATGCCAGGGTCAGGGTCCTTCAGCTATATACCATATAATCTACCTATAATAATACTAAAATACAGCTGTCATGTTCCCAAATATGCAAATGATTTGACTCAGTCCATGCTTACAGCAACTGTGGAAGATAGTTGTTATTATTAATACTAATTTTGTAGATATAGACACTGAGAGGTAGGACATGTAACAGCTCAAAATCATGGCACTAGTAAGTAGGAGAGCCTGGATTTGAACCAAGGCAAGCTACTTGAGGACTCTATTTCCTCAGTAACACCATGGAGGTATCCACTCCCCTCATGGTGCATTCTAGTAACAGAACAGGTTTTAGCTCCATCATAAGAGTTTCATAGGGTCTTTCCTATGTGAAAATCCATTCCTGGATTAAGGAATTGACTTTTACAAATTCCTGCTCTCTTGGAAGCAATACACAATGCTACAGCTCTTTATGAACAAGCCAGAGGGATGAGCTTCTAGGTGAGCACCTGTAGTGAGCTGGCCACTGGTAGGCAGGGCTAAGCTCCAAACGAAGAAAGCATCATTAAGTCTTTTAAAGAGATAAGAGTTTTAGGAAAAGTCAAGCACTCCACAACAAAGTTATAGGGATGGAGTAAAACAAGGAAATGTCAATGTGTACACCGAGGACAAAGGGCATCCTCAAAAGAAGGGAACCTCTTCCTCAGACTTGGACATTTATGCCAACATGACACACACAAATGCCAGATACAATACTTATAACTAAGGAAATTTAGCTTCTTTTTGAAAAATTATTCATTTATTATTTAAATAGTCTATATATGCAGGCATCATGCACATATGTAGGAACTCAAGCACCAAGAAAAGTGTATGGAAGTCAGGGGACAAGTTCATGGGGTTGGCTCTCTTCTTCCATCTTTATTCTTTATAAAAACCCAGGGCTTGAACTCGGGTCTCAAGTTTGTGGGTTCGTAAGTTTGTGCAGTACATCTTTTACCTGCAGAGCATATCACTGACCTTTTTTTTTCTTTTTTCTTTTTTTGGTTTTTCGAGACAGGGTTTCTCTGTTTATTTTTGGTGTCTGTCCTGGATCTTGCTCTGTATCCCAGGCTGGCCTTGAACTCACAGAGGTCCACCTGGCTCTGCCTCCCGAGTGCTGGGATTAAAGGTGTGCGCCACCACCCACCGCTCGGTTACTTTTTTTCTTCTTTTAAAAACTTGCTCATGAATTTTGGGAGTTGATCTTTATTTTAGTAAACTAAGAATTTATAACACCAGAACTTCATGCATGTGAGGCAAACACTTTACCATTAAGCTTATATCAACACGGTCCAAAAAGAATCCCAGAGTTCGGTTTGTTTTCAGTGCTGGTGTTGAAACGAGGATGTCATGAATGTCAATCAAGCAAACCCACTTCCTCCAAGCCACAGCCCAGTTTAGCCTCTTGATGCAAAGCTCAGGCATTGCCTTGTTTGATGACAAAGAAGCTTTTATAGCTTGTTACTTCCTTCCCTACCCCGTTTCTCTCATCTAGAGTAGAGTAGACATTTGAACTTTCTCTCACTTTGGTCCTCAGTGGTCTGAGACTGCTTTTCTCACTTGTTCTTTTCTTCACTCTCCCTTCCTCACTCAGTGTTTGTGTGTGTGTCAAAGGAGGGAGAGAGAGGGAGAGAGGGAGAGAGGAAGACAGGGACTCAATCTATGCCATGGTGCATGTGTAGAATTTAGGGAAAAACCTTAGGTGTCGGTCCTCTCTTTCTACCTTGTTTGAGAAGGATCCCTTGTTTACTACTTCCCAAGCTGGGCTAGTTGGCTGGGGAACTTCTAAGGAGTCTTCTATCTCTATGTCACATCTCAGAGTAGGAATGCAGGAATTACAGATGCATGTGACTGTTCCAGTTTCCTGAGGATTCTGGCTCAAACTTGGGTCCTCACTTTGCCCACTGAGCCACTTCCCCCAGCCTCCCACTTGTTCTTGTAGTCCTCACAACCTAAATCGTATTATGAATGAAGATGAATACCTTGAAAGGAATCATCTCAGGCCTTGTGAAGAAAGTCCAGAGGGCTTGAGAAGTCATATGTGTGCTGTACTAATTTGAAGTCTTGATCAACATCCTTGAATATGGCTGTGGAGAAGTTTGGAAGAAAAAATAAATAGCAGTGTTCCCACCACCACCATCCTTCCCCACACCAATCCAACTATTTAGATTAGCTAACCCTGAAAGAGCTTGTGTTGGACTCCAGGAGACAGTCATCTAGCGATGATGACCATTTGTCTTCTTACATAAAGAGATGGAGTATATATATTCTAACTACTAGATAATGTCAAAAATCTGGTAGTACCTTTTCATTCCCCCAAACCTTGTAGGTAGATAAACTTTATCTAATGGATAGTTTCCACTCATGACAGAGACTATGGAAGAAATCCTACCTTCAGTGTTTTGAGATGAGGTAGGAATGTTGGACAATGACATTTAATGCATCTCAAATGACAAAGAGAGAAGTATGATTGTTTGAGAAGCTATCATTTGTGCTCCAAGGAGAGAAGGAAAGGCATATAGCATTTCTGAGTAATTACATGGCAAACCCCTTCTAGGTTATTTGGTCACATTCTCCCATATTCATAAGAGAAACCACACCAGCAATCTTATCTGAACACAGAAAATAATAGCTGATGAGTGAAAACAGTGTCTTAGTAACTCTTTGTGCATGGTGACTGGTTCCATCTTCTGCTACGGGTGTCTTATTGGCTTTAGAAGTATGATGAGCAGGGAAAGATTCCAACAACCTCCAAACCAGAAAAGATTATAATGCCTATCAATAAGATGTCCCAAGATGCATATTGAAAAATCACGAAGTGAAGTGTTAATTAATTCCTAATTAGATCAGAAACCCACCTGGAATGCACATGTTAAGGTTTGGTTTTCTGTGCTGATCAGTGCAGGGCACTGCCTTACTGTCGCTCTCCCAGGCACTGGCACAGCGTTGGGCCACAAACACCACTGTAAAGGAAGTAATTGATAATTATCTTACAAATATGAGCAGTACAGCGATAGAAAAGGATACCAAAATGGATGTTTTGACCTCAAACTTCTTGAGAGTATTATTATAAAAAATACATATATTTTGGGAAGTGCTAACTTAAATGTTTTATCAGTTTAATAAGTGAGAAATTATGATATTATTGTATTTTTATTAATTTGTATTTTGATTTCAGGAGTTATATAAGAATGTACACACCCATTCTGCCTTCTGATGATGGTAAATGGAGAAACACATTAAAGACCATTCTCCTTTGATCACCGTTACAATTTCCCATTGAACTTCTGCTTCTGCACACCACCTACCTCCAATATATGTCTAGCTTTTTCATTGTGATTAAATGCAATTTGTTAAATTGTCCTTTCCAAACCCTATGAGGCAAGCTTATCCAGTATATGAGGCAAAACATGATTTTAAAATACTTAGCATTTTATGCCATTGCTCATCTTCAATGTACTTTACAAATATTAGCTAATTAATTAATTAGTTCCTGATTACAAGGGCGTAGAAGTTCAAGGCAAAACTTGGCAAATGTTTCTACATCATTATAAAGAAAAGCTTGCTTATATCAGAGAAGATTATTTCTCTTTTTGAGTAATATGTACTATCATAAAAACGTTACAAATGCCCTTTTCTGGGACTAGGTATAATAATCATTAAAAATGAAGAATAGTTGTAATAATACTAGTACAAACACAGCAATATTGTAAAGTGGGTACATATTTGTTACATGCTGATGCTTGAGAGCAGAAGCTGTGTCTTATTCTATTTGTGTTCTAGCACCTAGCACAATCCCAGGCATGGAAAAGTAAAACACACATATTTATAGGCAGTGCCATCTAATTTATAAACTTTCTTTCCTATAACAATAAATAAACTGAGTGGAAACACATGAGAGAATCCATAGAAAAAGAAAGCAAGGCATTCAACAATGTGGTTAATTTTCTGGTCACCAAGTTACATTTATGTATCATTGAGTTTCACAGAAACAAAAGAGAAGAAAAAATATTAAATAGGAGCAAGAAATAGATTTAGTCTTTGATGCTATCTCATACAAAGAATAATCTAATTCACTGGAAGATTCTCTCAAATATATTTTCTAGCATACTTATCCTGGAATTATGACAGTCAAATTGACTAAGAGTGTAATTCCTCCTTAGCCATTTAATGTCAAACTGCTACATGTTTCAAACTGACCTTTTAATCTTACACATGAGTTCCCAGTTTGAGATAGGCATAAAGCTAGCCTGTCCATGCATATAAAATGATAATTTTGATAGTCAAATTACAGAGTTGGCAATAGATACAAACTGATTGGCATATTTTTGTTAACTTTAGAAATAACATCATGTAGCTGCACACTAGATGATGATCTTGGATCACACTTCCCATTTGGGCAGGAAAGTTTTACTTATTTCTTTATGAGAGGAAAAAAACTTACAAAACTCATAAAATCATTAATAAATACAATAAAATTTTTGTAAAATGAATTCAACACTTTAGATTTATATGCTTATTATAAAATGTCTATGTTTTAACTTTTGTCAAAATACACAAAAAGAATCCAATGGTCATGTGTGTCTCTAGACCCTAGGTCCACAAAAGGTGGTCGTGGAAAGATAGAAGTTGAGACATCAAAAGAAAAATGTTTTTTGCAGGGGCTGGGGGGAGATTGTGTCGTAGTTGAAAACCAGAGTAAATCCAGAGTAAGTAAGTGGGAATTATAGGATTTTTTTAAAATCATGTATACAAAAATGATAGTCAAAGCCATGAGAGTCAATGTAATAAAAAGGGAAGGAGAAAATGTAGAAACAGGGGAAAAAATGACAAAGGAAAAGATGGTGGGGTGCCTAGTTGTAAGGACTTCAAGAAAGGTAATAATGGCAAGTGAACTTGGAAGACTAAAACCTTTGAATTTGATGGAAGAAAAGCCTTTGGCAGAGAACTTGGGCTGCAAGAAACATGGGGGTAAGGTCAGGGGTGACTGGGATAAGGTAAAAGAGCTTTAGTTTTTCCAAAAACATTGTAGGATTGTTTGTACCAACATCTAGTAATTTCATTAATTTGTGATACAGCATTAGGAAAGGCAAGAAATAGACATTTCAGTAATATCATGAGCGTAGTCATTGAGCAGCATGCCAACATGCAAAGAACTTATGACTGAGAAAACCGGGATCTACATTCTGACTTAAATCAATACATTGTTCTGCATTAATCATGTCCCTTATTTTTGTCCTTCCCTATAAATTGAGTTGTTGGACCATGTGATTTAAAGTAGAGAATATATCCTATTTTAGAGGCAAAGTAGAATAGCAAGAAATCAATATAGTGCTCCATGTGCAATTCCACTCTTTCTTTCTGTCTCTTTCCTGGCTGTGCTTCTGAGAAAGTTTTGCATCTTAATCTTAGTTTATTCATCTGTATGGTGCTAGAAGAATAATCCAGGGGAATGGTCACACTAACTTCTCAGTGAGTTAATACTTATTTGGGTGGTTAAATTGCCTTGGAACTCGTGAATCCCAAATAAATTAACACAATATTTCATTATGACTTGGAATCACCATTGAGTTCAGTCGGTGCCTAGGACTTCAATCAAATGGAAGTTGCACAGATAGACACTGACTCCAAGGGTCTCTTTTGGGGATAGCTAAGTTATCGTTTTACTATAACCTACATTCTTATAAAGTGCTGTGATCTTGGAGAAGAGAAAAATTAGTGCATTTAAAGTATATATTAAGTAATGGTTAATAGGTGTTTAGTGAACCTGTAGACACAAAATGCATAGTGATTTCAACTTAGAAGAAACTTTGTTTTCTTCCAGGTTGAGTTGAGATCTATCAAGTAGGACACTGAATAGTTGAGGACTCATGTCTCAAACATAAACCCTCTAAGCATGCTGGGAGACTAAGCCAAGGCCACGTGGAAGGGAGCACACTAGCTCTAACAAACTCTGAACCACACTGATCATTTCTGAAGATTTTCATTCTATTCTGAATTATTTTTTTGTTTTATTTTGTACAATGATTTATTTTGTACAAACGAAGTTTGTTTCATGTCCTTTGTATTTAAAACATGCATTGGCTTAGCCACTGATCGATACTAAGGCCCATTTGGTTTTGAACAAGTCTCAATATAGTTCTTTGGAAATAAGGCAACTAAAAGCCTAAATAACTGACTCTGTTAGTCATTTTAGAACCAAATTCAGAGAGTGCTGGCAAACAGCGGGCAGTAAGATGGGTGCCTTACCTCCTGTCCTCTATAGTCCCATCAAATTGCTGCCTCTTACCTGTTCTCATGCTGAGTGAGATATCTCATGTGCTAAGATCCATAGAAAAGAGGGTTTATTGAGCTAATGGTTTCTTTTATATGGAAAGTGATTGCTAGGAAAAACTCAACCAGAAAAACAACAGACAAAAAAATTAAAAAGAGTTTTTCTACCAGAGACAGAACAGCCAGATCTGGAAGTCTTCACTTGCTGAACTGAATGGGAATGATGTGTGCTGACTGCTAATGTTTACAGGCTGATGAGATGCTGTGGGATTTCCCTGAGGATACAGTCTTGAGTAAAGGACTAGTGAAATTACTGCACCCCTGCCTCTCTGAATTAGTTGAATAGGCTAATCCCCACAAATGGATAGGATTTAAAATATGATTGTGAGATTTTTACCAATTGCATAAATCTATGTATATAGAGATGTAGGTTCAGATTTATAGACCCTGGATACAACAGAAAAGACAGGGACATTTTCAGCTAGCAACTTTTATGAACATTTTAAATCATTGTTTAGTATGGATTTCTCTCAATAAAAGTAGCATGACAGAATGGGGGAGTTTGCTATGCTAAAATATAAAACCAGTCTATTATATTACTAGCTTAATAGCACAGTGCCTTAAATATTTAAATTTGTGCAGTGAGTTATAGATAAAACTCCTCAGCCGATGCTACTATATATGCAATTGGAACATCAGTTAAGTATGAGCAAAACTAAAAACAAAACTTGAAAAATATTTACAAAATATTCACATGAGAATCACAAAGGTCTTAGGTACTTTATTTTATAATAATGTCAAAGGTGCTGTGTGACAAACACACAAATACTTAGTCTTTTCTGCTTTTATTTTTATTAACTTTTTATTTTTGAGAAAGTCTTGCAATATGGTTCAGGCTAGCCTCAAACCCATGCCAGTTCCTGAATGCTAGGATTTCAAACATGTAACACCATGCCCAGCATAAATGACTTAGTATTTTGGAAAAAAAAACTTTAATAACTTTAATTACTCCATGTAACCTTAAAGTTTGCTATTTCCTTAGAAAAAAGAATTGTTTTAGAATGCACACTTAAGCCAGAATAAGAGCATTTAAGAGCTATATGGAGATCTTAAGGGTGTTTAGAATGACTTCAGGCTAAAATTAACAGACAGATTTGAGATGAACTCATAGAAGGAAAGACCTCAGTGTCCATTCTACAGTGTGTCAAGCCAGCTTGAACTTGACATTCAGTTTCATTGTCAATTAGCTTCCTTTCACAGCGCCCTCTCTCTTTCATAACATAACATCCTCTTCAAACGTCTAGCCTTTGGGCTCAGTATTTCACTAATATGCACTCCTTTCTTGTACTCTCTCCAATGTAACAAATATGCTAAACACATGAGTCCACTTCATGGTGTCAATAGAAGTCTTGTTTCTTGAGCTCATTCTCTTCCCAGATAGAGATGACTTAATTGGTTTCAGAATAACGTGGCTTTAAAACAAACAAAAGAATGCCCCACGATTATTTGTACTCCATTTGTCCCTGTTACATTTCTGATGGATCCACAAAGTAACCCAAAATGACATATTTGGTACTGATTTTGAAGTTTGGACAAAATTTGTCATCTGAGAGACCCAGATAAGACCCATCTTATCTGAGGTAGAAACACAAACTCTATTAGTGTAGTCATATTCTTTATACTTCCAAAGGACTTTCAAATACATGACTGCATTTAGAATAAATGAAGTATGTGGCCACACATCCTCCTAATTAAGAAGTGCAGAAGTTGAAGCCTGTACAATTTTTTTAAAGTTATGAATACTTTTAAAATTTTGGCTATTTTATTCTTGGCTATTATTTCCAGTTTCAAATCACAAACTACTATGCCTTACTGGCAATTTCAAACCTTCATGGAGGTGTCCACAGTTAGGTACTATTATTATCAAAAGGAAACGACATATGAATTTTTTTAACTATGAAATGGCCAGTTGTTCATGGGCGTGCTTCGTCATGGCCTCTGCATGCATCAGCCACCTTTCTCCTGTGGTGCCCTCTGGAGCAAGTGCTCACTCAATGTTTGCTACAGCTTCCATGATCTCAAGATTTCATTTACTAAATGACTTATAGGTTCGAGGGAGACTGTTCTATGTGACTAAGTCTTGAAGAAAATTCCATTTACTTTCTTTAAGATCTCCCTTCCCCCTTGCCATGCAAACTAGCTCAAACTAAAACTTGATAGGTCTGTCCAGCCGCACTCCAACGCCGTTGTTACATTCCTGCCCTGGTCCTTTTGTTCTTATATAGCCTCCTCCCTCTAAGGAGAGGAAAGGAAATGGCTTCTACCCTAGCTTGTGCGTCTACGAGAGAGATGCTAAGGAGTGACATATGCCTCTGTGCTGGAGGTACACGCAGTCTACAAGTTCTCTAGCAGGATTCTCACATTTGAGGGAACATGTTGCCTAACTTCCTGACCTGGAACTTAAACCATTTCAATTTAAGTATGGCTCATCAATTATTCTGCACATTTCTCACCTAGGTTGTGTCTCCCCCACTTCAAAACAAGAAATGCTACAAATCTGGAGATACTTTTTACGTTTAATTACTTTCTATTTTAATGCCTTTCTTATATAATGTGATTTATTAATGCTATTAAGAGTTGAGTGTGGTGTTAGTCCATTTTTATAACTCAGAGGAAAATCATTCACAATTTCTGTAATATAACACTGGGATGATTTTAAGTTATAAAGGTGCAAATAAGAAAACTAATGTTATGAAGCAACACACTCTTTTTCTTCTTTTTCTTTATCCTATTCCTACGGCATTTTCATATGAAACTCTAATAGCAACTAATGATTCTAAAAATACGATTATGATTCAAAAAATTCTGGAGCTGTGACAAGAATTCGTAATAGCTGTCAAAGCCCAAATCAAACAAATCTGTTGGTGATTTCATAAGCAATAATGTGAGTCTATTTTAATCATTTCTTCTCTTAAAAGTCATATTATTTCAAACCAGTATCTAAACATGCTCTCTCAGGGTATGAGTCTCCAGATGTGTCACATGATCTGAAGATCTTTCAACATTGTTATTATGCAGCTTTGAAATTATGCAAAGAACCAGTTTACCGTTGCCCACCATTGCCTCTGGCTTAGTAGCCTCCAAGGTAGTATCACCTAGACTGAAAGAATGAATATGAAATGCTAGATACAAAAGTGTACAGTCATTTTATTTATGCAAAAATCTTATTTGTGTTTTCAAAATCTATAGTTTTTTTTTCACTTAATTTCACGCTGTGATTTTATTTATTGATGCTCAAAAATTATTTTAAAAGATTTTAGATCTCTGTATACTTGAATCTACAATCAATTTAATGTCTATGACTAATGCAAAGTTCAAGTGCAATTTCTGTGAATAGTATTTGGAAAGAGTTCTTGTTTTGGTCATTCTTTTATTATGTAGCTGGTCTTTAGTTTATAATAAAAGTTTGTTAAATGAGATAAGCCCCAGTTAATAGTTTGGAGGTCAGGTTATTGTAATGGTTATTGATTGCTTCTTTATTTTGTGTAGAAACAAATTATACATGCTCAAAAATCCCCATTTCTTAAAATTTCAAGTGATGCTTATGTAATTAAATGTATTTCAGTATAAATGCAATAGCGCCCTCTGGAGGTCTGGAACATAAATAAATTTCATAAATCAATGTCTTCTTTTGTTAACACTACAGATTTTGTTAACTTGGACATCTAATATTTTACATCCTGATAATTACATTTGTTTCTTAAGATGATTAAACATGTTTAAAGTTTATCAAGCATTTATTATGATTTGTGTGCAATGTCTCTGATAATGCTCAGTGTTACCACACAATACACAGTTCAGCCACTGATCTTGGTGATGTCTCTTTCCAATTTTCTGACCTGTCAAAATATTTTTCAAACAAGAAATGACAACTTTCATTTCCAAAACTCCATTAATATCTGGTTATATGAAGGCAAAGGGGAACTATTTTTACCTCCTTTGAAGATTGGATGGAAACAGTGACTTTCATTCTTTATTCCTGGTCAACAGACACAGCTGTGGTTTGGAAGCGAAGTTAATGGAGATGGGGGAATATGGGAAGGATCAGAGGTCAAACACGTCGGAAAAAATACCCATGAGTCACGGGAACACATTCAAGAACCAAAGTGACTTCTATTGTGCCATAGTAACATAAATAAATGCTCCCACAGTCATTGACCTCTTTGTAACAGCTCTGCATACAAAGAAGTTATTGAAGTTCAGAGAGATGCAAACAAAGTTGTCCACCCACTATAAAGAAGAGGATGAGCACATGACTAGTACAGTACCCATGGAAGTATGCCGGCAGTTTTACTCTGAGTGAAGTCCAGATATTCTTTTCCCAGATGATTATTCAAGGGGCTGCATCTCAGCTTCTCAAGGGATGGTGGCCTGTAAAACAATGCCCAATGAAGCATGGCCTTCAGTCAGGATGGTATCTGGGAAGGCTAGCTTCTGTTGGCTATTATCAGCGAAGACTGACAGTGACTTTGTCAATTTTATATTAAATTTCTAAATTTGTCAAATTACTCCATGTGGAGATTAAACATAGCAATACAAAATCCACAAATCCAAATGGAATTATACTTCTAACTTCCAAGTACTTGAATGTAAACATGGGTATGTATGTTGATATATACACAACCATACTAAAATGAGTAGGAAAATTTCAAGGCCCAAACAGGCAAATGTAGAGAGGGAAGCTAAAACTGTCTTATTCTCTCCATGCTGCTTTGTGCCTTATCTTTCTTCTTCCTCGCTTTAATCATATAATAATCTAGAAAAATAAGGCCAGAACTCTGCGTGCAAACAAAAACTGGAATTTTTGGTTACATTGGTCATTATAGGAATTGAGGATTTCTCTGCAGAATTATTTGGCTTTAACTAACTTCGTGTAATTTGATGTGTATAAACTGCTGAGAAAGTTGATTATGAGATATTTGTGAAACATTTGATGGTAACTAGCACATAGAAACAAAGGCTTATATTTACATTAATTTAGATTATTACATAGACACTTGCCTAGCATTTGTAAGGACTAAGTACTGTTTACTTTATAAATATTGGGCCATTTACTCTTCCTAAGAAGCTTATGAGGCAGAAATCTGCCTCTATGCTCCGCCTCCTTATCATCATATCATCATCATCATCACCATCATCATATCATCACCATCATTATCACCACCAGCAGAAGCAGCAGCAGCACCATCATGGGGAAACCTGAGACACAGATTAAGACCGTTCTCAGTGTCACATGGCTAGTAGGTGCTGGACTTATAATTAAACCCAAGAAATCTAGATAAAGAGTCTGTGTAGTTAGCTATGGAATGGCTCTGTTAAGTGGTTATTTCTGTTACCATCATCATTGGACAGACTTCATCTTATACTGAATTTCTAAATTTGACAAATAAGCCTATAACATTAATATGTTTATGCTAATTTTATCTATGTAAGTACAAAAGCAAAAGCATGATTCACAATTTCCCGCAATAAGTAGAAGCTGTCAAGAAATGATGACTTTGACAGTCATAAAAATAGGTATCTTAGAGTTCCTTAGATTGTCATCAATATGTTTTTGCTTCTGTTCATCCTCTCTTCCTTGGTGGCCATTGCTTCTAGAATGATCATCCTCTCCATTTCCAGATTTACAGGAGGAACAAGAGGAACAGGAAATCAAATAAGGGGGGGGGGAACACAAGGGTCATTGACCTTTCCTGTATGCTTCACCCCAGCTTTTTGATTTTAGATAAGCATCGGTGGCACACCAGTCATAGTGCTAAGATTTTCCCATCACAGTCCTTCCCCAGAGACTGTAGAGAAACAGTGCAATTGCACAAAAATCCATCTTTTCGAGTAGTGGGCTGATGGTTAGTAACACGTATTCTCTTTGCTTACAAAAGAACAACAGTAAATATGCCAAGGGAATCTTGATGGATTTTAGCAGGTTTCCATGTAAAAGACTCAGCTCAGCTGAGTGCTCGTGTTGTGAAGGCATATCTGGCCATATTTCTCTGATTTAAGAGTTCTCGGGCTTCAGTGCACACCAAAAACATACCTGGAGCTGGATTCCATACATCTAGACTGGAAGGTAAGAATTGGATTTTCAGGTGATTCTGATGCAGGTACCCAAGGATGCACTTAGAAAAACACTTATGGACTAGTAGTAAGGGATGAGTCAGTTTCTTAGGAGGATCTGCTTCAAATCTACATTTCTAATACCTCTCCAAATATGCAGAATCCAAATCGATGGGAGAGGCTGAGCATTCCCCTCCGACACTGGTGAAGCTTCTGTAGGTCTCCTGCATTACTCTGTCCTGTAATTGTGGTTTAGGGCTGTGTAGATGGAGCCTTGGAAATTCAGGAAATACTTTAAGGCCTTTTTAATGTCCCAAATAACGGCATTTCCCTTCATCCCTCTTCCTAAAGTTCTCTCCTTGTGTTATTTATTCATCCATTTATTTATTTTTAATGTTGGGATGTCTCTCAGTGTTCCCTTTCCCTCTTGTTTATGTTGGAGACAATGTTTATGTGGGATGGGGTGGGAGTGAGGAGACTTTTTTGCCTGTAGAATTAATACTAAGGGTTTACTAAGCCATGTAACTAACCTTCATTATTTTGACACAGTTTTCTACCCAGTTCCACACTTCCTTTCTCTAAGAAATGAAGTACTGTTGGGGGAAAGATCTCTGAACCTATGTGCCACTGCAAGTGCCCAGAACATAAGAGGAACAAAGCATCCTATTCTTTTCATTATTACCTAATGATAACTCTATGGAGATACTCACAAAAGCAGTAGACTGACAGATGAATCCATAAGTTAGTCATAACTGATTTTCTGCCAGCCTTCCCTTTCTACTCAGCCATTAGCATGAAGCAAAGGGTTGATTTATTCTCTCTGGGATTCATAATGAGCACATGGGCTGAATTGAGTGTTCTACTTACTCTTGGTTACAATCTGATGACAAGGTTGCCATTGGACCAAGAAAAATGTTTCTAGTGTTATTATTAATATCTGTTAAGAATCTAGGTCTGAACTGTGACCACAAAATTTATAATATTAAATTTATAGTCTGTCAAACAACTGAAAGCCAAAAACTAGAAACAAGAAAGTATATGTGAACACAAAGATGGACCAAAGAACCATATTAACTGCTCTGACAGGTGCCTTTATTTGTTTTGTAAAAACATTTTGGTTATACTAAAACCACCTTTAGGCTTAAGATCAGCTAATTGTACAATTTTAATGATTTGAAATGATAACACCTTTTCTTCTGATACAAAAAGTGATAATTAGGGATGGAATTTTAGTTGGCTGCTCATTTACTCTGTCCTTTTAGGAATAATGACTATCAATACAAAGTGGGCAGCCCCGAAACCATAAATACACAACAACAAAAAATGGACTCAGCAGGTTGTATTTATATATTTATGTTCAGATACATGTGTAACAATAATAAAGAAAAATAATAATTAAAAATATGTTATCAATTTGAGAACAAGGGGCATGGGAGGAGTTGGAGAGGGAAGAGAAGGGAGAAAGTGATGTAATTCTATTTTAATTAAAAATGTAAAAATTTCAAGAGTGATCATGTTGAAAATAGGATCCATACATTCTTGACTCTTGTCTTTCCCAACAATAAAAAATAGAGATATTTCAAAGTTATGGCCAACATAGATAAGAAAAACAGTGCAATGTACTATTTAAGAAAATTAAAACTCTCAAAAGTATCACCAACATTTATTGAATATTTTCCATGTGGTAGGCATTGGGGATGCAAAATGCTAGTGGTGGGTTGTTTGCAAAATAGGAGAGAATTGTATTAGGATTTATATATTTTTATTTTATGTGTGAGTGCTTTGCCTAAATGTGTGTCTGGACACTGTGTGCATAGTGCCTGCAGAGAACAAAGTAGGGCACTGGATTCCTTTGGATTAGAGTTAGTGACCACATGGATGTTGAAAATCAAACCTGAGTCCTCTGGAAGAGGAGTTCTTAACCATTGAGCCATCTCTCCAACACCTAGAAGATAATTTTTTTCAAAGTTAGAGCTTTTATTGATCTTTGAAATCAGAAGGATTATTATTTTTTTTAATTTATTTATAAGAAGCAGACTGGGATAGATCACAGTAAAGCACACTGAATATAGTATATGAACTGTATTTTAGTTTGTTTCTGTATGAAAGTGTGCACATGTGTGTGGCTTCTCCATTGCCATTTGAAGATGTACTTCATTTTAATGATTATTGCCTTAAGACACCTTGGAAAATACATGAAGAGTACAATCAAATGGAGACCCAGAAAATTTGAGGGCAAGCACTCTTATGGATGAGTGAAAGTCCCCGTATTAAAGCCAACTAGAGAATTTGAATGTCTACTTTAAGGGGCTTTTAAAGTAGTTAGAAAATGATGGATCTGAATGTCTAGGGAAGAGGGTCTGAAGAAGACATTGCAGACAGAAGGAATCGTTTGTGTTGTGTTGTGAGCATTGCGTTTACAGAGCAGTGAGGAAGCTTCTGCAGGAGAAGCGTGGGGTTTATGAGACAACTGGAGTGAATGGTACATGACTAACTCTGGCAGCGATGTGTGTGTGTGCAGCAGGCTGGCTTTTGAGAGGAATGCCAGTCATGACCCAGTACTCACTGCCGTCCTCTCTGTTCCACAGAATGATCTTTAGATCCTTGAAGCCAATGCTGATGAGGACTGAGGTTTTACATGACACAGGCTATTCATTTTAAAGGGAAGAATGATCATATTGGTCATATTATCAAAACTGTAAGAAAATTTCACTCCTTTGCTTTGTCAGACCCAGACAAATGTGCTTATAAAGGTCATCTCCTTATCTTACAATAATGAGAAAGCATCTTTAGAATGCATCCCAAACCGTCATCTGAATGCCAGAGTCATTTTCTCTCCCCAAAGTAATGCAACTAACTATTTGGAAAAAAACCGCAAAAACTAGCACATGAAATTGGATTTTCCTAGAGTAGAAGGCTTGTGGTCTGAACACCTGTTCAGCTGATTAGGAATGACTTGCAAGCATCTTTTCCACGTGCCAGTATTGATAACTACTCTTAGGGAATTAAGGTCCTGTCCTCTTAAAGTTTTTTTGTTTTTGTTTTTGTTTTGTTTTGAGACAGTTGTCTCAGGCAGCCCAGGCTGGCTTCCAATCGGATGAGGTGATCTTGAACTTCTGATCCCCCTCCCTCCACTTCCAGTGTGTTAGGATTATGGCCTGGGCAATATGCAGGGCTTTGTGCCTGCTAGACAAGCACTGTTCCAACTGAGCCACACCCCCAGTTCAAATGCTCCTTTAAACTTTTTTCCTCCTTTTTTTCTGCCATCTTAAAAATTTGAACACAGTATGGCCAAATATTGCCACATGTTATGATATTCAGAACTCCATAGTGCAGCAATGTGCATTCCCTGTTTCTTGATAGAAAGAGGCTTATGATAGCTCTATACAGTATGGACTCAGAGATACAGTTCTGAGAAAGCAAACAGTATTGACTGAGAACTTGGAAGTCCAGATGCTGGTTTTATTTCTTCTCCAGATGACAGGAGGATGATGATTCTTCCTTCTTCCCTGGAGTTTCCTCACCCATGAAATAAGTAACAACTTTTCTCTAATAAATGGTTAAGATCCCTTCCAGCCCCCATGGCCATTGGCTTTATGAAAAGTTTATAAAATGAGGCATAAGATGGGGAGGAGGTTAAAAACTCCACTATTCTGAGGATTGGCTACATCTAAATAGAAAACAAAGGTCACAAGCAGCTCAGTCCAGGCACTGTCCTCAGCATCCTGGGTGGACTGGACAGGTGGTGGCAGTTACTATGGAAGTTACTAGGCTTTCTGTTTCTAAAACTATTTGTTTGTGCTTGATGCTAAGAACAGTGGAATGTTTTCTCTCACTCAACATAAGATGCAGCTTTTCATTTCACATGGCTAGCCTGAGAATCACTCACTACTCTCAGGAGTCCACTATTCTGCACAGAGGTGGGAATACAGACCAAGTAAAGATGCCCTCTCTACATTTTCCATATCTAGAATTACTTCAGTTTTGAAAAGTATTAGGCTCTTTAAAGAGAGATTGTCTTTCTATAAATCCAGGGCCTTCTTATTTTTTCCATAACAAAATTTTATATTGCACATCTGGTAATAAGCAGCAATTGTATTTGTCAAGAGTCTCCCAGGGAGCAAATCTATACTAGTTGAAATACAAAACTAAGTTTCTCTGTTGAAACGGTATGAATCTTGAAGAGTTTATTCTTCTAAGTTTTCATTTGTGGGAAAAAAAATCTATGTAAAACAGAAGTTAACAGATGAATCAGGAAACAATGAGAAAATTGTTTGTACAGAGGCATTCTTGGTAAGTTCCTCGTAAGCGTTCTCCCACCCGAGGAAGACTGCATCTGCAGGGGGCCTAGAAGCAGTCCTGTGCCAATTATTTTGCAGGAATTCAGTGACAGAATCCAAAAATTATTTTTATGGGTTTCTCATCCTTTAGTTCAGAGGACTAACACCACTGTGAACTGAAAGCAGCCTTGATCATTTTATTGGTTGACCTTCCTTGCTTCGTTCCAGGGAGAAGAATATTCTAATATCTGGAAGATGAGGCTGTCTGTCTTGAGTATACCTGGCAGAGGGCAGGCGAATGGGATGAACTGACTTCAAGTGGCCTTCTGTGGTTGGTTATTATGTTGATGTACCATTATTACTGGCTTCCTAGTCAAATATGAGAGGCTACAAACAGTGCATATACATTCAACGTGTGTTGCTATTGTTTATATGTTGAGGAGGACTGTCTGTTCACTATTCTGTAGTGACTTGGGAAAAGTTTCATGTGTAAGATGCTAAGTTTAAAGGAGTTTTTTTTTTCTTCCTGATAATCTTGACTTTACCAATGTTGTTAACTGCCCGCATTATGTAAATAGCACCCATAGCTAGTTACTACAGTTTTAGACAATGACTTTTAAAGCATTCTCAGACCTGTGCCTGTGGCCACCCAGACCCTGAAATGTAAGAGAATTGTTCCTGACTGTCTACCATTCTCTGGCCTCCAAAAGTGCTCTTTCTGTCTTAGGAAGTATAATTCAATGTCAAAGGGGCTTATGTAATATTTAGAATGGTATTACATGAAATTAATCTTAACATGAAAAATCTTTTGATTACAGAGTGTGCCTTGTCAGTGATTGATTGACTAACTCATTTATTCATGCAATAATGCTGCCATTTACTTCCATTTATATTCTTGGGTTTTAACAGAAAGTTTCTATTTATGCCATGCTAATAGGTGGATTGCGTGGTTATCAAAGCTTTTCTACCTATTTTACCAGACTCTCTGCAAACAACAGCTTATTTTCTTTCTTAATGGTTCTCTCTCAAAATCACTTTCTTCATAAAGCCAAAATTTGAGAATAACAAAGACAATGGTAGACCATCTATAGGGAATTCTACTCTTCCCCCATTCTCTACCTCAGCTCTTTTCTTATTGGCATATGAAATGAAAGAGATAGTTTGGTAGAGGGAGACATTATTTAAAAAAAAAAAAGAAAGAAAGAACTTCCTCCCTTTCTTAAGCCTTCTTCATGAAAATTTTGGTTGGAAGAGAAGGGGCACAAGTGACATTGACCACACAGATTTGCTCGTGACTATCCTTGCCCATCCTCTTACTCATTGGGAAGGTGGGAAAATTTATGGCTTTGTGGCTTTCTACATCGACTATTTCATGGAGAAGGATCCAATTGATCTTACAAACTCACATTTCTTCCCCCTTATACTTATTTGCATTGTTTTTCATTTTATTCTCTCTACATGTATGAAGTGAATTGAGGAAAATAATGACGATCTTCGTGGTTGTTTGAATGACAAATATCCCCCATAGGTTTAGACCTTTGAGTACTTGGTCCTTAATTGATGGCACTGTTTGGGTAGGTTTAGGTGGTATGACCTTGCCAGAGAGAGTATGTCATTGAGGGCAGGTTTTGAGAGTTCGGAAACTCAGGCCATCTCCAGTTTGCTCTGTGCTTACTGATTGTGATTCAAATATTGGCCCTCAGCTATTCTCCCATGCCTGCCTGCTCTTGTTTGCCCACCGTGGTGATGGACTCTGATCCTTCTGGAACCCTAAGCCTCAAACAAATCCTTTTTTTCTATAAGCTGCCTTGATCATGATATGTTATCACAGTCATAGAAAAGTAACTAATATGCTCTTATAATCTGTTTTATGTCCTACATTAAGAGGATTTCCAACCAATTTGAGGTAAGTTCATAAAATTTTGTATTGATTTTTTTGTTGATAATCAAATCCATAGTAGATCAATAGCTGACAAGTTCATTAATGAGACTGACATTTAACCTTAATTTATTGTCTACTATTACTCTGACTGCATGAATAAAATAAGGATGAAAATGGGTCACAGATCAATTGTACATAGTTAAGTAAGACCAAGAGTAATATGTAAGAGGCAATTCTGGAATGAAACTGTGGAATTCATCCTACAGATAATCCAAGAGCATTGTTTACTTCAATGTGGTGAGATTTAAAGAAATGATTGAGATCAATAAAGACAGGAGGAAGCAAGAAAAGACTCAGAGAGGTGGCACCTTAGCTTCATTTTGATTAGCAAATGATACTGGCTGAGAGCCCTAGAAAGTAGATGATATTCCAAGGAAGAGAACTTGCGTGCAAGCTGAAAAAGCATAGCAAAAGACAATAGTGATAGACTATATCCATCAATGTGAGCAAAGGAGAACCTTAAATGGAAAATTGGAAAGTAAGCCATTGCTCCCCATGAAGTTCACTATTTTGAACATGATGTTCAACAGAGGAACTAGCTCCTTCATTCATCTCCTTCATACTAATTTGACAAGAGTTATTAGGGCTCAATGCTGCCTTCTGACTCTTAGAACTTCACAGAATCCAAGCAGATGGTTACTTCTCTTCCTCCCCCTATTGTACCTTTGTTTTTTACCCTCCCCCCTCTTCTCTTTTTCCTCCTCCTCCTCTTTTTCTTCTTGTTTCCTTGTCTCATTTACTTTTCCTTCTGTTTTTGTTTATATGTTCACATCTGAATAGTGCTAGGGCAATTAACATCATAGGAAATGTCTGATAATGTTTCTACAGGGCTCTTCTTGTTATGTGATTAAGGAACAGGTGGGCTAATAAGGAAAGAGAGACAACGAGATGGACCTGGAAGGAGAGCTCTCCAGAGACGCATTCTGGGTATTTAGCATTTCTTTTCATGTTGGTTTGTGCTCTCTTTGGTTTCACCTGAGTGGAACAAAACATGACTTCAAAAGACCCAATAGCAAACAGTATCTAAGTTATTTTCAATATCCACTTATACTTTCCCTATCCCTTTTCTGTAGTTAGCATAATCACTCATCACTAATATGTGAAATTAAGTCACTTTAGGGATGAATGAGGGAACCAGGAATCCCAAAGAGAAATACTGTAAATGTTGAGCAGGTTTTTAATCTTGCTCGTCCTATGTGTGACCCACCAGTTCAATCCTTGATGCTTTCTTTATCAGTGGATATTTTGTTGTTATTGGTTGAGATTTGAAAAAAAAAAAAGAATTTAAAGCTCCTACTACAAATATAACATTCAGATACTAAAATATGTGTCAGACACATGTGAAGTATAGGATAGGGACATGCCCAGAAGCCAAGGATATGCAGATTACTGTAGGTTGTCTATTAATGTCAGCACTTGTCAGCATGTCACCAAAACAGTGGCTGTCTGAGAACATCAATCTCTCTAATGAGTAAATTGGAGGCTCATGAGATTAGAAGAATGCATAGTGATAATAGGAACAGTCATAGCCAACTTATAAAAAAATTATAGTAACATGATGGAGTCCCTGTCTCCTGCTTCAAGAAAAATAGCAAAGGCGACCCACTGAAAGTATGGCAGAGGTTCGAGTCACAGTTACCATTGGAAAGCACTTCATGTAAAGCTAAAACTTTAAAGAAGACACATTTATCTTTTCTAACACGTTTTGTATCCACCAGGCCTGAAAAATGAGAGCAAAGACTGGGTGAAGCTTATCCGAAGAGCAGAAGCCATAGCATTTAGTTTTCTTTTTTCCTCTTTGGTAAGCTTTTGCTTAATTTTGAACATTTTTATCCTCATCACATGATGTGCTTGGACTAAATTTTTGCTCATCTATATAAGCATTTATCACAGACTCTCAGGAGAAAGCCACCAAATCCAAGAGCTCTGGGCCCATGTAGACAATTTGAATACATGGCAGCTTAGGTATGTTATGGGTGTAAAAGCATGAAATTGTCTTCCTTTGTTCTAATGAGTCACATGGTATAAGCCCACGAAGAGTCATCCTTTCTAGTAGGCCTTTTATAAGTTTCCTGTCAGTCTTAAGTGAGCATTAGGCTCTCAGAAAGAAAATGGGGTGAACATGAATTTAGTAAATAATTTCCAGCTCTAAATTCATTTGAGAGATACCAGTTATTCAAATTTTAAGATTTCTGCTTTCTCAATAAGCAACACTATATCCATTTTTTGTTTTGTTTTTGTTTTTGTTTTTGTTTTTTTTTTGCTAACTAGCCATTTCTTAGAGAAAGTATTTGGGCCAATGATATGGACCATGGTATCAGTACAAGAAGATCATTCTGGTAAAACTGAAAATTCCCAGGAAAATACTAGTCTTATGTAATCCCGTATGCTGCAGTGAAAGCCTCTTTCCTTGGTGGATTTTGATATTAGGATTATTCTATATTGTGCAAATGTTAGAAATATATCAACAAAAATACCCCAGAGAAGAGAAGCGATAGAGAAAAAAATACAGTTATTGTACCAATGTTAATGATTGGGCCTTGACCTTAGAATTCATGCATATGAATTCATAGAAGACGCAGACATTACACTTCATGTGCTCTTTAGGTTATAATTTGAGTAGCTGGGAAGGGTTTTGCTTTCCATCACCTTCATCCCATGAGTGCTCGATAAATACCCATCAACAGTAATTTGAGATGCAGTGTATTCCTGAGCCTTTACTTGTTCAGCCTCCTAGAATACTACTATTCTCTAACAGTTTTGCATCCTTTGTTCAATCTTTTTTTTCTGTTTCTTTTTTTTTCATCCTTTTATTTCATAGACAATGTGAAATACTCTAGGCAGCCTAAGAGTTTCATTATAAGGAGTAGCAGATTTAGGTAGGATATATTACATAATAGTATGTAGTAAGTTAGCTTTTCACAGCCATTTTGAAAGTCTATCTTTTGTTCAATCAATTTTCACCCAGTTTTATGTAGTGATGGTATTTTAGGGTATATGAAAAAAGAAAAGTACAGAAGTGCTCTGTGACATTATAACCAAGGCTTAGGTGTGTGGCAGGGTACCTGGAAGAACTGGGTCTTCAAGTCTGCTTTACTGATCTTGTACAACATTGTTCCTTCTTCCATGCTTACCTTCTTTATTTTCATCCTTCCTTCCATCTCTCCTTTTTTTCTCCTGTCCCCATTGCCTTCCTCCTTTCCTTCTTACTTCCTCGACCTCCCATGTCTACTTCATTTGAATTCATGCTTCCTTGAACTGTGAGAAACGGCTATAAATGTAATATGCATTGATGGATACTGGGGTTGTTCCCACTCTTGGACTGTCAGGAGTAAAACTGCATCGACGTTAGCATAGGAAAGCAGCAGGAAACGGTGGGGCACTCTGAGGCGAGGAGTGCTGCTGAACTGCTGTGGCTCTTGGGTTTGAAAGATCAACAATAAGATGCCCATCTTCTCCCAAACCATTAAAAATTATAACAGCAGGATACACTTAAAAAGACAGAGAAAAACCATGAACTTGTATAAATAAGTGCGATCTTAAAGCCACACTCAGAATGGAGGAAAGAAAAGTGAGGGAGAACGAATTTCCCTTTTCCACGTTCCCAGTTTCTCACTGCTGCCTCCTATTGGTCGAACCCAATATGACACGGTAAGGAGCTTAACTGAAATATCTAGTGCACACCCACATGCCAAGGTACTCAGCAGGACAGCGAAGAAAAGGTCCAGAATGACAATCAGACAAGGCACCCAAGGAATGAAAGGGGGAATTGTTTTAAACACTCTTTGCAGTAATATCGACAAGTAGAAAAACTTGTCAGTCTGTTCACATTTGACCTACTTTCTTAAAATTTCCTTTGATGGAGACAACAGCTAAGCAACAAAGCTCAACTCCATGTGCACTGTGAACCAAGCATTGAAAAGTGATAGATGAATTATCTGTCGGGAGCCTCAGGGAGCATACTCCACACCTGTGGAAAGCTGAAGACTGACTGTGCACACTGTTGGGTTTCAGCAGAGCCAGCAAACAAAGGGAGCAACATATTCCAGGAAAAATGCTTTCAAAGTTTGGAGGAAGATTTTTTCTTACTACAAATGTGAGTGTGCTGTGAAATAGAGACAAACATGCTGCTCCATGGTGATAAGACAAAGCCCTGCAAGTCTCTAACCTCATCAGCTAAAGGGTAGAGAGATAGTGACTCCATGCCACCTGGGAGATGATGGCATCTTCAGTGACATTAGGAGACACTATAAAGGAACTGCCATTCCTGTTCCAAGCTAGAAGCATGCAACCCCTGTTGGTTCTCTCTTTTACACACACACACACACACACACACACACACACACACACACACACACACATACCCCTATGGTTGTTAGTTTTGGGGGTTCCCATGTTGGCTGCCATATTGGGGTCACCTTCCCAGGTTTCAAAGACTCATTAATAAGATAAATGAAGAACAGACTTAGAATGAAGCTCAAGAACAGATTTTATTAGTTTAAGAGAAAAATCCCAAGGCAGGCAAACTGCCCATCTCAGTAACTGTAGACAGGAGGAGAGAAAAGTGTGTCATCATCATCATTTTATTTATTTATTTATTTATTTATTTATTTATTTATTTATTTATTTATTCTCTCATACATTACATCTCAACTTCAGTTTCCCCTACCTCCACTCCTCCCAAGACTCCCTACCTCTCCTCCTACCCAGATCAACTCCTCCTCTGTTTCCCTTCAGACCTCCCAGGGATATCAGCCAAACATGACCTAACAAGTTACAATAAGACTATAAATCCTCATATCCAGGCTGGCTAAGGCAACCTAGTAGGAGAAAAAGGGTTCCAAGGGCAGGCGAAAGAGTCAGAGACAGCCCAACTACCTCTGTCAGGAGTCCTAAAGAATACCAAGCTGCAGAAACATAACATTTATGCAGAGGACCTGGCTAAGACTCAGGCTCCATGATTGCCACTTCAATCTCTGTGAGGGCCTATGAGCTCTGCTTAGTTGATTCTGGGGCCTAATGTTTGGCTGTAGGTGTGTCTGCTTCCATCAGTTGCTGGATGAAGCCTCTCTGATGAAGACTGCACTAGGGGCCGATCTATCAGTATGGCAGAATATCATTAGGAATCATTATTGACTTTTTTTTCTTCTTCAGTTGTGTTTGGGTGTATCCTAGGTCTCTGGGCTGTCCAGCCTCTGGTTCTTGGCCATCTAAGCAGTGTCAGGCATGGGCTTCCCCTTGTGGCATGGGCCTCAAGTTGAACCAGTCATTGGTTGGCCACTCCCACAAGTTCTGTACCACCATTACCCCAGCACGTCTTACAGGCTAGAAAAATTGTAGATGAAAGATTTTGTGTTTGGGTTGGTGTTCCAGTCCCACCACTGGGAGCCTTGCCTGGGTACAGAAGATGGCTGCTTCCAGCTCTATGTCCCTTTGTTGGGAGTTTTGGCTAGGATCACTCTCATAGATACCAGGGAGTTTCCACTGCTCTAGGTTTCCACACCACCTTCCAAATGCCCCACAGCTCCAGTCATTTCTCCCAGTACTCTCTCTCTCTCCATTTTCTAAAAACAAATATTGAGATTTAGCAAATAGTTACATGCCAAAAGGGAGTTAGCTTCAGAGAAGAGTAAAAAAAAATCTCCAAAGTATTAGAAAAAAACATACTGTGGTTTTGTGGCTCTGGCCAGTATTTGGAAAAAGAGAGAAAGACAGAAACAGGAGGAGGAAGAGACTGAACATGGTCTCTGACAGTCCCTTGTCAACTGTACAGAGGATGGGTTTCTGGGAAAATTCTTCTTCCCATCCATTTAGCATGACTTAAAGTGAAACAGCCTTCATCTCTGCAGGCAATTGACAGGACAAGCTGGCTTAAAATTCAAATTTTGGATAACTCAGAATGTTAGGTCTCCACCAACAGCCAGAGGTAAATCCTATCCTTTTGACCAAAAGCGAGTAACTTGCCCTAAACTGGTCTCAGTAGAACTTTGATTAAGGTTGCTGTAGCATAGTGATGGCTAATGCACCTAAGTATAGCTGTAATCTTAAACTTTCTATCATCTTTTACACTTGGACTCATTACTAGGTTTATTTTCTTATAAAAATATCACCTGAAACAGGACTATTGCTTAACTGCATTTTCAACCAAAATCAGACTATTACTACAAAATCATAGAAAATCTTGAATATGGCAAAAAGAAGCATTATCAGGAAGAGGTAAATATCAGCAGCTTTGTGGGCTATAGGTTAAAGTAAGCATTGTTCTTCACTGAGAAGAACTCATAAGGGTGACTTTAGGAAAGATATGAAGCATTGCTCATATTTCAAACAAAATTATGGTACATTTTAATTTATTTATCTCTGTACCATAAGGATTTATTCTGCATGGAAATTCCTGTTCAAGTCAGTTGACTAAGATTGAGAAATCTCAGCTATTGAAACCAAAGTTAATAATGCTATAGACTTTAAACCATACTACACTACACTATACTATACAATAATATACTATACTATATACTATACTGTACTATACTATAAATTGTATGGTATAGAAAGTTCCTGCTCAACACAAAAAAGCCTTGCTTTGGAGGTGTCCCGTGTCTCCTAAGAAATGTCCTATTACCCAAACCCCATCCCTTCATTTAACAGAAAGATGAAAGATAAATGCAGGCTGCCTGTTGTACTTAAGGTCCACACCAGTCCAGTAACTGAATGACTGGCATATTGCGGTGTTTGCTTTGGAGGACAAATGCAGCAAAATACGGAATCATTATAATACAGTTGCAGTCTTAACTAACATAGTTCTGAATATGTAGATGCGTAACAAGTTTTGTAAGGCTTCCTATGGTTCCATAAAAATAAAAAGCACATTGTTTTCTTTTCACATATAGAGATAACCCTGTTAATCAATACCTTCCACAGGCATGTACACCATTGCTTCATTTTGATGCAAACCCTTTCTGCAGCCAGGCTGGTGCATTATCTGCTTTGTATTCATCATCAAGAAATCCAATAACTTGGCTGTGTACCTACATGTGGTTAGGGTTTGACCCAATGTGTACTTGAATGCAGATTTCAAATATGTGTAGGTGTTGAGGCTATCAGAGCTACCAGCATCTGGAATCTCATTCACCCCTGCAAAGGCAACCAGTAATTTGGGGGGAATGGAAGAAGAATTCAGTGTGTGATGCCTACATTCTTCAGTGAGGGGTGTGGAGGTTGGGGTAGGGATTTGCTTACTGATGCCCAGTAAAATGTATCCGGATACAGTTTATGAAAACTGACTTAAACAATGAAAAGGTTGAATTAAATTTCAAAATCAAAGAACCACACCGCCTGTTTGCTGGCCTGTTTTTCACAGTATTTGCCTACAGAAGTGGCTTTCTCAATTGAGCACAGAAGTCAGGAAACAGCCAGACTCTGGGGACAAAACAAGAAGTCATCCATAAAAAATGGCAAGGCAGCCGCTCTGCCTCCACTCACCACACCCGCCCCCGCCCCTGGCTGCCCTGAGGACAGTGATGCCAGGCTGCAGAGACAGCTCTTAATCAAAGAGCCCCTTTTGGGTCCTCACATGTTGAGAAGATTAGGCCTATTTTTAGTTTTCAGAAAGCAGAACTGCTAACACAGAAGGTCACGGCCAGCCGCTCTACGGCAATGATGGTTTACATTCCCATAAGAGAGAAGCAGAAAACAAGAAAGGCCAGGGTGGTTTGAAAACTGCCTGCTGCATCATGGCCATGCAAATAGCAGAAAGCCTGGGAGAAAAGAAAGGAAAAGAATACAACTACTCAGATACTGCTGACCAATTTATGCTTCGGCCTCTGTGTCCTTAGTTCTATTTATTGATTGGTTGACATTGATTGATTGAGTGATTGATTAACGAGTAGGCATTTAGAAGAAAAAAAAAAGATACTTTGTACATAAAGCAAGAGGAAGGGAAGCATAAGGAGAAGAAGGGGCCCTGGTGGCGAGGTGATGAGGCAAAGGTTGGAAAATGATGTCACAATCTCATTCCTCATCTCTAGGAACTAGGGGCATAAGTAACAGACAAACAAAGAGAGACACATCTGACACGTACTTAATAAATGGGAGAGAAGGAGTGGAAAGGAAAAGGAGGGGAGGAGGGAAGAGGAAGGGGCGAGAGAAGAAATGTAATCTGTTATTTCATAGGAAATGGGAAGTAGGCTTGGTGGGACACCGGTATTTTGTGTTTGGAAGTGGGGTGGAAACCTGCACTGAGGCTGCATAGCACATGATCACTCTGAGGTCAAAGGGATATGCCAGCCCATTCCGGATAACTGAAGAGTTTTCTTATTCAGGCAAAGCTTTCTATGCTAAAACAAAGTCCCACCAAATAAATATTCGAGCCAGAGTCATGAATGAGAGTGGAGCGGGCTTAGAACGAATCCCAGAGAACTGAAGGGATTTGTTCTCAGTCAGTTCACCTCATTCTGTGTTTGAATTCAAAAGCTGTGGGAATGTACTCCCATAAATCTGGAAATCTACTTGCAAGAGGTCGAAATCTACTTGCAAGAGGTCGAAGTTAATTTGATTGCCAAGTAACTACCATAGAAATTTCAATTTCAAGCCCATGAATACAGCCTAACAGTTAGACATAACAAATTCTACCCAGAGAGAAGTCAGTTGTAGATCGAGGCACCGGGACCATGAATCTACAGGTAGATTTGCTAAATTTTGCTTTCTATCCACCGTGGTTTTACTCTATAATAAAGTTTATTTCTGAAAACAGTTCTCACGGTTCTGAAGGTTCTCAGCAACCTCGTGGACACAACGTGTGAAGGATGCTTTCATTGTTGTCTAAATTGAACCTAGAGGGGATGCCGATTGGGTGGAGTAAAAGTCCTTTCAGATTATTGTCCTTATTGCTCTGTGCAGCCTTGAAGACGTTATACAAGCCTTTTCGGGGGAACCGATAATGTCAACTATTTGCCCAAATGTTGGACTAAAGGGAATGTATGGAATAAAAAGTGATCCCTGTGAACAGCTTGGAACAAGGCAAAGCTAAACAGAACCCAATCCTAGTTTAATTAACCCATACTGTTTGAATTAAACAAAAACCACTCTCAGAGTTATTTCCTGACTTATCCTAGGGGTGAGCTAAATGTTTACGTGTGTTGTAAAAGATCATATTTCCTTACTAGTTCTTTCTTTCACCTGAGAATTCTCATCAGCATTGAAATTGGAAACATATTTGGTGGCTCCTTAAAATTTTCACTGACTTCAGCATGTTAAAAGGAATACCCCAAAGGCAGATTTGTTTCCCTTCAATGCTACGTCCCAACTCTTTCTTCCCCTCCTTCTACATAGGAAAAAAAAATCTTATAACTATAAACTGGTCTCCTGCTTGGATTAATTTTCTTTACCAAAACAGTGACCATTGTCAAAAGCCTGCATCTCCATGGAAACTGTTTCCTTGGCCATAGACAAAGGTCTGCCTTTAACACAATGGCATGAGAGTGTCTGAGTTTGTAGATCCATGTTTAAAATCACAGTTCAAGGGTATAATGTAGATTTCATATTATTTCTGCCCGTCTGCTGCAGCTGGTAGGCCTTCATTCCAAAATGATATTTTTTCAAATGAAGGAGCAGAAAACAGCTTTACATTTTTGTTATCCCTTCGAGCACAAAATAAAAAATGTGAGTGCTGCCACTACCTGATTCAATCAAGTGGCGTACATTTGATACCCACAGGCTAGCAGTGCCGCACAAGCCGACTGGTATTTTAATTAATAATGTGCTACACTTTCTCAACAGCTAGGCCTTTGGCAATCTGATTTGCTTTGTTCATTATTTGCTGTAAACAATTTTCAAACAACATGTGGGCAACTCTATTTCTGAATATCTCCTGCTAATTCATAACATTAGCAAAAATGTAGAGATTTTTTTTCCCTTCTTTACCCAAAATGAGAACTTAATTAAACTTTAAGCATAGTCAATAGGAATTTGGGGATGTAAATATTTCTTAAGTATAGGGAATAACAATAAATATAAAATACTATATATAAGTGTGTGTATATATAAAATGAGTGTTTATATTTATAGACATTAATTTGGAAAGCTCACTGAAGTGTATATACAGGATGCAGCATGGCTATCTCCTGGAAACTTGGTGGTATGCCATGGAAAACGAGTGGTAGTTACTTGGTGTAGTACCAAATACTGAATTGTTTCTTCCCCCAATGTATGTGTTGATTCCTAACCCACAGTGAGTCTGGATACGGAAGAATTCACCAAGATAAATGATATTATACAGGTGGAACTCTGCCCCAATAGGGTCAGTGTCTCTACAACAGTCACACAGAGGAAACTTACTTGCTGGCTATCTGCACTGAATTCACAGCAGGGAGGCAGCTGCCTACCAGCCAGGAAGACAGCCCTTATCAGAACCTGGCTACACTTGTACCCTCATCTTGATTCCCCACTCTCCAGAACTGTAAGAAATAAATTTTGCTATCGTGCCCTAAGCTGCAAAATACACAGAGAAGAAACAAAGTGTATTTATATAGCATAGTATGTGTAACAAACCACTTTGGAAAGCACTATATATACGTTATCCTGACAAAATAAGTAAGAATTGCCACTTCTGTTTTTATAATGAGGATGTTTATAAAGAGGACACAGATTACAAACAGCCACACACTACCTGATAATAAGCCATACATGTGACAGACGGAGTTCTAAAATCTCATCTTTTGATATAATGAATGTAAAATAAAATAGAAAATCAAAGAGACCAGCTTAGAGGCCTGTTCTCTAAATATGAATGGATTAAAGGGAAAATTCAAGGTTGAAATAAATTTCTCCTTATTCAGACAAAAGTAAATTTTAATGAGTACATACTTTGCTTCAATTTCATTTAGTGCTGATCATACATTGGTGAAAAAAATGACATGACCACCACCTTTGATGAGCTGATATTTTATAATATTGTTCTACTAAGTCAATATCAGTATGTATTGAGGACCTACAAGTAGCAACTGTTGGATATATAAGCAACTAGATACACAAAAGAAACACAACCCACCAGCTGCCTATAAAGGAAAAATGTGTGACTAAAATATTTTAATGAAATATGATCATAGGACTATAGTCTAAATATAATGGTGACATAGTCCAGAGATCATAAACTCTTCTGTATAAATGTGTACAAGGCAAAATGAGGAATAAGGCCATAGAAGATTCAGTTTCACACATTTTAGCTTCTCTTTGCTGGGGCAGAAGCATGGTGTATTATGGTGAGTGAATAACAGTGTGGCTGGACAGGGAAGTGGAGACTAAGTCATGAAGAGTTTGCAGAATCATGCTGGGCGATGGTGGTGCACGCCTTCAATCCCAGCACTAGGGAGGCAGAGCCAGGTGGATCTCTGTGAGTTCAAGGCCAGCCTGGGCTACAGAGTGGGTTCTAGGAAAGGCACAAAGCTACACAGAGAAACCCTGTCTTGAAAAAAACAAACAAACAACAACAACAAAAACCCAAAACAAACAAACAAAAAAGTTTGCAGAGTCACATGAAAGAAATTCATTTTGTCCTGTCAGGAACTTGAAATAACTAAGGAACTGGACACAAATGTGAAATCTACAGGAATGTAGGAAACACAGTAGACACTGGGAGTTAACGATAATTAGAATAAGGAAGGTGACATAAATAAAGAACTAAATGAAGGCAGTTAAAACGAAAGTCTTCACTGATGTGACTATTCGGAAAGTGCATGCAGCTTGACCCCTTGTTTTAAGAACAAGACTTCAAAGTCAGGGAATAAATGGCTTTTCCAATGGCACACAGAGCTGGGGCTACAGCTTGGATCTCTCCAGCCTACTTCCCACAAGACCAAAATGCCTCACTTTCATCTTTATCCTATTTCACATAATGACAGAATTATAAAGCACCCTGAGTTCCCATAGAATTTCTCCCTGTGTCTTTTTATAGACTCCCACTCAAGCCTGATGACTTGCTGATCATTTAATCAAGTCAAAACAACTTAGGTGGAGAATCAAAGGATGCCCACGCAGCTGAAAGCTGCTTCTGATTTCCTGGCACTGTGGGTCTTAAAACAACCCTTCAGCTACTGAGCTCAGCTTTATACAGCTGCCCGGTATGCAGCCAATCGCATGATGTCACATCCTTCTAGCCGTAGCAGTCCAGAAGATCAAGGCCTTGAGGAGGAATGCTTCCTAAGGGCATCAGTAGCATCAGAAGTCTGTTTTCTTATGTGGCAGCTGGTGGAACTCAAAACACTTTGGAGTCAAGGAGTGTATCTTCCTTTGAGTTAACTAGCAGTCTTAGAAAACAACAGTTTGAATAGTTGACACTGTTGCAGGAGGTGAGTCTTTGTTACTACATATGAAGTTCCTAATAAGGGTCTTAGCAATTTAGCTTTAGACCATCTTCATTTTCATGTGGTCCTCACAGAGAACAGCAGTATGTCCGATACTCCCATATTAATGACATGAGAGATGAAAACTTTGACTTGCCTTGAGCAGAGTGGATCACAGGAATCACACTACACACTAGAGATTCAATTGCTCAGTTTCTCTGTCGGAGTTAAAGGCACTTGTTTACTCCAATTTACAATGAATAAACTAGTATTTACAAATTCTTTTTTTTTCAAGACAGGTTTTCTGAGTAGTCCTGGCTCTCCTGGAACTCACTCTGTAGACCACACTGGCCTCAAACTGGAAGATCAGCCTGCCTCCTGAGTGCTAGGATTAAAAGCATGTGCCACCACTTCCTGACATCCAAATTCTTGATAAACACCAACATTTCACATATAGGAATTAAAAGTTGATATTCCACCAAAACTGCATACTCAAAAAATATGGTATTCTCATTTTTTCATGATGCTTTATATCATAGTAGTGTCCATAGTAACAAATGATCTTTGTTTTTCCTTCTGTGACTGAATTATGTTGAGCATTTCAGAACTTTTCACTCTACAAAAAGCATAACAATATGCAAATGTTTTTTATGATTTGAAACATATTTGACCACAAGCTAGTTTTCTTTATCTTTCCATAATAGTTTAAACATTCTTCATATCGTTTACTGAATATAAACAATATAATACAAGGAATATAATTTGTTTAATAAAAATCACTAGGTTGATCATTTACAAAAAACCTCTAACAAATATATTCAAAGCCTGGAAAATTCCAGTGAATTCTGTGTAGTATTTGAACAAAAACGTTATCTCCTTGCAAGTGATTGTTCAGGGCATTCCATATTATATTATGTAGAACCAAATGTAGAAACTGTCAATTTAGGACTTATTCTGCTCCCAAACTTGTTTTTCTTGGAGCATCAATCACAGGATTCATTTTAAGCATTCCATGCCCAAGAACTTATCAGTATTTATTTTATTGGCAAGAGTGATGAGCCAGTAGATCAGTCAGGAGCACCACCGTGGTACGTAATAGGGCAAACCTGCTGCTAAGCAAAGCTTACTCATTAGAATCTGGACCTCCTCTTCTTTTTGTTCCTGCCTTGTCTTCCTGTCTCCAGAACACATCCTCCTTGTTATGGAGTCCTTACCGCTAGCATCTTAATCTGAAATTGTCTCAGCAATATTTTATGTTGTTTACTTACAAAGCTCTTAAAATTAAAATATTTTCACTATTTTAAATTTCTGAGCTCCTTTTTCAGGATTTAGAGTAGAAAAAAGGATGTAATTCTCCTCCCATGAAAACACACACACACACACACACACACACACACACACACACACACACACACACACACACACAAAGCCACATAGTAGAACCAATCAGCTCTGACCATTCTGGAGATGAGCAGACACCTGCCACCCCAGCAGCCAACCCTGGGCTAGTGAAGGCTTGCAATTGATATCCAAGGTGGCTTAGGAGCACAGGAATTTCATTCACATAGCAAATTCTTCATATCTTGTGAAAATAATTTTACCTCAAGAATGCCACAGCCACCCAATTAAATAAGAATAAGACAAATAAAATAGTTGTTGCTTGTTATTGTTTATTGTGAAATCAAAGAATAAACAGATATTCATGATGTTTATTTGCTTTGAAGTCTGGGGGGGATAAGATGAATTCAACAAGTCACTAAACTGATGGCATTATAACAACTACTAATTTTATTTCTCAACCTCTCAGAAAAATTTCTTAACTTTCTTCAAAACATGAGAGTAAAGAGTAATCGTAGAGGATTTTCATTGCTCTAAATAAAAGAATTTAACCTTCTAAAATGGTATAAGCACAGCATTGCATCTGTTCTCGTGGATTATTTTTAGCACTGTTTCTTTGATTCTTGGGCTTTTCTGGTGGATCTTGCTAGGATGCCGGAGAGACAGACTGAAGACCTAGAGTGAGGCTTGACAGTGTTGTGACATCTGGCTTATGGAGAAATGGGGACACCCTTGTCAGGATCTTTGCTCTCTGATTAATGAGAAAGCATTCATTACAGGCTCAGGAGCAGACAGCACCTCCACATACTGAAAACGTAATTTATTAGTCTGAGGGCCAGGGGTTAGGAAACATCAGAGAGAGCAGGGAGCGAAGAAGAGAAAAGAACGCAAAATCTCAGCTGTGACAACGCGGAGATGAGGAGTTGCAAATCCAACCCGCTTAACAATGCTAATAATGACTGCTGGAAGTCAGCACATCTTCGAAATGGGTATGGAATCCTTCACACAATTAAAGGAATAAGTATTAATGTCTCAGCATGGTGTGTTATTTTCAATGTACCCATGCCAGCATCACTTGACCACTGAATATTTTAATTCTCTTAAAAATCAAATAAAGACAGAATCATAAAATAAAAAATCTAAAGAAAAGATGTTTGCTATATTTACCACCTCTCACCTGCAATGACACTTGTAAATGATGCCTTCATCACCGCACTATGGAAACATACTTGATTAGGATCTCTTGCTTTCAGGCATGGCTATGATTGGTTCTGGATATAAACCAGACTCCTCTGGGAAGCAGTGGTTCAACAGAAGGTATCAGTAGAGCAGATTTCTGATCCTGTCACTTCTTTCCATGGTTGTAACAACATTAGAAGCAGGCTGGGACCTTTGCCACAGCCCCTTCCAAAAGTGTATACATTTTGTCAGACAGCTCATGGTGCTATCATTCAAAAATCTCTTATTTTGAAAGAAATGCATGTGTTTCTTCTGGGATTTGCCATGTAAGTTGTCACCCACCATGGGGTTTGCTATCACTGGAACAAACCGTGACACCCACGCCATTTTAAAGAATGAGAACCACACCAGAAAGTGATTCCTTGTTTACAAAACGATGTCTTTTCTGTTACTCTCCCTTCTTTGTAGTGGGGCATGGTTTCGGAGCTCCACTCAACACTGTTGACTGTAAGTGCTGGACCCTCTGTGGCTTTCCATGAGGTCCTCTGTGCTCCTCCTGTTCCTGCCAGAGGGAGCTCAGCTGTGTTTGTTTGGGTGCAAAGCTCAAGAAGGTGAGAATGTGAGACCAGTCTGGTTCCTTGAGTCATCACTTTCAGCAAAGCTGTCTAAAAACACCGCAACTTGCACTAGAAAACCTACTTGGCATCATGGGATCAAAGTATAAATTCCCAATGTATTGGTCATTATGTTATTAGAGCAGCTAATGACCCCTTAATTATTATGGTGGTTATTGTCCTGTAAAGCCATATTTTAAGCCAATTGTTCAGGAAACCTCAACCTACGTGACAGGCCAATGTGAATTTTTATTAAAATAAATATGTCGCCGGTGTGCCTTCAAATTATCATTGCTAACAACTAACTTTGAGGGCTATGATTAATTATTGCTCATTACTATGTTTCCAGGACCTTCTCAGGTTTATTTTCATAATTCTAAGTGTCAGATGACTTTTTTTTTTTTTTACTTTTGACAGTAACTATTGGTAAATAGAAATAGAGTGCAGCCAATTGATACCATGAATATAATTTTTTGAGCTTTGTTATTTTGCTCTGAAGTCAGCTTGGATGCTTCCACATATGTGAAAGGAGTCTAGTGATGTTAGATGTCAACTCAGTACCAGATAAGCATAAGGGAGATACTTGTTTTCCAAAAGAATAAGAGGGGGGGAGTGAATAAGGTCAACATCCATCATATGCACACATGGAGACGACATATTGAAACTCCTGAACTTACACAATTAATACATATTAATAAAATTATTTTAAATTAAAAGAGAAATAAAAACAAAAAAAAATATTTTGAAGTTAGGTAGTTCACAAGCAGCATGAAGATCTTTAAAATATGAGAAGGTCATTTTAAGTTTTAGCTAGTTTATGAGAAGGATAAACAGGAGTGTGTTGTCACTGCTGCTGATATGTACATGGAGAAAACACTTGTAGAGAGGTCATTCTAAATTACTGAGCCTCATGATATAATGCACTAACCTATATTATTAATTTTTCCATCTCCTTTCTTCATTAAGTGTTTTTGTTTAAAAAGTTAGAGAAATGCAGTGGAAACTATTTAACCTTCCCAAAAGAATATCAGGAAATGACATATGTTATAATACATTTGCATTCTTAAACAAATAGAAGTCAGATAAACAATTTAAAAATGATTATTTATGCCCTAGGAAGCCGTGTTACCCTGGAGTGCCATCGAAAGGTCAACCTTTGCCTCAAACCCTGCTGCGTACACCCTGACCTGGAAGTACCATTGATAATGACCCCTCAGCCGCAGGACTTGAAGACTTAATCATCTGACATACAAGCAGCCCGGGGCATTCATAGTTGGCATTTCCCTCTGTGAGATGTACACAAACAATATGCATTTTAAACAATTCAGAGCACCAGTGCCTAAAATAGACTTGGCACGGCGCATGTCCTCGGGCGCTGCTTCTCACCACCTCAGCTCTCACTCCAAGGCACACGCCAGGAAAGTGGGGCTGGCTGCGGCAGCTGGAACCAGAAGCTGCGCTGATTACAAGCTTTTCTCCCACCCTGCAAGGCAAGCTCATCCTCTGGATATCAGAAACCTAACTGCAGGACGATTATCACTCCCATTGGGAGGAAATTTGGCTTTGTTCAGTGGAAGCGAACTCTGCTAAGACCTCACTCTTTCATTTTCGAAGTGAAATCGGAGTTGAAGATGCATGTATAAGATACATTTTAACATTATAATTGATATCATCTGCAAGTGCTGGAGATCAAAGGCGGGCTTCGCTCATGCTAGGCAACCGCTTGTACCTTGAGCCATATCCTAAACACCTGTGTAAAATACCTTGATTGTTATGTTTCTTTGAGATGTGTCAGTGCACTTTGAGGGTTACTCTATCTGGGGTTGAGATCACACAAGACTTCTGAGAAACTTAACAATGACAGAAGCAAGGCCCAGAAAGATCTAGAATATGCTTCCTTCCTTCCTCCCCCGTTCCTCCCTTTCTTCCTCCCTCCCTCCCTCCCTCCCTCCCTCCCTCCCTCCCTCCCTCCCTCCCTCCCTCCCTCCCTTCCTTTCTTTCTGAGACAGGGATTGTGACATAGTCTACTCTGGCTTGGAACACACTGTGTAAATTAGGCTAGTCTGGAACTTGCAGTGATCCTCCTGCCTCTGCCTCCTGGATGATGAGTTTTTAGGTGGGAACTAATACATCCAAACACATGCTGTATTTTCAGTGTCAACATGGAAAATAGGGAGAAATGAATGAATATTCTTTGGAGGAAAAATTCCTAAAAGCCAATAAAAACAAGCCCTGGCTTATCAATTGAAAGTCTAACTTATTTTTTTCTTTCTCAAGCAGGGTTTCTCTGAGTAGCCCTTACTGTCCTGGAACTCACTCTGTAGACAAGACTGGCTTTGAACTCAGAGATGCACTTGCCTCTGCCTCTCAAGTGCTCGGAGTAAAGGCGTGCACCACTACTGCCAGGCTACTAAATTTTATTTAGGCATTTATCTTGTGTGTTTGTGTGTGCACTCACACATGCCAGAGCATGCAGGTTGAAGTTAGAGGACAAATTACATTAGTCTGTTCTCTCCTTCCACTGCATGAGTCTGAGGGATCAAACAAAAGGTTCTCAGCATTGGTGGCAAGGGCCTTCACCCACCAGCCATCTCTCCAGCCTCCAAAGCCTATATTTTAACATAGAGGGCACATTTAGCTATAATGCGAAAGGAAACTAAATTGATCAGACCTCCCAGTGTGCTACACCTCAATTTTGAACAGAATGAATGAGGGAAACTAATTCTTCACATATGATCAGCTGAGTTACACGTGACCTATGATGTCACTCTGCCAACTACGAAGTGAAGAGGAGTTTAGTTTTGTATAACCACTGCAGCCCCAAAACTCAGGCTTTGCAATCAAGTTCAAACACAAGGCTATAGACGCAGATCAACGTCAGCTATACGGCCACTTGGCAGAGTCATTATCAATAGGCAATAATTCAACCATTTATTCATTCAACATGTCTTAACTGGACTATGTGCTGTGTTTGATATGCAGATAGTTGGAGGGGGAAAGAGTTGGCCAGCTGTGTATATAGGTGAGTAAAGAAAGCAGTGCTGCATGCCATATGGAAACATTCACCCGGATGTTACGAGTCACATGTATGAGGACTCTTTTCTGGCAATCTGTTAATTTTTCGTAATTTATTTCATCCAATGAATGGTTTAATCTTAATAAAAAAGAGAGAAAGAGAAAATAAAGCAAGGCAGAGAAAGCTCAGTCATGAAATGTGAGGTCTCTTTCCTTTTATTTCCCCTATTCCTTGACACCAAGAAAATGAAACCTTTTTCCTGCCATGTATTGTGTTTTAATAAACTGTACATTACTTTCACTCAACGGCCCCAGCCTCTGGCTATCCACTTTTGTGTCTATTAGTTTTAAATACACATTGCTTGCAATAACTCTGTAGCTGGGGCTGTGCCTCCAGTTAAGAAATGGTTAGGACTGCCTTACATTTGCAGTCCCATTGAAAACATTTATTCAATCAAAGGGAAAAAATAAATGTGGTCCCTCAGCTTTGTCAAGTATAAACTGTTATTGATCCCCTAAATGAAATTTGTTCATGCTGATCGATCAAACACATTATCTTTTTTTCCAGTCTATTACCAGCAATTGGAAACTCTCAGGCGTCAATACTTGTTTGACCACATGCAGCTGTAAATTTAGGCGATCACTTTCACACTGAAATGATCTCCCCTCCATCCATCTCTCTCAAAAGTAATGTTGACATTGAGATGATTTCTCTTTGAACTGATGCTTTAGAAATAATTGAGTAACATGTTAGAAATATTTGGCGTCTTTACCAATGAGCCATGTCACAGTGGGAAAGTCAACCTGCAATGAAACACTGTTGAAGTGACCACAGATCTTTAAGGCCCCTCCCCTCTCCTGGTCTCCTTACACGAGGGTCACCTCAGTGTCTTCAGACATTGCTAATACACCACGTCATTGACTACTCAGCTTTACTCCTTAACTAGCTTTCTTAGCTTTGGGTAGCACCTTTTTTTAACCCATTCAAGTTGCTTGCACTTATGCAGCAAAGTAATCTACTGGGGACATAACAACTCAATCAACAATATTTTTATTTCTATTTTTTCCAAAGATGGACTTTAAGGATACTTACAGTTCTACAGAGTTTTCAAAGACAAGGGCACCTATAAAGACACCACATTCTAGTCAGTCAGTCAATATGGCTGTATCCCTTGTTTATTCTCTTCCTTGAGTTTCATGGTTTTTTTGCCTTCTATTTTTCACCAGCTCTCTATAATGATCTATCACATCATATAATCTATTGTACTGAAATCAGCTTACATTTCCTTGTACATACATTAAAACAGATCAATAAATTGATTACCTGATGTTCTATTTGCCCCAATACCAGCATCGAATTAGGACCCACAGCCTAGCCTCATGGATCTGAAAAAATGCGACAAGAAATCTACACAGTAAACAGGTTCTCTGGGTTTAATTGAAGATTATTCTAGACAAACTTCAAAGTAGATCTAAGCATTAAGTAAAATTTGCCAAGAATGATGAAAAGGCATAGAGCAGCATTTGTCTGAGACAAGACAACTGTTTCCCTCCTATTTGAGCACTCAGGAAGAATTCTATTTTTGTACTGTTTCTCCATAATGAAATATTTATGACAAAACATCAATGATTGGTACATGCATTGGGTTAAGTTTAAATACTAAGATTTAAGCATTTCTTTCTAGCTCACAATTTACTATCCACCAAAGCAAGTCTTCTACCTCTCTGCTCTTCTGCTCCTACATTTGAGAGCTCATGTTATGTCTTCAAGAGGAATTTAATATTTGGTTGACTATATTTTTAAAGTAACTTTCACTATTAATAACCATCATTAGGGACTCACTTTCTACTGCTGTCAATATCTCATATATTTGCCTTCTGTCTTTGTGATAGGTAATAATTTTCCAAGTAAGCTTAGGGAGCAGTGACTCTATTAAAACTAATAAGAGAGGGAATCACAGGTTTTTAAAGATTACTGTGGAAATCATTACTGACAAGTCCATCTGAATTCCTAAGCAGAAATAAACAGTGAGAAGTAAACGTGCTTTGTCACAAAACAAGGTGGCTCTCTGTTTTGTACTTCCCTAGAATAAAAAGGACATTTTGGTAGATGCTATTCTGCTGTTGTTACCTTTCATTTCTCATAGGTAAGCAGTAAAATGTCCTTTCAAGCAAGAGAACTATCAAATGCATAACGTGCAAAAGCAGATATCAATGCTATTTGTTATTAATAACTGTAAGTCTTAATAATGCAGATATAAAGTGGATGAACAGTGAGTGATAAGTCCCAGGGTTAAAGGTCAATTTGTAATAAGGGATTGCTGACTGGTAAGGGCCAGAAGAGGGCGCATGTGAACTAAGTTGGAAGTTCATGTTGAGATTAGAAATAACAAGTGTTAAAGAGCCATGTTCTTCTCTCATTAACCTAATTAGACTGTTTTTTTTCCTGCTCTGTCTTCCATTATACATAGTCTCAAATGGCACACCCAATGTGATTGCTAGAGAAAAATCTTTAAGACAAAAAGAAAGTCTCTTTCCTGTCTCATTATCTGTTAAAACCCAAGACATTGTTCCTTCTACTCTCCAATGAATTCATGGCAAAACAAACTTCTTGCTATTTCATTGAGATCAATTTCCAACTCAGAAATGTTTTAGAATTAATTCACACAACAAAATGAATTCCTATAATTTAATATTTCCTGCTAATTAGGATGGAAGCAATTGATGAGATGTATGGTTTCATTCTAGAGATGATGCCATGCACACAATATGCTGGAAATAGAGAACTTTAAGATTAATATTGACAAATAGTACTGAGGCTTCCTATAGTGTTAAAAAGTACACACCACCGAAAGTCAAACATAATTCTCATTTTCTCTTCATAGGAGAATCAATATGATTGAAAGAAAGTCCGAATAGTTGGGGTTAGTTTTAATACTGCATTGCTGGATGTGAGAAGAAAAAAGACTCCTGGATTCTCTGTTTATTCAATCTTCCTCTCCCTGTATGTGAATATGACCATTTGATTTTGACTTATGGTTATGTGGATAGAAATCCTTAAAAACAACAAAAAGACAAATAGTCATAAATCAATAATCTGAGAAAGCTTGGAGCTCACTCCATTATAAGGAAATATTGGGGATTTGTCATATTCACTGAAAACTTAGTTCAAATGATGCAGTATTTTAATTTGAATTATAACTACACCGACTTTAATTGGTAACAATTTACTATCTAATTGTATGTAAGAAGCATGTTTGAGCCCTGTTAAGTCTAAATGGTTTTGGTAGAGATGCAAAATAGCATCAAGGGAGGCCATGTGAATAATCTGTGCTGTCTTTTCATATGGCTCAGAGAGCACAACTGGACTGTATTTTTGTACCAATAATATACTGTTTACAAATTAACTTAAGACTTGTACAAATCAGTATTGGAATGGGAATCGTTTAAAAGAGTTTCTTTCCAAGTCATTATTTGAGTATCTACCATGAATTCATCATGCTTTAAAATTTTAAAAATAATCCACACCAGTGCTTATTAAATCACTGCCCTGTGTTCCCATTCCATTTCATTGCAGTCATAGTGGGCATGATAACTAAGACAGACTCTCCTTGGTGGTAAAGCCAACAGTGAATCCAGAAGTGCTAACTTCAAAGCTATCTCCTCATAACTTCTTTGAATTTCAAATAAAATGAAAATAACAGAAAAAGAATCTTATATGCCCAATAATTTCCCTGATTTTCAAAGAAGGAATAAGAAAAGCATCTTTTATAAGTGAAAAAGAAACAGTGGATCTTATTGGGTTAGTTTGAGAAGACAATTTACTGCAAGAACTGTGCACATCTGCTCAACAACATCATAGGTCATTCAATCCTCTTTCACGTGTAAACTCTTTAACTTAAACAGAAGATTCAGTGGTATAAATGACAGGATCATCCTTTTGGCCAAAGGGACAATAGGTACTAATAGCTACCTGTTGTCAGAGATCACCATCATTCCTCTGGGTCAGAGTGGGCAGTATCTTTGAGATTCTGACATGGCATCCTGGTCATTTAATTATGAATCCATAACCTCTAAAGCAGAAGCCTGGGCACTGGACTGATGTCTTTGCTGCCATTTGGTAGACACTGTCATGTTTTGGAGGTTTATCTTCAAAGTTAGATATGTTAGTAATGTTATTAATTAGTGGCTCAAAAAAAAAATGACCAAATCCTGCCTTACTGTATGTTGCATATTCTTTACAAGGAAAAAATAACGATCAAATCACAGCAAAGTGACTGTGGTTTGGTGGGACCTTAATAAACTAAGGCAAAGTAGGACTCTGACAGGCAGGCAAAAGTGAGTTGTTTTCTTCCTTAAACCCAAGACAAGTGAGTTGCCAGAGACAAGCATCCCCAATAAGCATGCATTGTGGCATGCACTGAGAGGGTGGTACCAAAGAGGTGACACAAAGAAGTACTTAACTTTCTGAAGCAGTGACTTTAGGAACTTAGTGTCCCTTTATTTAAATTGTGGGTCACACCTCCACATGTGGTCATTTAACCAAATATGAGGGTGTGCAGTACTTGGTAACAGCAGAAGATGTTTGAGCATGCACTGACTAAACATTAATTCAAAATTAAATGTGCAATTAACACAAAGTACTTCTGGGAGCTCTTGCTCATTTTGTATTGTGTGACTTCACCGAAAACTTGGTTCTGAGTATATAACATTATATAATTTTCACTCTGCATGCCATCATCGCATCATGTAACACCAACAAATGCTGTCTGAAATCTTTGGCTCAGCATTGACACAATTGTCATATTATGAATTGCAGGGATTTTACCATACACACAAAGCTCTCTGCTCTTATGAAAACATAATGGTTTAATTACAGAAAACTAAGACTTTGAACAGTTTTCTACCATTAGTCTTCAGCATGTAAATATCAAATTAGTGTACCCTTGGATTGCATTGTTAGAACATTGGGTTTCTACAATCGTATTGGAGTTGCTGGCTTACATTTCATGAAAAATTGCTAAATGATTGTTGGTTTGGGATTAAGACACAATGTCCAACCACTTATGAAATGACCCTAAACATATTTTATTTAAAACATTATGCTATTTTGTACCATGAGTTTATATGAAACAGCACTGATAATTATAAAATAAAAATACTCATCAGCTCTGGAGAACATTGACAATGTTCTGCATCCTGAATTATCAAACATCCAGCCAAGTCAATTCATGCAAAACCAAATGAGCACATGCATTTCATTAGTGTGTGAATTTGCTCTCATTAATAAATAGTAAAGTTATAGACATAATAAAGAATTCCTTAAGGTACTTTCTCTATGACTTATTATTAGTAAATGTTCACTTAGATTTTATATACCTACATCCTCAAGATCACCAAAACTTTCTTGGGTGGAAGGGGGTCATGAGTGGAAAAACTGTAAAGGGCTCTGAATTAGCAGACATGGCTCTGTTAATATTCTGAACTCCTACAATAAACTGAGTAATAATTTATCCCAATGAGAAATGTTTGCAGAGGGCTGGTTGAGAAATCATGGTAGGAACAATAGAACAAAGCCCTGCCCTGTCCCAGGAGATGAGTGGCTATGCCAGGCCTGGTAGGCTATAAACATACTCTGTAGTATTTAGAGGTTGCTGTGAGAATGGCAATGTGCATCCTGAGCTTGTTGTAGCCCTGCTGGAGCCGACAGTGCAAAACAGTTCTCCATGCAAAACACGAACAGCTTGGACACATCTCTATTCAATCACTCAAGTCAACCTTCAGCTATAATTATTTTATCTCTATGTATTATTAATCTTAGAAGAAAGTATTTAATTTAAATGTTCTATATGTTAAATTGGAGGAAATCATTTTTGTGATATTTTCCAGAAACTATCATTTCTAAAAATCTTCGTTGCTTCTGGAATCCATAAATTTTCACCTTGAGCCAGACACTTTCAGTCCAAAAGGTTTTGTGTAACACAGAGAGAGAGGGGCGGGGGAGAAGGAGGGGAAGGGAGAGGAAGAGAGAGGAAGAGAGAGAGAGAGAGAGAGAGAGAGAGAGAGAGAGAGAGAGAGAGACAGAGAGAGAGAGAGACAGAGAGACAGAGAGACAGAGAGACAGAGAGAGACAGAGAGGGAGCAGAACTCCTGGCCATGAACTCTCTGAATTTCCTTCTTTTCTTTATTTTTATTTTTTTGAAAATAATTGTTCTCATACAACATATTCTGATCACGTTTTCCCCTCCATCATCTCCTCTCAGATCTTCCCCAACTCCCGACCCTTCCAACTCCATGCCTTCTTTCTCTCTCTTTAGAAAACTGACACATAAAAACAGAATCAGGTGGGGCAGTGGTGGTGCACGCCTTTAATCCCAGCACTTGGGAGGCAGAGGCAGGTGGAGTTCTATGAGTTCGAGGCCAGCCTGGTCTACAGAGTGAGTTCCAGGAAAGGCACAAAGCTACACAGAGAAACCCTGTCTCAAAAAACCAAAAACCAAAGCAAAACAAAAAACCAGAATCAAACAAACAAACAAAAAGGAAAAGCTCCATAAACACACAGACACGTGGAACTGCCTTCTTCTATTGCTCTATTATGTAATTTAAGTCTTTCTTTTCTCTTTTCTCTATTCTGATGTTCATTCATCCCGCGGTTGTGCTGTGTATTATTGAGTTTTCATATGGCTCTTTTCAGATCTTATCATTCTCACCTGTGGTTTCTCCTGTGTCTTGTGAGAACATAGTCTGCCATCCCTTGGGACACTGTCCATTTTGAAATCCTTCTCTGACAGCAGAACATCTGGTGTGTCCATTCGTTGTTTAATTTGTTCTAGAGTAAGTTTGAATAACTTTAATTCTGGCAACTTGAAATCCTGCCTTTGGCAATATAACTCCTACTTTCTGTTTTGAGTGGCATTGGGTAACTCAGCAGTGTTCTGGGTAAGAGAGCCGCAGATGGCTTAGGTGATAGTGTCCCCATCAAGTTGCGCTGCCTCCAGGGAGAGATGGCTGAAGTAGAGTGGAACTACACTTCTGCTCTCCTCAAGAGATTCAGTCTCAGATGACTTGGGAGTCCGGGAGCTGTCGGCTGGATTCATGAGTTCCTGTGGCCATCTTCTTCTGCACAGATGCTGACCAAAGTGAGCATCTCTTCTTACTAATGTCATTTCTGATTGATGTCAAATATTAAACCATCCTTGCATTTCTGATACATAGCTAATTCTATGTGGTGTATTGGCAAGTACACTCACACATATTGTTGGATTTAATTTGTTAGGATTCTGATAAGAATCCTTGCACATTTACTGAAGAGCCTCACCAGCCTGTTATGTTCTTTCCTCAGAATCTGAGTTTTTACATGAAACAAAATCTGGCCTTCTAGATTTTGAGTTGAGAAAAGTATGCCCCTTCTTCTAATTTTCCAGAAGAGATTCTATAATGCTTTTTTTTTAAATGCCCGTTTGCTAGAATATATTAATCATGGCACATGTATTTAGTATTTTCCACATGGAATGTCACTAACTATATACATTTTCTTTAACTGATAAAGAGGTAAGCCTAGCAATTTTTAATTTTTTCCATATTTGATCAATCTTATTGATATTCTCAAAGGAACACCTTTGTGTTTCATTGATTTTTATCTATTGCTTTTCAGTTTCTGTTTATTTATTTCTATCTGGCTTTATTAGTTCTGGTTGATATGAGTTTGATTCCATCTTCTTGATCTAATACCAACAGTTGAGCACAAAGGTACTGAATCAAAACTTTATTTTTTCGCCGGGCGGTGGAGGCGCACACCTTTAATCCCAGCACTCGGGAGGCAGAGGCAGGCGGATCTCTGTGAGTTCGAGGCCAGCCTGGTCTACAAAGTGAGTTCCAAGAAAGGTGCAAAACTATAGAGAAACCCTGTCTCGAAAAACCAAAAGAAAAAAAAAACTTTATTTTTTTCTAATATAAACTATTAATACTATGAAGTTAGTGTCATGCTCCTCTTAAGCACCCTCCCACACATTTTATTGTATTCTACCTTTTAAAACAGTTTTTAAAGATGTATTTTTATTTTTAATTATGAGTGTGGATGTAGCTTTGTGTATGTGGTACCCTCACTGGCCAGAAGAGGGCATCAGATCACCTAAGCTAGAGTTACACACATAGCTGTGAGTTTCTCTACGTAAGTGCTGGGAATTGAACACCGTCCTCTGGAAGAGCATCAAGTGTTCATAACTACTAGGCATCTCCCCTGCCCCAATATTTAAATATATTGAGATTTGTGCTATATTTAGAATTTGATAGCCGGGCGGTGGTGGCGCATGCCTTTAAAAAAAAAAAAAAGAATTTGGTATATTTTTATTAGTGTTCTATATTCACTTGAAAAAACTAGGTAACTCAACGGTGTAAATTAAAAAGTTTCACAATTGTTACTTGTGGAAAAACATGAATTATGACATGGATTGGTAGTCTAATGCCTTTTTATATCCATCTTCTGTCTACCTATTTTATAAATTATTGAAATTAAGGCATTGGGATATCTAACAGTAAATGAGGGTTTATCTGTTTCTTGTAGTTTTATCCTGTATTCCTGCACATATTTCGAGGTTCTGCTATTGTATGCCAAATATTCATATTTTTATGATGAATTTGTTGATTTATCATCAAGAATTGAAATTAAGAAAAGCCGTGGTAGCACTAATTTCTCTGAATTCTATTTGTCAGGTATTAATATCCATACCAATGTCATATTACTGAAGTAGTATTATCATAACATATGTCTTTTTAACCTTTCAATTTTGGTGTAATTTTGTCCTTATATGTCAGTGTATTTCTTGAAGATGACATATTTAGTGATGTCTTTGAGTAAATATGTATGTCAGAATTTATGAAATTACACCTTTAAAATGTACAATTTGGACGCCCAATTTTACCTAAGTGAAGCTGTTTAGAAATGTAAAATAAGTAAAAATAGATTTTATAATGTGGAGTACAAACAGGGTTTTTCACCTGTTAGTAAAATGTGGAAAGTGTGATCTTGCTCCACACTGACATGAGCCAAATGGGGTTCACTTTTCTCTTACCCCCCATTCCTTACCTGCATTCACATCTGGTTCTTCAGCCCATGATGTGATGCAAAGACAGCCCCCAGGAGTGGAAGGTGATGGATACTCAGTTGGGTCATATTGTCTTCTTCCTATTCTGCAAGTCCTAGGCTGCAGGGAGGAATATGGATGCCTGCTTTTTTTCAAATTCTAGTGAGATGCATGCTTGGTACAGCTGGTTCATAAGCACCATGGTCAGAGAATCATCAGCGTAGAAAGCCATTTCTGAAATTTCTGTAAAGTACAGTTTTATTCAGGCAAGGCCTGAAAATATCTTAACTTTTCTAAGAACATTCCATAAACACAGCAGATCCCACATCATCCAGGTATTGCAATTGCAACTTTACTTCTTTGCTCGCACTGATTTCGGTAATTTTTGAAAGTTGTAACTACATCAACAGAGAGCCTCCCACACTCTGACAAGTGGAAAAATAACATTCACTCCAGACAAAATGTGGGTGGCATCATCTCTTTTCTTTCTCTGGATTTTATACTGTGAGAAACTATGAAACACTAATGCACACAGCCCCAAGTCACTGAATTGCTTGTGTTACAAACCAACATTGTTAGATGTTTTAAGATACTTTTTTACTTTGTTATATCTCCTGGGTAATGCGAGGGCTGAAAACTCTAGGCTCTCCAACATAATTATTCCTCCTCTCTCAGACAGTATCAGTCCACCTCTTTCTAAAATTCTTGTCTTTGTAAGTCACCCAAAGCTAATCAGAAGCCATTGCTATTTAATTGAATTGTAGTGACTCTAGTTTCTGCTCTCATCATAAATTCTCATCATTTGATGGACGTGTCTGTGGACAGAGCAAGAATGACAAACCAAGTAAGATGCAGGCACTTCTAATGGACCATTTCATGTTCTGGTTGATGTGAAAAACAAGACTACAAAATCAGAAGTTCGAAGGAGTGTTGTTTTAACTATTTACCCTGTAGCAATGCTACACTTTTAACATCTCCTCATACATACATCCAGAATTGTTGAATGATTGTCATTTGGGGGGATAGGATCAACATCCATTGCATACACATATGAAAGGTTCTAAGGATAAATTAATTGTTAAAAGAAACTGGCGTGAGGAAATTAAGATTGTGTTGCAATATTATGATCGAGGAGTAGAGCAAAGTTTGGAACCCAGGAGGTGTGGCTCAGAATCCTCCTTTCAGCCATGAAGCTATACTAGTCTCAAAATGCGACCAATATTTATTGGAAGCACATGTACGGTGTAGTGACACACACCTTAATCCCAGGTGTTCAGGAGGCAGAGGCAGAAGGAGCACCGTGAGCTGAAAGTCAGCCTGGTCTATAGAGCAAGTTTCAGAATAGCTGGCTCTATATAGGAAGACCTTGTTTCTGAAGTAAAAAAATCCAAATATGGGGAAGAGAGAGAGAAAGAAAGAGGGAGAGGGGAATCTCTCAGTTCAACCTCACACAGCATCCCAATGGTCTGTGCTTAGGCACTCTGTTTCCCCCATGTGCCTTGTGATAAGTTGAAGCTCAGGAAGGTTAATGTGTTCAAGGCTTGCAGCAATGGACAACGCAGGGACTTGAATAATGACTATCTAAAGTCAAAGCTGGTGCTTCTCCCCAGATATTAAGGAAAATGCCTTTGTACAAATTCCAGTCCCGTCCCCCACTAAAGTGTCATAGCCAAAGCCTGTTGAAAAGCAGTCAAGAGTATCATTAAGGAGTTCAGCAAGCAAGCAAGACTCACCCTGATCCCATGCTTTTCTTTCATTCTTCCCCTTCCTCTTGGAAGTGCCCATTCTTCTTTCTATTGTAATCTCTTTGTGGAGAGAAATACAATGGAACTCATACCAATTGATCCACCTGTCACTACAAAATGAGGAAGTGAGTAGATAAGGAGGCGGGGAAGTATTATTAGGTTTTGTATAAGCCCATATTTGGAGAGCCTGGGTTTAAACAGGATAAAAACTGCCACACCGGTCAAATCCAGAGCCACGTGTCTAAGACTTCCATGGACCATTACTTAACAAGTACTTCCACTTTACTTAGCGTAGCTTACTGTGGAAGTCAGCTCAGACGTGGAGAATGTTGTCTGTGGGACATAAAGACAAGATAATTCTGCTCGAGAAGATCTTTCTATAACAGATCAGTGGAACATCTGGTCAGTAGGAGTATAGAGCAGCAAGAGAGGAAACTCTAAGACAGCGACACTTTAGAGACTTTTTTTTATTATAACAGCTAACATTCTGACTCCAATTAAAACAGAAATTCTTACCAGAAATAGGGATCTTCTATAACAACAAATATAAAATATTTGGCATTCACTTTGGAGTCATATGTGGGAGTCAAAAGTTTGACACAGCAGGTTGAGTAACTGGAAATCACTATTATCCTATGGAAAATTATAAAACTGACTGTGCAAAGTAGGCTATGTGCCTCCCAAGACCATATAGTTTCTTCTTCTGAATAAAAATTAGCAGAATGCATCTTAACGTTACTGGTTACCACTATGTGTTACCTGAGTAAGCACAAGGTATGACAAGAAAGTTCAAAGAATACCAACTTGAGCTTTAAGTGATAATGGAAGAGAGTAGTCATGAGCCCTGAGCTACTAAATGCCATGTTTATTTCTGACCCTCTGACTGATAACACACAAAAGTTATAGCAAAGCTCTGAGTTTCAAAGCCCTGGAGAGGCCTCTGAGTTAAGTGTCTGAGTCTTGTAAGGACTGGCCATCAGCTCTCCCCAGCTGTCAGCTGTGGTGGTATTGTGTTCCCCAAAATATTGTGTACCTTAATAAACTTATCTGGGGTCAGAGAACAGAAAAGCTACTAGTTAGGCAGTGATAGCACATGCCTTTAATCCCAGCATTCCAGAGGCAGAAATCCATCTGGGATCTCTGTGAGTTCAAGGCCACATTGGAAACAGCCAGGCATGGTGACTCACACCTTTAATCCCAGGAAGCAAGCCTTTAATCCTAGGGAGTGATGGTAGAAAGCAGAAAGGTATATAAGATGTGAGGACCAGAAACTAGAAGCATTTGGCTGGTTCAGCATTTGGCTGGTTAAGCATTCAGGCTTTTAAGCAGCAGTTCAGGTGAGAGCCATTGGGATGAGGACACAGAAGCTTCCAGTCTGAGGAAACAGGACCAGCTGAGGAATTGGCAAGGTGAGATAGCTGTGGCTTGTTCTGTCTCTCTGATCTACCAGCATTCACCCCAATAACTGGCCTCGGGTTTGATTTTATTAATAAGAACTTTGAAGATTCATGCAACAGTCAGCAATCAGAGAGGAAGAGGAAGGGAGAAGACTCTGAAAGGGGATGAGAGAGGAGACAGATATGAACAGGCAATGCAATACGCAAGTAAGGAAAGTAAGGGGCTTTCAGTGTGATCTAAGGCACGTAGAACTGAAAGAAAATAGTCAAAAATCTCAGTCAATGTCAGGGAACTTGCGTTAATAAAAATTAAATGAAATGAAAAACAACTTAAGCAGCAATAAAAAACTATTGGGTTTTGTCTTTTAAGTGTTAAGGAAAAACCACAAAACTCGAAGAATAAGACAGACTAATATATCACCTAGCACACAAAGACTGCACAGCATACACCATCTGTTTTGCCTTTATTTTTATTAATTTTGATTTATAATTTGGTAATTTTGTTCATGAACACAATGTATTTAAATCATTTTCATTCCTCAATCCTCCCTGTCATCATTGTCTTCTTCTCCTTCTTTCTCTTCCTCTTCCTCCTCCTCTTCTTCTGCTTCTGCTTCTCTTCTCCTCTCTCCTCCTTTTCATCTTCTTCCTTTTCTCCTTCTCCTTTTATTGTTCCTTCCTCTCTTCTATAACCTACTGAGTCCAAATTGTGCTGTCTCTACGTGCATTGGTGTAAGACGCCATCTACTGGATCATAGCCAGTATACCTTGGACTACATGTTAACTCTCTTTCTCTCAGTGGCTATCTATCAACTTTCAATAGCTCCTCAGTTATAGATGGGGTCTTATAAACCTCTTTTCTCTCCTGTGTTGGAGTGTTAAAATAGTACTTGATCTTATGTGGGCAATCACAGCTACTGTGGATTCATGAATATAATATCTCTGTCACATACAGAAGACAAGGTTTCACAGTAATGTTTCCCAACCATCTGGCTCTTCCAATCTTTTTATTATTATTATTATTATTATTATTATTATTATTTATTATTGCTGTTATTGAAACCATTTTTTCATACAATGTATTCTGGTTACAGTTTTCTCTCCCCTAACTCCTTCTAGATCTTCTCCACTTCTTCTTCTACTATGTTCCATGAGCCTTAGGGCAAAAGGAGTACGATATATATGTACTATCTTTGGCTGAGCACTACACTTTGACCAGTTGTGAGTCTCTGTATTAACCACTATTCAAGGCATAAAGAAGCTTTTCTGATGATGGTGAGAGTTATGCTATTCTATTTGTACAAAGTATTTAGAAAACAGCTGAAAGGTTGCAGAGGTAGCTCAGTGGTTAAGAAGGCTTGCCGTGCTTACAGATGACTGGAGTTCAGTTCTCAACACCCGTGTCTGGCAGCTCACAAACACCTGTAACTCCAGGGGATCCAATGCCCTCTTCTCACCTCCAAGGGCAAGCATACTCACATGTGCATATTCACATAGAGACACACACATAATGCTTTCAAAAATAAAAAAAAATAAGCCCCTCCCCCAAAGAAGGCAGTTGATACTATCCAACAGCATGTTTGTCTGGGATCATACAGTATGTGAAACTCCAAGGACATCAAGGATCAAGCAAAATAATCCATAAGGACACAGAACATTCCAGAGGGCATATCTGGAACTTTTCGAGGAGTTCTTCCTGACAGGGTAAAAATATCAACATGGACTTACTTATTAGCAAAATAAGAATGGCAGTCCACATGCCTTGAGCTTCTCCTTGCTGACATCCCTCAATGTGGACTTCCACTGCAGTCCCCTGCCACCCATCTCTCTGCTCATTGCCAGGTGATGGGTGTGGGAGATACCACAAGTAACTCATTTCCATATCCTACGCTATAGAGCAGAAAAACTAAACACTAGACCTGAGAGAGAGTCAGATCTTCCCTACAGGATTTAAATGTGGCTCATGTACTCCATGGCCTTCTGGGTTGTTGCCTTAGAGAGGATGAATGTATTCCAAGAATGAGAGCCGAATAGGCAGGGATGGGTCACTTTTCACCAAAGTCTTATTATTTCTCCCATGCATGTAGCTAGACCAGAATCATCCTCTAAAGGTAACAACCATGAGTCTTTCTCTCATGAATGGATGTTGAGTATGTATTTCTTGCTGTCTTGGAGGTAAGTGAAAAGAGCAAGTGTCTTGTTCATCTCTTGTTTCCCCTCAATAGCCTACATCAATTAGCAATTAAGAAGATGCCTCACAGATATGATTACAGGAAATTGGATGGAAACAATTCCTCAATTTAGGTTCCCTCTTTCCATGTGACTCTTAAAAATTAAAAATTTTATTCTTAAAATGGCGGTCCTTGCTGGGCGGTGGTGGCGCACGCCTTTAATCCCAGCACTCGGGAGGCAGAGGCAGGCGGATCTCTGTGAGTTCGAGGCCAGCCTGGGCTACCAAGTGAGCTCCAGGAAAGGCGCAAAGCTACACAGAGAAACCCTGTCTCGAAAAGCCAAAAAAAAAAAAAAAAATGGCGGTCCTTATTTCTCTTCATCAAACTCAAATCCAGTATACACTAATTTAAACAAATTAACCAAAAGTGTTTAGATCAAACAAATTCTATGTAAAAATTGATACAGAGTGTCAAATCAGTGTTATCAAATATTTATAGCTTTAACATTGGAGGGTTTTTCCTAAGGCCTCAATGAAACACTGTAGCTACAGACCACCAAACTCAAGAGGACACTATTCACATAGATTTCATCTATGTGGGTGCCCCTGCCTTTCTACCATAATTTAACTGTCTATCTAGGCAAGTCAGAAAGTAACCTGCCTTTATATTTTTCCATAGTACAATAATGCATCTCCAGAGAGGCGAAGAGCAATCCAGAAGTAGTAGTTAAGACTACAGACAATTGGACTAAGCAAATCTATACACAAATCATTGCAATATTTTTCACAAACTTAGGTAGCCATGCTCAAGTCAAATAACCTTTCTCAGCCCAGTTCTCTGACCCAATGTAGCTAACACTAACCTGACCTGATTTTAAGGAGGATTAAATAAAATGAAATCCAGCTGAGCCCTAAACTCATACTATAAATTTAGTGCTTACTTATTCACATTTCCATTTTAGAATTGTGATTGCTCAATAGCTTTGCTTACTGCCTAGCAAGTTACAAGAAAGCTATTCCTCAGCTTTACTTCTAACCTCCATTCTAGAAAGCCATACTGGCCATGTCCATTTAGTCAGTAGCTTTCAAACATTTTCTTCAATAGCAGCAGCAAAATCTTTAGGTTCTTAATTAAAATCCTTATGTAAATCCCAGTAGACAGATCAGCTATTCTAGAAAGGCCTTTGAGCTGGGAGACCTGGTTCTCTTAGATTTATGTAGCCTGAACATAGGAATATTTCTTAAATGCCTTTACTCACATTGCTACTCTGAAAGATTTAATTAACAAAAAGTGTTGCCTGACTTTGTTTTCAGGGTTGTGCCTCTCGGATGAGCCCATGTTACTACTTTGAAGTAGTAACACATTATACGAATATACACTAACTTCCTATCACAACACAAGCTTCTGCAATTTGGCTCACCTATTTGATTTTCTCCCAACAGATTTACCTTCCTAATTACAGGCACTTCCTTGCTAACAAGCGTGTTGGATTCCAAAATTTAATTTGCTAATCAGTGCTTAGGAGCTCAGCACACATTTTCCCTTAGAAATGATGTTATAAATGGAATGGTTCACTTCTGAAGCAGTCTTCAAATGACTCCAGAGCCTACAATGTAGTTCAAACATTATACATTTGCCATAAAAACAGTTGGAAATATTGCAATATAAGTAATTCAAAAGGCAACATAAGAAAACAAGATAACGTTATTTTTGTGACCGGTAAATCTACTTAAAAAAGAAGTAGATAAGAACATTTGTGGAGAGCCTAAAGAGAAATTTCTGAGTCACAAGAGTTTTAGAAATGGCAATTACTTGCTTTTTATTATGATTGATGAACTTCAAAATCTAAATTGTTCTAGTTGGGGATAATATATGCACTTAACAATTACTGCTAGGGTCAACTCATGGGGGTACAGTCATGAGAAAGGGAACAAAGGATGGCTTGAAGGAGTGTGGAAAATGAAGAAATGCAGGAGAAATATCAAAAAAGTTAAAAAGAATGTCTGCAAATTGCCTAGTTTTAAAATGTACTTTGTCTTAGTTTGAGTTTCTATTGATGTGGAGACACACCATGGCCACAGGAATTTTTATAAAGGAAAATATGTAATTGAAGTTGGCTTATAATTCAGAGGTTTAGTCTGTTATCATCATGGCAGGAATCATGGCAGCACACAGGCAGAGATGGTGCTGGAGAGGTAGCTGAGAGTTCTACATCCAAATCCAAATGTACCAGGAAGAGAGAATAACACTGGACCTGGCATGAGCATCTGAGACCTCAAAAACCACCCCCAGTGACACACTTCCTCCAACAAGACCACACCTATTCTAGCAAGGCCATACCTCCCAATAACGCCACTTCCTATGAGCCTATTTATTCAAACCACCACATACTTCAATTTTTGAAATTTAGTGTGACTAAGAAAAACTTGGAAAAGAAAAGGAAAAGCTGAAATGATGTAAACTCAACTTGGGGCTGAGCAAGAAGGAAAGAATTTACATGAGTTCACCTAGTTAAAGTTTAAGAAATATACCTTCTACAGAGAGAGAAAGTTCATTAGCTGGTCAGTCATAGGGAAGAGGGTAGCCCATCCAGCATGAAGGAGGGAGGGTTAGTGGAGTCTCTGCATGGTAGGTAAAGACAAGAAGTAAAATCAGTTATATATCTGGCCTTTGGTATGAGCTACACATTCATAACTGAATGTAGCAACTCTAGAAGACAATATTTAAATAGCACTAACACTGTTTGAAGAAAGAGTTAATAATTGGTAAATAATTAGAGAAATCAACTGAAGACGAACATATTTAATAGTAGTGTACATAGTGGATTGAGAAATTTCATACTTGTACTAGAAGTGGAAGCTGTTTTCTACTCAAATAGCAAATTTTTGTTGCAACTCCTGTTACTTGCAAAGACCCAGAGGACCTTGCCCGGAAGGTTGCTTTCTAAAGGAAGGGCAGACCTGCTGCCAGACAAAGCCTTCATCTTTAAAGGTCACATGCCAATGGAGACATTGTTCCACTGCCTTTGCTGGTAAGTGCCCAATGTTTCCCATCTCTCATTTCTCATGGATTTCTGAGTCTTCGCCCATCCCTTCATCCATCTTTTCACCATCTACAACTTGTCTCTTACTCTCTCCTTCCTTTAAATGCTGCCATTTCTGAGAGTTCTAAATTTGGTTTTATCATTTTACAAATGCTCCATAAACAATTTCAGCCACACTCATGGTTCCAAGCACCACCTATAGACTATATTCTACACACTCACACCCAAATCTTTCTCTTGCCCAGACTTCTCCGTGGATTCCAGACTTCTATGTTCAACAGCAAGGCAAGCCAGAATGTCTAGATGAAACTTATGTTTTTTTCTTTTCATTTTCAAAATCATAATTCTAATCATTTTAAAACTTGAAGTGCATTTTAAAAACAGTCAGTTTATAGATAGTCTTTATATCCTTTTGATATTCATCCAAGAAATTAAAGTGAAATAATATATTATTTACTTAAATACTTATATACTTTTTCTAGTCTTAGTGTTGTGAGATATAATAAAGAATTTATAATCCATTTTTATAATCTTTTTGACTACAAAGCTTTTAATGAATTTGAAAAGTCAAAATCAACAAAGACTCAGAATAAATTGTGGATTCATTTTTTTGTCCATGAAGTTTATCGGTAAATGTCTTCCACAGAGGAAGAATTGATCAAACACACTCCTAATATTTTGTTTCAAAATGTTATCTTCCATACAGCTAAAGGTTCAATATAGACTTCAGTTGCTTTACAGCCTTATTCCAGAATCTTTGCCTGTTGTTACATTTTGCTATTATTTATTTATTTATTTATTTATTTATTTATTTATTTATTTATTTATTATTATTTAGTTTTCTTCTTAGATATTGCTGAACTTAGAGGGATTTATATCTGGAAATGTCTGTGCTGAAAAGTTGCCCAATAATCATTTTTATCTACAATAGTGACTGCTTGACTTTTCAATGCTGAGTATACTAAAATAACGAATTAAGAAAGGCTCCATTCAAAAAAAAAAGAAAGGCTCCATTCAAAGTGTGAGTTGTAGTATTACAGAGGACACCAGCAAAAAGAGTGTCAGTTGAGCCAACCTCCATATATCTACATTTCTTTTAATTTCTTGATAGTTTCCACCCATTACCTATTAGATCATTCTGCTAAAGAAGATCCAAGTGCTTGGATAGCTAAGCTGACTTTCTGTTACTAATAATGTAAGCTTTAGACTTCTCAAATTTGAATATATGTGCAAGATACAATTTTTTTTAGAGTCCCTTAACTGATTTGGGTGTAACTTGGGCTCATCGTATGCTGGCCTTGGTAAGTTATGTGAAAAGGTATCCTATTCCTGAGTGGATGAGATAGAAGAAACATGGATCATAAAACCTGAGAGTCTGACTCCTACAACTGGTTTTGTTACCCTGTACCTGCAGGAACTTTGCTAGAGCATCTGACCTCCCCAAGCTGTAATATGTGTTTTATAAAGTCCTTTACGTAACAAGACTAATGCATATTTAAGAGTTTCTAGTACACTGCTTGAATCTTAATAGATGCGCTGAAACTTTCAAAGTCATTATTCTGTCATGGCAGGCAAAGCAGATACGCAATAATTTCTAGAATTTTGACCTGAATTTCTTTCCCAAAAGCATCCCCACTGCTACCACAATGGCTGACTACTTCTCTAACCTCATTCATTTTTTTCTCTTGCTCACAACCAACTACCTACTTTCAGAAGTGTTGTTACCTTATAAAAAGAGCCTTTCTGGAATTGCTTAGTTAATTAACTATTTCTTAGTTAATTATCTATTTCTCCCTATAACCTAACTTCAAGATCACAAATTCTGGAAGGCCAACTATATTCACTTAGAGTAACTTAGATATGTTTCCTCTGGGCTTCCATCTCCTGTCATGTTCCCCTTTTCAATTTTCAGTCTGAGATAAAAGTACAGACTCGATATAATATTATTGATTTTTGCTTCTCCATGAAGCCCACCTCAGTCTGGAGCAAACAGTAAGTATGCAATAAGTACATCTTTGATTAACTGATGAATAAGTAAACTAAATTGTGCCACACCTAAAATATGGTCAATATTAAGCAGGATCTCCTTTTTAATATATGTTTTGGAGAGACGGGTGGGTTATCTTCTAGCATATTATTCAAAATTAGGTTATTGCTGGTAGAAGGAAAGAATTTTTCATTTTTGTAGTGATGCTTCTGAGATAGTGGGAGGTGGATGAACTGGAGAAAGACTAGAAGGCAAAATGGAATGTTTCACTATTCTGCTGGGGACACGTCCTTACAAGCAACACCTGAAACACTGGGCAAATGATTATTTTCCTCTTACCATTGCTGCTGAGTGTATAAGAGTATATGGCCATGCTCTAAACAGAATTGGTTTGTTGGAGCCAGGTACACATGGTCTGGATATGTAAAAATGCATTCATTGAAGGATATAGAAAATCAACCTTGTAGCCAAGGTAATTGCAATAGAACTGTATTTTTCCTGCGCTAATACATACTTGAAACTTTCAAACCTCTAATAACTTCCCCTTGGATATAGCTGATTCAGTCCAAAGAACCAGTTTCCATGTACTACTGAGACAGGCTGCTTGTCTCCTATAGACCTGGACTCGTCCAAAATCACATTCTTTAACAGTGGTCTCAAATCATGTGACCATGCCAAGGAAGGCTTTTACTGTTTTTACTGAACTGACCTGAAGTGTCGCAATTGCCCTCAGGTCCTAGGAGACAGCAGAACCACCTTCAGGAGTGGTTTGCAGGTGTTCAGCACTTAGTAACATGGATCCTGTGGGATGTAACTCCACAGAAATAAACAGAGCCAGGCCAGAATTCCTCAAACTTCCCCAAAAGGTTGAGTGTGAATTGCCTAGAGATCCCTGATAGTTTCGTCTTTACATTCTTTGTTATGCACTTGGCAAGAAAATGACCCTTTGCATTTTTTAAAGGAAAAATAAAGCAAAACCAATGGCTTCTCACTCATTTAGTTCCAAACTTTTTCAGTCAATAATTTGTCTATTTAAATGGTCTTTCTTTTCCTTTAATCACAGACTTGACCCAAAGAAAAGGACCATAATATTGAGTTTCTCTATGTGAATGTTCACTGCCAGATAATTCAATTATTGCAGAAAATTATTTTAAACATTAAGATGCACAAAGTTCAGTTTTTCTCTGTTTCTGCTACTATCACCAAGCTATTGATAAGATGTCTAAATTTATTGCAGAATAATTCTGCAGGAAAAGAGATAAAAGGTTCCTGAATAAAATATGAGGCGAGAGCTGTAAATTGTAGCAATGCATATCATTTCATTCAAATGTAGGAAGCAATTACCATCTGCTGTACTCATCAGTTCCCTCCTTTATGACTTAATTATATGTTTAATGCTATCAGATCAAGGAAAGGGCACAATAGATGAATGAGTGAGAGAAATAGAAAAGATTCCGCAACAAGACAAAAGGCAGCTGAAAAGTTACCTAAGAAGAGAATTGATTTCATTTGTTGGGAGGGAAGTTAATTTAAATAGTATATTCTATCATCTCCAGTGGTGCACTGAGATAATATAAATCATGTGTTTGTGAATTTGCTTCATACAATTTTAACAAAAGCATTCAAGTTTCTGAAAACCGAAGGTCTGCTGGTTTTGATTTATTTATGAAATGGGTAACATTTACAAAGGAAGAGCAGTGACTGACAAGTAAAGCATTTAAATCATTATTAACAGTCCTTGCTATCCGAGTCGTCAGAGGTGGAGGAAAGGTTGACAAGCTCTCTGGGTTCCTTGCTGTCTGATGGGAAACATCAACAAAGACTCTGGCCCTGGCTCTTTCAGTCTTGGTGTCCCCGTTGAAGCCACTTCTATGTTTTGACACAATTTGGCAAGGGGACATGATCAAGCAAGGTGAGCCATCTTTCAAGAAAGAAACTCACACAAGGTTAAGTATGTGTGGTTGCATTCCCCAAGGCACATTTCCACTTCCAAGAAGTCTATTGAGCACTTGGGCAAAAGGGAAGCATTGGCCTCTTTGTTAGGTATCATTATATAGGGTTGAATGAAGCCCAAGATAAACTTCTTGGCCTGTTGGTGAAGCATCAGAATTTAACCCAGGAAGTTGTTTGCCATATAACATTGAAATTTTACCATATCACATGTGAATGTGATTCTTTCATTTCTTCAGAGTTTGATATTTATTTGACAAAATTTCTGTCCTTTCATCTTTAAGGAAAATTTGCTTCACTACAATTCTTTCTCCAATCTTCTATCTTAATGTTGTAGTTGCTCCTACATGCCCCAAATAAAAATGGGCTTGGTCTACAGTCAAAATTACTCTACTTAAGCTTCTCAAGAAGGTATTTGTAGCTGGTTATTAAGACCAGGGATAGAGCCAGCAGATCTCTGTGAGTTTGCAGCCAGCCTGGTCTACAGAGCGAGATCCAGGACAGGCACCAAAAACTACACAGAGAAACCCTGTCTCAAACAAAACAAAACAAAACAAAACAAAGACCAGGGATTCCCCCAAACTCTACACAACAACATGACTTATCTAATCACATCTTCACATATATGTAGAAAAAAATCCTATCATGGTCTTGAAAAACACATTTTATATAGTGTCTGAATTTTCCTTTTATAAATAATGTATAATCAGAAACAGTGTGTGTGACTTCAGTGCTTCTGAACAATACCTGTTTCGTTTTGTCATTTAATGTCAGCATGCTCTATTATTGATGATATAGGAATCATATGGTATAAATAATCACCAGCCTTTCCACAGCATTTTCTTTCTAGTTTTGTTGTCCTGAAGTGAAGTGGACTGGAAACTTTTTTAACTTTCATGGCGGGAAGACTGGAGACTCAACCAAACAAGTGAGTAGTACATGGTCAGACAGTTCCTTTTTTTCTCTTCTTGTTATCTAACATATTGTCTTAGACTCAAATTGAAATGTCTCATCTTATTAACATAAAAAGTTTACAACTGTGTTGCTTAAAAGTAAGCAGGTGGGATTTTATTACTTTCTTTTACTTGTTTCTTTTTCTTTTATTTTTTTGTTCTCACACACAGACTCACACAGACACCTTAACAAAACTTGGGTTCTCAAAGGCCTAACACACTACAGAAGTATCTATTTGTTTAAAACAGCCATGGACCACTTTGTGGTCCAGGTTCTGGACTATATCTTGCAGTTATTTGGACAGGCAAAGGTGATACAATCAGTGTGTGTTCTATGTAATTTCCACAAGACTTGGTTTCTGTATTTGTCCAACTTCAGTTGATTTGGATAGGTGTTCATAATAATAAAATGTTTTTGTGCTAATCTATCTAATAACCAGTGTTCAAGGGTCTGAAACATGGCTTTCCAGACTGAGAAGTTGGTACCAGTGTCAGTTGTACATCAAAGAGGCCCAGGCAGACCAAGCCAAACTACACCCTAAGACAAGCTCCCAAGGAAACAATAAAGTATTTCTGCTGCCACCCTTGCTAAAGTCTTTATCTTCCTCTCTCTCTCTCTCTCTCTCTCTCTCTCTCTCTCTCTCTCTCTCTCTCTCTCTCTCTCTCTTTCTCACTCTCTCTGTCTCTCTTACACACACATACATATACACAAACACACACACATTCCTTCATGTATATTTACATATAATAGTTTATATATAATATGGCATATATACTTATACACATATATATATGTAAGAAAATACATACAGTAAGAATGTAAATACATATATGTAGTAAGAAGATAAGGAATTTAATCTAGTAATATACATTTTGATTGATAAGTCATAATCTTACACATGTGAGAAGTACAATGTGATGTTTTTATATATAGTTACAAAGTAGGATTATTAAATCAAGCTAAGTAATACATCTGTCATTTCTCTTCTCTAGTGTTTTAATAGAACTATCTATTAGCATATTACAAAAATATTGATTTAAAATCTTCACATTATCTTCCTACAGTACCACAAGTCCTTGTGAGATTTTTGTTTGTTTTGAATTTTATTTATTTATTTATTTATTTACTTATTTATTTGAAAGACAATGAAGGTTTTTTAACGGAAGTACCTTACTTTCAAGATTTTGCCAAGGAAAGGAAAACTCCCTGACCTGGTGAAGTTAATGTTTTTCTTTCTCAATAATGACAAAACACTTTACAGAACTAAATGGCCTAAGTGAAGAAGTAGCATTTGCTCATCTCCAGAATTTGGAAAGGAAAACCTGTGTCCGAACATGAGGCATCCCTCTCTCAGCCCCCACACACAGTGGGGCCAAGTGCAATTAAGACAGAAGCCAAGCCAGGCTGAGCTTCCTGACCTCTTGAAAGCCTGGAATATTTCTCACAAAGCCTCTCATTTCCAAATAACACACAGCACCATAGCTTACTCCAGACTGTTCTCGAAGAGCTATATAACCTATCTTCAAAGTGTCTTGCATTTTCATCTGCTTCCAAACAGTAAAGAGCCTTTCCACAGTGCAACATTCCTTGTGGGGAATAAGAAAAGGTGATTTTTTTTTTTTTTATCAGAGTTAGGACTATCCTTAAGGGAATTAACAAGAAAATTTCCTAGGAGTATCTTAGAACCCTAAACTCTCACATTTTAGACACTTATAAGTCAACTATCAAAACATTTGAAATGAAAGGAAAACAAAAAAGACTGAGTATAGCAAAGGATGAAAATGGCAAGCTTAGTCATTAATCATGAGATTTCACCTTTCTGCTGCTAGACTGCATGAATCACAAAACAGATGGAAATACCTTCAAGTCAGTGACACAAGAAGCATCACATAAACAGACCTGGTGGCATTAATCATCACTCTTTGGACGTTTTTCATTTCAAAAGGAATGAAACAGCAGGTCAAAGAAACAAACTTGAAGCAAAGGATGAAAAGTGATCTGATTTCACGGGACCTAATTCACTCCCACAAAAACCAAGCATTGAATGCGGCAAATACACCTGACACTATGTCTAAATGTCCCTTACTCTGAGAACCAAGAGTCAGTTTAGAAGATAAACTCCACAGTGGATAAGTACACCAGCATTTCATAGTTCTTCTGAATGATGTGTCCTCTGTGAAGGTTTTCAAGTAGCACGGGGCTTCAGGACTCCATTTGTCACACAGGGAAGCAAAATGTCATGTATGGTACTGCCTCTGATAGTGACTTGTAATTCTGACTATGTGACTTGTAGTTCTCTCTGAATCTCTGTTCCCCCATCTGCAATATGAAGGAAAGTTGAGCAGATGGTCATGATTGTTCCAGATCTATACCCTCCCTTTTCAAGAAATTTTCCCTGTAAATTCTCCTCTATAGTCAGAAGTTTCTCTGGTCCTGCCCCACCCTGCGGTCAGGATGAATCTCTCCCACCTGTGTCTGGCAGCCGCTTGGTCCCAAGTAAACACACAGAGGCTGTTATTAATTACCAACTGTATGGCCTATGGGTCTGGCTTCTTGCTAACTAGCTATTATAACTTAACTCAACCCATTTCTGTTAGTCTATATGTTGCCATGTGGCTGTGGCTTTACTGGTCTGCTGGCATGTTGCTTCTTGGGCAGCAGGCGGGGGTCTCCTCCACCTCTGACTTTCCTCTTCCTGTTTCTCTCTTGGATTTCCTGCCTAGTTATAACCTGACTTGCCATAAGCCAGAGCAGTTTCTTTATTAACCAGTCATAGCAACACATATTCATAGTGTACAGAAAGGCATCCCACAGCACTCCTCAATATGGATGACAATGTTTACTAACTTGCAGTGATATAATTTTGCCCCTGAACTGGCCTGTTCTATAAAAAAAAGACAAAAATCAATCAATTCTGGTCATCTTCTGTCTTCTACGCATCCTCCTATGAGTATACACCACATTACACTTTTAAATACCCATCATTATGCCAGCGAAGCAGGTGAGACTGTTATTCAAGAAAGGTGGCAAAACTGTCCGGAATGTCTACAAAATTCTCCATGTCACAGAGAAAGTCCTAGCTTTCACAATATGATTTCTTTTTAGCACTTTACAGCGACAGTCTGCTCAGATATTAAGAAAGTGGCACTCTGGAGTGGTGGTGACCCTGTAACTCAATGGTATGGTAGTTCCTAAGTTCAATCCCAGCCCCTGCAAAAATAAAAGAATAAATAAAGGATGATTATTCTATATCTAAGTGGCAACTGCTGTCCATGGCTACTTAGCATAGCTAACTAGAAGAACTTTCATTTGCCTGAATCCTGGAGGAAAGATGGAAATGAGTCCAGAACTCCCTTTCTACAGGCTCACTAAAGAATTACAAATTCCTATAATAAATTGACTTTGCTAGCCCAGGGCAGAGGCTCGCACTCCTAATTCTAGAATTTGGTTAGGCAGAGGCAGGCAGATCTTTGTGAATTTAAGTGTAGCCAGAGATACACAGTAAGAACCTGTCTCAGAAACATTCTCTGGCTTTGCTGAAGTGAAGCAGAAACAGACTGTGTTTAGAAGTATCATTAGATGCCACTAGGTACCCCTCATAACATCCATATTTGACTATCCTCCCACAAGCTTCTAATAAAGAAAGATTAGAAAGTGTTCAGTGTGTGGTAGGTTGCAGATATGGAGGGAGACGTATAGATGCCAAAGACAGCAGCACACAGTGACCTATAGGAAAGACTGGATAATTTCAGTATGCTGCCTGCTAGTCAACTTCACTCCTTTACTCAATAAACTCCATTTACTATCATAAATCAAAGAGATTTTTTCCTTTACTTTTAGGCAATGTTTAGTCTCTCTGTCTTTCTCTGTCTCTGTCTCTGTCTCTGTCTCTGTCTCTGTCTCTCTCTCTCTCTCTCTCTCTCTCTCTCTCTGTGTGTGTGTGTGTGTGTGTGTGTGTGTGTGTGTGTGTGTGCAGGTGCATACACCTATGTGCAAGCATGCTAAGACCAGAGGACGACTCTGAATGTCATCTCTATTGCCCTCTGCCTTTCTTTTTGAGAAGGGGTCTTTTGTTGAACTTGAAGCTCATTGTTTCAGATAGGTTGGCTATGCAGTCATCTTCTAGAATCCTCCTGACTCAGCTCCATAATGCTGGGGCTCCAGACACACATGGCCATGTGTAGCATGAATCTTAAAGGTACTTATTAATAAAATCAAACCTGGGGCTGGTTATTGGTGTGAATGCTGGAAGATCAGAGAAGCAGAACAAGCCATAGCTACCTCACCTCTCTAGTTCCTCAGCTGATTCTCTTTCCTCAGACTGGAAGCTTCTGAGCCCTCATCCAGAATGGGTCTTAGCTGAACTGTGCTGTTCAAAGCCTGAAAGCTTAGCCAGCCAAAATGCTTCTAGTTTCTGGTCTTCACACCTTATATACCTTTCTGCTTTCTGCCATCACTCCCTGGGATTAAAGGCAACTTTCTGGGATTAAAGGCGTGAGTCATCATGATTGGCTGTGTCCTTGAACAGATGGATTTCTGCCCCTGGAATGCTAGGATTAAAGATGTGTGCTACCACTGCCTATCCTCTATGTTTAATATTGTGGCTGTTCTGTTCTGTGACCCCAGATTAGTTTATTAGCACGCATAATATTTTGGGAACACAATACCACTACAGCCATGCCCTGATTTTATGTGGGTCCTGGAGATTTGAGTTAAAGAGGTTTGTTCCCACAGCAAGCTCCCTTACCCATGGATGACATCTCCAGCCTCCTGTTAGCTAAATATTGCTCTTCACTCTCTTGTGAAGTGAGAATAAAGCTGATGGTTTCAGATTAGTAAGAAAGCTCAGGAGAGAAAGACCTTGCTGTGTAAGCTTGGTGACCTGAGTTCAACTCCCACAACTCACATCAAGGTGAAGAAAGGAGAACCAATACTGCACAGTTGTTCTCTGACCTACACACATACACACACACACACACACACACACACACACACACACACTGTGCTTGCAGGTAAATAATAATAATAATAATTAATAATAATAATAATAATATAAAGAGTGTTTTCAAGAAAAATCTAGGACAGCTCACTCAAACATCTTACTGTAGATTAGCATCACCTCTTTTCTGCTATGTAAATAATTAAGCTTTTTCCATAAGCTTAACCATCATGTCTGAAAAAACTGGTAAACAAGGGAGGAGATTATGGTTGACATCCCTGTCAATGATGATGGAGAGTGTGCCTTGCTATAATAAGCCCATGGACATGTGGCAAGCAGGAAAGTGGCATGGTGTCTGCTTCACATAGACATTGAATAACATGCAAATTAGCTTTTGTTGTTGTTTTAATACAGGAATCTCTCTTCTTAGTGGGTCTGAACCTAATGGGTTACCATAACATTGCTGCTGTGCCCATGGTAAACTTATCATGGGGTCAAAGAAAAACATGTTCCCACTGCACTTAGCACCAGAGTGGGATGCCACAAAATGAGGATTCTGGTATCAGAGTACCAACTTCCAGCAAAGAAAGAGACTTCACTGTTGAACAAATGCCTTAGTTCCCTTAGGGTATCTCCAGAAAATGTGCACAGCAACCACAGATAATGAGATATGCAACATATGCCTAGATGTAATGATGTGTATATGTGATATTACAACTATCAAACGTGATTCTAAAATGTGTTTATGAACTATGAATATTCCAGGAAATATAGAAAAGGATGGCAGAGAGCAGGCTGTTTAGATATTGTGTTAGATGGGAGCATGAATTGGTATGATTTTCCTTAATCAGAGACTTTTATTGTTAATTGCCTAATTCTTTTGTGTGGCTGTGCTTAGCTCTTGACTCATTCATGTAGTTCAACAAATATATCCAAAGAATCCACTACACTAGGCTTGGAATTCATTTATGAAGCAGACATCATTCTTATACTTGTGGTCTTATGGTCTAATAAAATTCATAGATATCAAACAAACAAATGGACCAATAAGTTGTGGAATATTAGTTTGAGATGTGTTACCTTTGTTCATGCTGTGGAACATTTGTTTTAATGATGCAAAGGTGTGTAGTATTCTTTTACATTGCATTTGTTTAACTCTTCGAAGCTGTGTTACTTTGCTGTCTAAAACACCTAATGGTCCAATAAAGAGCTGAATAATTAATAGCAAGCCAAGGGAAAGGATAGGTGGGGCTGGCAGGCAGAGAGAATAAAGAAGTTGAACTCTAGGAAGAGGATGATCTAGGAGTGAGAAAAGGAGGAGGACGTCAGGGGCCAGCCACCCAGCTATACAGACAGCAATGGAAAAAGGAAGGAAGGAAGGGAGGAAGGAAGGAAGGAAGGAAGGAAGGAAGGAAGGAAGGAAGGAAGGAAGGAAGGAAGGGAGAGAGAAAGAAGCAAAGAAGGAAGGAAGGAAGGAAGGAAGGAAGGAAGAAAGAAAGAAAGAAAGAAAGAAAGAAAGAAAGAAAGAAAGAAAGAAAGAAAGAAAGAAAGAAAGAAAGAAAGAAAGAAATAGAAAAAAGTAAAAGCCCAGAGGCAAAATATAGATGGGGTAATCTAAGAAAAGCTGACTAGAAATAAGCCACGCTAAGGCCAGGCATTCATAAGTAAGAATCAGCCTCCATGTGATTTATTTGGGAGCTGAGTGGCCCCCAAAGAGCAAAGAGCAAAGAGCCAAAAGAGTAAAAACAACCAATAACACCAATATATTTTTAACATCACAGATGCCATGAACAAAAACAGAGAACTGGGAAAGAGAACAACATGGGTATTGAGATGTGATTGTGTTCAGGAAAGCCTTTCTGAGGCATTGATATTTAAAAAAGATTTAAATGAACATGAAGAGCCAAGGTCAAAGACACAATGGTGAGAAAATGGCTACTTGAAACTACTTAGGACACTAGTGCCACATGCCACGTTTTACCACATTGGTTCTCAACTAGAGTGTATGTGGCATCTACTCTGATGTCCTGTTTTGTCACAGAGGAGAAGAGAGTTATCCGGAAGAAAGGATTAATGGACCCTTTTCAACCCCCCATTAAAAACTTTATTGAAAAATTAAAGAGAGAAGAAAAGGACAATCCATGAACAAGTAGTTGGCATAGGGTGGAGGGAAAAGCAAAAATCTGGCACATCAAGATGAAAGCAAAGGTATTATTTTGTTCTTAAATATAACTCAAGATATATTGGTGTAAACGTGTTTAAGATAAAGATATAATTGGTAGGATTTAAAACAGAAGCTCTCTCTTTTAAATCCTTTCAAAAGACAAAAGCAAACAAAATATGGTCCAAATAACAAGAGAGAAAACATAGAAAATGGCAAAGACGCTCAGAAAATAGAATCTATAAAACAAGATGACAGAAGTAAGACCAAACATATCACTTATGACAATGTATGTAAATGTGTTGAACTCCCCAATTAAAAGGCAAAGACTTAGGTTGGAGTAAAAAACAACATTCAACAATATGCTGTTTACAAGAGACAAACTTAAAACAGTATAATTTGGAAAGGTTATAAATAAAGGATCAGTAAAGACATCTCTGTAAAACAAACAAAAAAGACAACAGAAGCGACAATATTCATGTCAGCCAAGGTAGAATTAATGCTAAAAACCATTAACAATACAAAGAGAATTACAATCCCCTTCTAAATGAAGTCATACTCACTTTTAAATGTGTTAAGTAGAAAAGCATCAAAATATTGAAGGCAATAACCTAAGCAAGTACATTTAAACAAATTATAGTATTAGACATCAATTCATCCAATCAATCATTACCAAATAAAATGAGTAGAGAATTTGATACATTTTAAAATTCTCAATCTCCAGACAGAAGATACACAAGGAATCATTTAAAAGTGTCAGTACTCAAGGGCATGGAGAAACTAAACATAATTTTCTAATGCTGAATGTTTTTCAGAACACACTTTCAAAATACAACTCAAACTTGTAAAATGTGAAATGCAATGAAATAGAATTTAAATTTTGTTTTAAAAGCATGTAAACAATATAAGAAGCTTGGCATTCCAAATACTACAGCAAGGAAGAAACACAAATTACTATTATGACCTGAAAAATATCAAAAACAATAAACTAGTGTATTGAGTATTTAATGTGATGGTAACTTTGTTAAGTGCCTCCTGTGTACTGAGTTATTTAATTCCCAGGAAAAACAAGAAGTTAGAAGAAGGAGTTGGAAGAAAATGGAAAGTAAATGAACTCCAATTAGAGGAAACAATTTGAACCATGAAGCACAAACTAGAAATGAAAGAAACAGTACAGGGAAAGTAAGACGCTCACAACATCTCCCAAATTGTGGCTGAGTGACATAAGAGATAATGTGATCATTTTCACCCCAACCACAACATTTGGTTGGATTCTTAGGAAAAAGTGAGTCATTATAGGTTTGTGAGCAAGAAAATGATATCACCATAACTACATCCATTCTGGAAACAGTTATTGAAAAGATGGATAAGACTAGTGCATTTCTCAGGCCTCATCAGAGAAGATTCTTTCTGCAGTAGATGGTAATTAACACAGAGGCACACAATGGGTGAGAGTGCAGATAACAGGAGACTTCAGAGTGTTCAGCCCTAAATGGGCATACACATCACACCATTCTTTCCATGGCCCATGTATCAATGAGAAAGAAAAGGTGGAAAGAGTGTAAGCAGGAGATGTCAGTTGACGACAGGTGAACAAATGCTTTCTGGGTACAATAGAGCAACTACAAATATGAACTCAAGACAGTTGTGATAGCATATGCAAGACTCACATAGGTTCAAGCCAAACCAAACCCCACCATGAAGGAGGGTAGTTGCATGAAGCCCCACCCCCTAGGTGAGGAGCTGTTGGTAATTGATAGCAGCTGGGAGAAGAGTTAGTTTTCTTTGAGGGTGTGACTCCTGGTAGGTTAAACATGCTCTGGTAGATGGCTAAACACCCAAGAGTATATGGGCAGCATAAATTGGACTATATATGCTTTTAAGAATGAAATGACACAAAGTTAGGTGGGTCTGGAATAGGGAATGGATCTGGAGGAGCTGGGGGTAGAGAGTGACTATGATCAAAACACAGAGCATGAAATTCTCAGTAAAAAAAAAATCCTTAAAAATGAAATAAATGAAAGATGTCCATAAAAAAAGTCAAAATGGCTGGGCAGTGGTGGCGCATACCTTTAATCCCAGCACTCGGGAGGCAGAGGCAGGCGGATCTCTGTGAGTTTGAGGCCAGCCTGGTCTCCAAAGTGAGTTCCAGGAAAGGTGCAAAGCTACACTGAGAAACCCTGTCTCGAAAAACCAAAAAAAAAAAAAAAAAAAAAAGTCCAAATGAATGAAGTCATGGGGAAGAGGACAGCACAGGAAGAGGTAGACAAAAAGAGAAATGCAAGGGATAGATGAGATCTCCATGCAGAGGAACAGTAGTCAGAGCTGGAAAAAAACTCTGAAATTACGTATTCCTGTCAGCCCATTCATTGGCTAAATTGGAGCCTAAAGCCATTAAATGAATTGTTCAGTGGTTCTAGAAAGTGTTAACAAGTGAGACTAAAACCAAGACAAAGTTTTCCAAGTTTCCAGCTCATTCGTTTCCTCATTAACTTGGCATATTCAGTGAGAGAGAGAGGAAGGACTTGAAAATACATGGGATTATCAACCTAGTGGCGACATCAAAGACAGAGAGGACTGAGGAGGTATACTGTGTCTAGTCCTGGTCCTAGAAAGATATAAAGCTGAACAGAACTATCAGTCAATCTTTTCCTGTTCAGAAACTATGATCAATTGTTGCAGGAAAATGTGAGGTAGATTTGGTCGACTCCAACTTCAATATTGTGTTTATATGTTAGAGTTCTGACTAATGAATTCAGAAATGTAGCTTTTATAAATAGACACTAAATATTAAAATTTCCTAAGACTTTAAGTTACTTTGGCACCATTCTGTGGCATGGAAGTAAGGGCTATGTGTAAAATATGTGCACATGCATGCATGCACACATGTGCACCGACACATATACACTGATACTTATATTTTGATTGTTGTGTATGTAGATTATTGTACTGCTGTGAGCTTCATAGACATTCACATAAGCTTCATGAGTGGCTTTTGCCATTTTCTTCCTGCATGCTACAATCATTTGGAAAGCATACTTTCTGAAACTGGATGTGCTTTGTCAATATGCATCGGTGGCATCACTCTTAGAAAGATTTTCAGTGCTGGGCATTAAATTCAGGACCTCGCATGTCAGGCAAGCACTCTACACCTGGGCATTTCTCAGCCCCTTATTTATTATAAAGGATTGGTATACAAAACACAAATCCTAAATGTAAATGATGAACAGATCCTGCAGGGAGATCTTAGTTTGTAAAGAAGGAAAAGTCAATGGCAAATTCAACATTGCATCCCCATAGCAAACAAAAGAGAGGCACACACAATTGTGTCAAGGAAATATGTGGGATGCAAAACATTCATAGCCTCAGCTTTAGCTTTTCCCTAGATCACTTATCTACTTGTTTTTTCCCTTTTATTAAACATAGATTCTTTTCTCATACAATATAATTTGAATACAATTTCCTCTCCCTCTACTCCTCCCAGTTCCTCCCCAACTTCTCTCTGATCAAGACTACTACCTTTCTGTCTCATTAGAAAAGAATAGGCTCCTAGGAGGTAACAACAAAACATGGCTATATAAAACATAGTAAGAAAAAATGAAAACCATGATATTGAAGTAGGATCAGCCAAACCAACAGGGGAAAAAAAGAGCCCCAAGAGAAGGCACAAGAATCAGGCACCTACTCATTTACATATTCAGGGGTCCTGCTTACCTATATTTCAACTTTTTTAATATGTTTGAGACAAACAAGTCCCTTCCTGTGGTTCCATTTATCTTCATGTTAGGAAGTTGTTAACACTTCCTAGTATATATTTTTGTGCAACTTCAGAGAACCCCAATTCTCACTAAATTCTGAGTATACTTCAGGTCAGAAAATGTTGGTTGCTTTTCAAACCCCTTTCCCACTTTTCTAACACAGAACATCTACCTTCCCCTGTGCAGGACTTCTCCTTCTAGAATGCCCCCGTGAATACCCATGGGAGGGGTGTTCCTCCAGTGTGTCTACTGTAAAGAGACCACTACAGATAAATATGCTCAGAATGAGAGACTTTTACTAACATATTTCTGACAACAGTCTTCCATGATGCTCTCTGGGTTAGAGTCCACACGTGTTCTGCTTGGATCACTGACTGTCAATGTTGACTTGTCAATAGATTTCTGTTCCTCTGCCTTAAATCACTGAGGCTTCCATGGTTTGCTGACTTGGCAGCACTTCTGCACTTGGTAGCTACATGGAGTTCCCTTGGCTTACTTGTTGCACTTTTGCAGCCATTGTATTCAGATATGGGCCCTGCTCTCCCTGTCTCTCACCCCAAGCACTTAGTATATAGCCTTTAGGGCCCACAATCAATGTACATGCTCTCTGGCCTTGCAGAAATCCCTGGTTCTTTGTAGCAAAGATTTTAACAGTAATTTCACTTATTGATAACTAAATACATGCATTGACACAGAAAGAAACATCTGCCTAGAAATGGTGCCCAAAAACCACATAAAGATGAAAAATATACAGTGAGTCTGGATCCTGTATGTTATGCTGTTGTCTTTGAATTTTTTGGCTGGTAGAACACATTGTATTGTGAGGGCTGCTACATTAAAGCAACCTATATATTTTGAAAATGTCTTGACTTCAAAATTTAAGTCAAAAGGTGTATTGCTTTGGGGGAGCTTATGCTTTTATTTCCACAGGAAATGAGAGGCTGTAGATTCATTCTGGGTTAAAGAAAATCAGGTTTGAATGAGGAAGACCTTCTGAAATCCTGACTACAGACATAAAGAAATAAACCTAGAAGCTACAAGACATTTTATGTATGTTTTACCTGCTCAAACACATAACAAAAACTGTCTTTGACTGACTAATGTGTAATACACTGTCTATACTTGTATTAAAGTAGGTATGTATGTTACCTTTAAAAGTTTTTGTATTTTCAGAGCAAGGGGACTAGACACCAATGAAAACCTATGGCCTGGTTGATCCAGCATCCAGATCAGCTTCAAGGAAGCTAACTGAGATGAGCCAGCCTCAGAGAATGCTCCAGTCAAGACCTAACAATTATCCTGATTTTCTCAAGGTTTATCCAAAGATTACCAGTGCCTCTAAACAACAGGAAGTAGTCTAGAGAATACTTACATTCCAAAAGATGGATTATGGATATTTATTATCATTTAAGGGGAGTTGGTTACAAATTATTGTTGGTTGGTCATAGTTAAAACAAAAAAGCTTAACAAAGAAGTTAAATTCAAAGATCTCTTTCTAAAAGAAAAAAAGGGGGATATGATATAGAAATGATAAGGTAAAAGGATAGATTATTAAATCTACTTTAATCCAAAAAGCAGCTACTAATCTCAAAATATTTTAGATTGGTATGGATTTTGGTTTATTGATACAAATTTAATGTTATTTTTACTATACCATATGTATGTTTCAACTCTTATTTGGGGTATTGTGCTTATGCAACTCATTTTAAAATATAATAGATAATTAAAAGTACAGATTAATAGTTTCTATAATAATCAAGCTTATAGTCATATTAGGTATGTTTTCAAGACTAAACAGAGATAGATAGATAGATAGATAGATAGATAGATAGATAGATAGATAGGTAGATAGATAGATAGATAGATAGACTTCACAGACATACAGATATGGCATTTAATACATTTAATAACCTAAGGCTTCTTGTGACACTGAGACACATCTGTTCCCGGTAACACCAATCTACTTCAGAGAAGATGATGGACATTGAAGAAGCTCCATTTGTTTTCTTTATGGCACAAGCTAGCCATTTGGGCAAAGAAACTGCCCTTGTTTCAACTTCTGACAGTATACTGTCCAAACTGGTCTAGTAGGACACACACACACACACACACACACACACACACACAGTGACTGCCAGACTTGGCCAAGACTAGGTAGAACAGTCCTTCAAAACTCTCTGCTTTTCAGAAAAGTATGTCAAATATGCTAGGCCTGTAGGCCAAAGTTAGATGCCCCAATGTCTAAGAAGAACTTAGAGTTGCTGTCCAGACAACCAACTATCCCTATCATTAGGTAATATTTCACCCTTCTTCTTGATGGAGTTGAAGACTAGATAGTCATAGTTAAAGTTTTCATTAGTTATGATAAAAGGTAAGTTAGGTATAAAACTTTAGAGTAACAAAGACAAAATGGATAATAGAATATTTTCTCTAATTTTGCCAAATACAGATAGACTTGATATTGTAACTGTAATTCTTACTTGATAACTGTTTATGTTGTGTATAAGCTTACTATGTTAAAGTTAAAAGCCACCTTTTTAAATGAGATAAAAGGGGGAAATGAGAATATTCCTTTACACTGTCTGAATATATGTTGCTGTGATTGGTTTAGTAAAGAAACTGACTGGCCAAGAGCTGAATAGGATAAAGTTAGGTGGGAGAGCCAAGCTGAGAATGATGGGAAGAAGGGTGAAGAGAAGAGTTGTGAGCAGACATAGAAAGAAGCAAGATGGGCATGCTGTACTAAGAAAAGGCACCAAGCCATAAAGCAAATTGTAGATAAGAAATATAGGTTAATATAAAATGTAAGAGTTAGCTAGTAATAAGCCTGAGATATTGGCTGAGTATCTACAATTAATATTAAGTTTCTGGGTAATTACTTGGGAGTGGCCGTGGTGCAGGAAAACTCCACCTACACTTTTGATTGCAATGAGAAACAAATGTAAGCCTAGAGTTATGTAAGTCCTGACCTACAAAGATAGGTTTCATATTTTCTGAGAGATTTCTGAACATTTGCTACAATACCAATAGTGGATAGAATTTACCTTCTTAGCTTTGTCTGCTAAGCTGATGTAAAAGAAACATCACAACCATAAAACTATTAAACCAGCAATGGAATGATAATGATTTAAAAATACTGTGTGTACAAGGAAAGCATCAAGAGCATTACTTATTAATTTCAGTAAGTATATTATAAGGCAGTCATTTTTAGTGATGCTTGACATGTTAAGGGATTTAAGTATTTACAGCTTAACTATTACTTCTATCTCTAGCTGATGGTAAAGTAGCAATATGCAAAGGAAAGCCTTTGGAGCTGCATAAAGTAGCTGTTAATCACAAGCCATTCAGGAAAAACACTGTCCTTGGATGCCCTGACATCTAATTTGAAAACCATCATAGAGCACATATGTTATGGGCCTTCCTAAATAAAATAGAGGAGGCTACAAGCTAGATCTAATTCTGGGGCTTGGGAACACTATTCCTTGAATATATAAATCTCTAATATAGCATTTTAACATCATACTCATACAAGTGACTTTTTAATTTTATTAATTCTTTGGTATATCTATTTTCTATTGCCACAAAAACACATCACAGCCACCAGTAATCTAATGCATTAAGAGTTCTATTAAGTTTGGCATGGGACTCTTTAGGTAGCCTCAGGTATTTCTTTCCTAGAGTGGGCACTCCAGGGAAGAGTCCATTTCTCACTCACTTGGGCTGAGGGCAGAATTCAGCTCAGGTCATGAAAGGGTGGAGACGCACATTTCCTTGCTTCATATAAACTGAGATTCCCAGGTCACCTTCTTTCATCTTCAAATTCAATGACAAGTGTATAGATTCTCAAGTCATATCTCTCTGGCTCCTGCTTTGACTCTAAGGACTCAGAGTAGATTGAAGTCACCTAAATAATCTTACATCTCAAAAACCTTCACAAGACCTTTGTTTCCATAAAAATTGACATATTGATAGGTTCTGAGGATTAGGGAATCTCTGAGAGACTTGATTATTTCTACTATGCTTGACTACCAAGGATGCTGGGTACCATGCAGATCTCTACATTACACTGTTTCTCTTCATGTGTCTGTGAAACTATTTTGTACAGCACCTTGACTTGGAGGAATGAATTTATGGTCATATATACTCTTACATAAAGGCCAGGATTGTGTGGTGTCCTTCTCTGGCTTACTCTACAGTTCAGTGTTTACAGGTTTACTTTGGCTCCTTGGGCACGGAGAAGACATTTTTATTCATCAATGTGTTCAAGATTGTGATCTTTAAGGGGAACTGTGCAAACAACCACGAAGTCCTAATATCACCCTGGAAATGCAAAATGTTGATCTTTACTTTCAGACTTCAAATTGCTTATCAGGCCCTATAAAAGACAAAGTAAAGAACATAAAGACACGCATACAGCATTGTTATCTACAGACGAGAAACCAGGAGAAAAGAAAATCACAACACAATTTTGTCAGCAAACATTACTCAGAAATTCATTTGTGGACTCATTTTTGAGTGCTTACTTTCTTCTTTCCACTGCTTGGTCCTATTCCCCTACACAAACCATTAATTTAGAAATATAAATAAGGCTTTGGAAGCTGTTCTTAAATCATCAGAGAAAAAGAGGAAATAATAAAGAAAATCAAAACTAAATCTGCTTAGATAATGACAACAGGCAAGCCATGAATTAAGCATGGTAGAACAGCAAATAAAACATGGCTTCCAATATAAGCCACATTCCAGGGTATGCATTTTCAGTCATATTTTGTAGTGAACTTATGTGATTCTATTCTTACCAGGTTGTCTCTGAGCAGGAAATGCCCCAGAAAATGAATATTTGTCTGTGCCTGCATTGTGGTAACAATTCTCAGACTGATTTTTGTACAAAACACTGATTGCCCCATGCAATGTAAATGGAGAACTCTCTAAGAAATGTGGGAGTAGGGAAATAGAGAGAGTCCCACAATTTTGGAGCTACATCCCTTTTTTTATTTTGGTAAATAAAGCACACAGGCAAGGAATGATTGACTAAAGTAGAGGATAATCTATTGCCTGAAGCATGGATGTGGTGAAAGTAGGGTAGTGTGAGATCAAGTAAATACATTAAAAATACTAGAAGAAAGAAGTGGATTCAAAGACACCAGATAGTTAAAATATGCATATACATTTTGATTTGTGAAAAACAGTATAATAATCAATAATGTGGTCATGAATGTGAAAAAATCATATCCATAGTAGTCATTTCTATAACAGGGATGTTTCAATATTATACTTGTAGACATGTCAGAGCTTATTGTACTCTACGTTGTTGTCTGGAAAGCTGCATGATGGTAAAGAAAACAGGTTTTCCAAGTAGACTTTGACGGAACTCAGGTCAAACCCTGACTGAACTGCTCAGGCTTCTGAAATGGAAGAAGCTCCACCAAGAAAGAATACTTAGATTAACTAGCAGAATCAGCCAGAATACAAAGGGCTAGATGGACAGTAGGACTGTCACATCGTGTGTCCAATGTTCCTTCTCTGAACTGATTTCTCCTGACTGCATTAGAACATGATGGAGTCTACTTCTGAGCTGCAAAAAATACTCCTTTAGTGGCTTCTCTTTAGGAAGGCTTTGAAAATATCCCTAGAGAAGCCTGGATTCCCACCTACTAAGGCAAACAAAGGACCCATGAAGGCTGGGAGGCAGGGTTTCCTTTTCTTTTCTCCTCTACTTACCTGCTTTATGCTCACCATTCTGAAGCAGAAAAAAGACCCACACAGCAAGCTTCCCTCCCTCCCTCCCTCCCTCCCTCCCTTTCTTCCTTCTCCCTTTTCCTTAGAACCTCCTTTCACAAAGGGAATATTTGCTTTAGTCAAGAATTTATGGAAAAGACAACTCTCACTAATCCCCCATTTGAACCAAGAACTGTTAAGATTTTCTATAAAATTAAGATTCTGCCACAGTTTTGGCTGCCTCTTGACAAAAGCTACTTCTAATTAAGCCTATGAATGAAACTGGTTTTGAAAACAATGGGGGTCATATTTTCTTTGGCGTCAGTGTTCATCTACACAATTGAATTTGAGCATCTCTAAGCAGAGCCCACACCTTTGCTTTCACTGCGGTCCTTACTAATTTGTACAATCGTGTGTCAATCTGAATTGCTTCTACCACTGAATTTATTTGCTTGCCCTCTGAAGATATGAACTCTGGTTAAAAATCTCAAGTGACATTTCTTCTACTTTACATTTAAATTCCTTTAAAATTAATGCAACATCTATTTGTTACACACACACATACGTATGTGTGTGCATTTGTCTCATCATGCTAGACAGACTGTAGAATATGCAATGCAGGTAAAACTTAAAACCTTACATGAAAAACTGATGATAGCCATAATATTTCACATTTCACTTACTGTGATGGCTAATCTTGGTTGTCAACTTGACAACATCTGGTATCAACTAAAACAAAGCTATTGGGCACATCTATATGGAATTTTCTTAAATGAGTCATTTGAGGAGAGAGGACCCATCCTAAATCCAGGCCAAACCTGCTGGTGATGGCCCACATAAAAGAACATAGAAAGAAGAAGATTTTGCTTTTTGTCTGCTTGCCCAATTCTCACTGGCAAGTTCATTTATCCTTTTGCTGAGGCATTCCTTCACTAGTACTAAAGCCTACTCCTTCAGAATTCCAATGCAGACTGAAGACCAGCAGCTCTATAGGAACTCCCTGGGACTCTAGCACCAGATTGAGACTGCTGAGATATCCAGCTTCATGGACCAAACAATTAAGGGATTCTTGGCCTTTCAGTGGGGGATAGCCATTGTTGGACTAACCTAGTCCACAGCTTGTAAGCCACTCTAATAAATTCAATTTGTATGTGTGTATGCATGTATGTATGCATGTATGCACACATATTATAGGTTTTATCCTTTAGAGAACCTTGACTAATACACTCACTGAACTGGTCATATAAGCATTTATACTCAATATCAAAACATAACTCATTTAGAAAAGTGACTTGTGTTTGAGTTTCTATTTTGACAGTTTTTTCTTGCATTACCTTAATCAGTGATAGCTTTAATCTTTACAAATGTGTTGAGATCACGATATAAATATATACTAAGAGGTCATGGTATTGAAAAGAAGGAACAGTGAAACTAGAGAAAAAACAGGTGCCCAATATAAAGGAGCCTGTTGACCATGCCAAGCCCTAGAATTCAATGTAAAAGGCAGTTACGACACTCTAGCAGATGCAGGTGGTCTGAAAGTTTATGAATCCATGAGGAACAGTAGTGACTGTAAAAACAAAGGGGTGATCAGAAGTAAAAAGTTGTATGGGTGGCTTGTTTTAGAAAAAGAAGAAAGCGTTAGAGTAGGCAAAGAAAAAAAGAAAAAGAAAAGACTCCACAAGGATAGAGTCAAATCAAATAACTGAAAATGTTAGGCACACTAAATGTTGCCATGACATTGAGCAAGAAAACAGAATGGGGTGTTATATTTTTAGTGAGAACACAGGACATAAAGGAAGGGGAAAATTGAGGGGAAATATTAAAATGCAGAAAATATCTTAAAACCCCAATATGTAAAAGGGAGATTGAATAACTTAATTTGTGTTATTCTGAGCTATGGATATAGAGATGATAATGTCATGTGGCAATGTAGAAATGTTGAACACAATTGTCAGGGCAGTAAGTTCTTGAGAATGAAAAAAAAACTGAATTGGAAGGTTTTATGTGTCAGGGGGAATTTTGGTCTGTTTGTTTCCTTCCTTCCTTCCTTCCTTCCTTCCTTCCTTCCTTCCTTCCTTCCTTCCTTCCTTCCTTCCTTCCTTCTTTCCTTTCTTTTTCTCTCTCTCTCTTTCTTTTTTCCTTCCTTCCTTCCTTCCTTCCTTCCTTCCTTCCTTCCTTCCTTCCTCCCTCTCTCCCTCCCTCATTCTCTCTTTCTTTTTTCCTTCCTTCCTTCCTTCCTTCCTTCCTTCCTTCCTTCCTTCCTTCCTTCCTTCCTTCCTCCCTCCCTCCCTCATTCTCTTTCTTTTTTCCTTCCTTCCTTCCTTCCTTCCTTCCTCCCTCCCTCCCTCCTCCTCCTCCTCCTCCTCCTCCTCCTCCTCCTTCTTCTTCTTCTTCTTCTCTCTCTCTCTCTCTCTCTCTCTCTCTCTCTCTCTCTCTTCTTTCTTTTATGCCTTATCAACATGGATAAGTCCTCTAGGATCACAGAAGCTTAGGAATGAATGAATGAAAGGGAGACCAAGACACACCCAAATTTTCTAGAGAGTTAAAGAGATAACTGTATGACAGAATAACAAATGAACCATGTGTGACATATCCACGTGGCATTAGCACAAAAGAGTAGATCCATCCATCCATTCATATATACATACATGCATATGTACATATATACATATGAGCTTAATTGGCATTATCCTACACAAAGGATGAGGTGCCTCTCAAAAGCCATAGGTTGCCAAGTAAAAAAACCCAGTGCCAGGTATTGGAAATCTTTGTGAACTCAACAGCAATGAATTTCATCAAATTGTTTTTAGTGAGATTGACATAATTTGATTTACATCTTAGACATAACTTTTCACTTTATATAAAGATTGTGACGGTTGATAAAAGGATTTTAGGAGATAAGAGTGACTCAGATAAGCATCTGGATTTTGTTATTGTAGAAAAGGAAAAATGTGAAGTTGTTTGGGAAGTTAAATTTACAGAGTTTGGCGATTAGTTGTGGAAGGGGAAGGAGGGAAATAAAATAGAAAATAATGAAAAATAAGAGGATTCAAAATGAATGGATGTTGCCATTCATTGAGCTAGGGAATAGTTCAGAAGGAACAGATTTATAATTATCACTGAATATTATAAAAGTTCACTATTAAACATGGTGGATTATAATTGCCTATTTCAATTAACCACTTGGACACATATGTCTAAATTTTGATAGGGTTGGGGGTGGGCTGGCCCATGACTTTAATCCCAGCACTTGGGATGCTGCAGGACAGAGCCCAAAACTAGATAATTGGCTACTCTTGTGGACTCATCAGTCACATAATATATTTCCCCACAAGTAGATATACAAAGGAATATCACCCCTTCCTTGGTCAAGAAAAAGTATTTGTGTCCCTTATCAAGTAAAACAAAGGTAGATGAGTGTTTATTTCCACAGTGTGATTGATCCTCTTTCTTGGTAGACTGCCCGTGGCTAGGAAGGAGAGATCTAACTTCTGTAAGCCTGTTACTGCTAACCAATTGCATTTAGCAAACCACAATACACACAATAAATAACTATTAATTATGCTGATCTCCGAAATATGGAAAACTAAGGACACTACTTATTTTTACAACCATAAAAATGGCCTTGACTTTGCGAAAAGAAACAGCCTCTGTTTATATGGAAGTATAGTGAGTATTCAGGAAAGCCTCATTATCAATGAACACAAAAGAAGAACCTTTCGATGAATGAGAATGAATAGACTACCTCATGAAATTTTGAATTTCTAGTCAAAAGCTGCAAGCTCACTTTCAATGGAGTTGTATAATAGCGTGGCATTGGACTGGATGGAGTATAAAATCTTTCCCAAACTGACAAGTCTGTGGTCTCTGCAACCAGGCCAGCTGTAACAGAATGAGAACACACTTTCCCAGAATCAAGAAGATCTAAATTTTCCTCAATTTAAAGATACTTATTTAAGTCAATATAGCTCAAGACTATCCAGTCATTTCTAAAACAACTCACAACTGGCAATTTGCATTTGCAAGAAGACTAAGATATGGCTCATTTTACATCATGCTCATCTTTTAAAAAGGCTCTGTTAACTTGTGGTATATTATCAGAGTAAAAATTATCAAGAAGGCTGCTATTTCAATAGGACTGGTACTTGCCCATCTGGGTAGATCCCTATCACAACAGTTCTCTGATAAACATTTGTTATATATAAAAAACCAATCTTATTTTACCTCTGCAGATTTTTTTCAGCTCACTTTCTTCTTGATTTTATCCCAAGTATTTTGAAAACTTTCCAGTTTTGATATTAATCCAATTGCAGAGAATGCAAGCATAAAGTGAAGAAATGCACACAGAAGGAACAATATTAACAATGTAAACACATTTATTAGGCAATCAGAGAAAACATGCATGCATACTGAAGATATGCAATGTTACATGTCTAACATTTTACCTGAAAAAGGAATGAATCTTTCATAGGTATGTGTTCTAATTAAGTATATATTTTAAGGCTGTAACTACAATTCAGATGCTTTCTAATTGCTGGTTTTTTTTATTATTTAAGCTCTTAAGAGATTTCTTATGTAACAATTACAATGAACATATCTATAGACATCTATTTTTCTTCATATCTTAGTTATAAATGGCTTCTTTGGGCTAAAATAGTTTCCCTGCTGCAAAATAGTGTTACATGATAAAACTAGTCCCAAATTCAATGGCTTAAGGTGGTAAGATTTCCATGAGCTTCTAAGTCTCCAAGTCAGAAGATCACGTTAAGATCTGATGAGCTAGTCTTACAAAAGCTAATTTATATATCTAATGATCAGCTAGCTATCATCAAGGTAGAGACTATAGACATGTGACCTTTTCATTAAGTGGACCAGCCTAAGTAAGCCTTGTCTCCCAGCAAAAGCTAAAGAGAAATAAAAAACAGTACTTTTCTAAAACTCTACTTGGCCCAAGTTTCCTACCCATGGATCACAAGTCCATGGGAAATTGCTCAAGAGCCTGGTGGCTCAGAATCTGAACAGTGTGGTCACTAGTCCACATTAGCTCCTAGCTACCTGCATGCCCATGGCCACAGATAGACCATACCGTTTAAAGCATCCATATTCATCACCTATAGTGAACACTTTTTATTTGTTCATTGATGAGTCTTTCCCCTTGCAGCTACAAAGTTAAGCAGACATGTAAATCTCCGAAAAACTTGTTCTTGAAGTACTGACTGAGAGTTTAAACATAGTAAATTGCACACAGGTCATGATTGACTCTCTGGAAAGCATACTTCAGCAACATAGCCATAGAAATTAAAAATACTGGACTAAGAGTATTAGTTATAACCTTCTTTTTTAAAGTTCCTACTTCTTGGCAAATAAGAGTGTTCACTATCATGTGACCATATCTGAAAACAGAAGTTTGACTTTCCAGAGGACTCTTAGAAGTTATAAGCCCTACCATTTCACACATACACACACACACAAAATTTTTATAACTATTTTGACTCTAAGAAAACAGGCTACAAATGTCCTAGTAAGACAGAATTCAAGAGTTTAACGGGGCGGGGGAAGGGTTACTGAAAGTAAGTAAACACTGTTAGATCTCTTTCTCTTGAAGAGCTCTTTACAGAAGATGTTACAATAGTAGCTATTAACCAAAAGACTGTTTTCCTCTGAAATTTCCTTTTTGTTTTATTTTTTTAGATTCCAAGATAGGCAAGCATTGGCACAGCAATCACGTGTCCCATTGTGAACAAATACCCAAACAAAAGGAGCACACTTTAAACAGCAAAGATTGCACACAAGTTCAGTCTTCCGGAAAATGCTCTCAAGCACTGTGGATTTTTCCACTTGCAGAAGCTTTGCTGCGATTTTCGCTTCCACATCTGCTATTCATTTGAAGTTCTTCCCCCAACATGCAGGGAACAAAGGTACCAAGCTGTTGCTGGTTAAGAACTCTCTCGAAGTATCTTCTCCCTTTGCATCTGAGTAAAAGCTATTTTACAAATCCAAAGAGGATTTCATTTTGAAAGAAACTGTGTTCAGATTCGGAGCTGGACTCCCCAGGGGACATCCGTCCTCTGTATGGTGGTGGGGCACGGGTCGCTGAAGTCTGAGGTGAAGGAGGCAGCACGCTGTTTATTTTGCTCTCTCAAAGCATCACTTCAGCCTGCGCTTACAGAGATTGTTGTGAACACTCAGCAACTGCTCTAAGCTCTAGTTCTCAACCTCTTATTCTTCCTAACTGCAGCTATTACATAAATGTCGCAGAAAGGCCCAACGACTGGGGCAGTGTCTAGAGGAACATTCCATCATGGACAGCTTTCTGTCAAGTCCTCTCTTCGTAGATATGAACTTTTGCATTTTGTGTTTCTGAAGAGGAGGCCCACCTGGATTTCTAGAATAAACCGTGGCAGAGCCTTGGCACATCAGAGGTGGAGGGTGGAGGGGTTTTTATTCTACTGGCACAGATGCTTTCAGCTTGAAAACAACCTCCTGCTTCTTAATCCCTCTCCTCAGGTTCCTGCCAAGCTCTCTGGAAATCTTGAGTTTTGGACATCCTCCAACACCACATCTCATCCATATGCCTGCCACAGAGGAAGACATTCCGCAGGCTCTTTCCTTCACTCCATGAATGATTCATGTGTTAAGATCTCAAACATTAGCTTACTGAAGGAGGGACCTAATGACTTGAACACTTGATCTGACGTCAAAGAAATGTGCTGTTTTAAGGGTATGTGTCTACCACTGATGGTTTAGCCAGAAAATATGACAGCATTCATCTCACCCCACAATACCCCTTCTTTTTTTTTTTTTTTATCATGGTACTAAGATAAAATTCAAAGTCTTGTATCCTTGAGCTATACCCCAGACCACTGCACTCCCATTCAGAGAATCTTCTCTGAGACTCACATTTACTAACAATACTTTAACTCAATTTTAAGAAGGAGAAATGATCTTTTGCCAGCAATGGTGTTTCCTGGTTACACCAGGAAAAGTAAATGGGATGTTAATTCCATTATTTTCCTCCAAGTGAAATAAGCCATATTAAAAATTCCTTTTACTGCCCACAGTAAGTTTATAACCCAGAATGTCCAAAGAAAAGTTTGGTAACTAAAATAAGTGGGAATAGTTTAGTCACAGAGGGCAGTTGACCTTCCACATCTACATGTTCAACCAGCTGCAGGTTGAAAAAAATTCAGGAAAAAAAATTATCTGTTTTTCAGAATATACAAACTTTTACCCTTGCTGTTATTCCCTGATCAAAACAATACTATCACTGTTTGCATCATCTTGGTGCCATAAGGAAGCTGGAGATGATTTAAAGGTTGTGGGAGGGTGTGGGTAGTTTCAGATAATGGACTTGGGAAGGAATCTGCAGGTTTGGGTACATGAGAGAGTCCCAGCAACAGACCATACTCAGACTGAAGAATAGAGAGAGTCACATTGACTGCAAAAGGACACAGCTCCTACTTAACTACTCAACAGTGTTTTGTTTTGTTTTGGTGTGTGTGTGTGTGTGTGTGTGTGTGTGTGTGTGTGTGTGTGTGTGTGTGTGTTGGATATGCAGGTACCTGTTTGTGTGTGTTTATGACTATGTGTATGATCATGTTCATGTGTGCATGTGCATGTGGAGGCTAAAGAGTGATATCAAATTCTTTCCTCCACCACTCTCCACTTTATTATCTATCTATCTTCTATCTATCTTCTCTATCTATCTGTCTCTCTCTATCCATCTATCAATCTATCTATCTATCTATCTATCTATCTATCTATCTATCTATCTATCTATCTATCTATCTATCTTTAACAGAGTCTCTAGCCCAACCTGGTGCTCATTGGTTCAGCGAGGCTGGCTGGCCAGGGAGTTGCCTGTCTCCACCTTTCCAGTATTGGGGATACACATGCAATCTTTCATGCTTAGCTTTTGGATGGGTGCCGGCCCCAAACCATAGCTCTTGTGCTTCTGTAGCAAGCGCTGTGTGCACTAAACATTCCCCCCAGCATCCTCATCACTCCACTGCTGAGGTACAGCTTAACAGAAATTCAGTAGATGCTATAATGTCTTCTTGTTGTTGTTTTTGCTTTGGGTTTCTGTTTTATCATTTTAGTTTTGTTTTATTTTGATAGAGAGTTTCATGTAGTCCAGACCAGCCTTGAACTTCCTTTGTAGCTCAGGCTGGCCTCAAACTACTAATTCCTGCCTCTACCTCCCTAGTAGCTGGATAATAATCCTTTATTCTTATGTGAAATGTCCTAACTTTAAACATTAGCAATTATTTAGTACAAATATAAACACTCTCTAAAGCAAATATAGTTGTAACCAAATTTGTCTTACAGTTTCAAATTCATAACCTTTGACCTACTTTATTTAAAAGTGTTTTAAATACTTTGACAAGAAATAAAATGGAGCAAAAATAAGTTAGACTCCCCTATCAAGAAAATTATTTCATTTTAAATAACAGAAAAGAGTGGGGGAGCCTTCAGAGAGAGGGTTATTGTTTTTAGTGAAAATCTTGGTTCAACCAACCCTGGGCTGTGAGAACTGAGAGCATTACTTGAATTCTCTCAACTTCCTTTTGCAAAATGATGGAAGTAATCCTTTCTTCCTGTGGTTGTTGTAAGAAGGCAACAAGCAGTTTAAATCATTTGCTTTATCTTGTAATTCCAAGCACACAGTAAGCACATGCTGTTCGTTCATATCACTATTATGTGTGTGAATGCACACTACAGATCTTAGAGCCAGCAGGAACCAAAGAGCAAGCTCCCATGTGAAGTACAGGATGCAAGAGTTTTCTTTTGGTCCAATTGAACCTGCTCATGTCACGTGTCTGCGTCTACACCAATAAACAGATATCAAGAGAGCACAATTAGGTAATGTCCAACCCACACATTGAACTGGGGACTCATTCATCTTAGCTTTCTTGATTGGAAGTTGTGCAAAATTGAGGTTGTGGTAGGAAGATTAAAAGAGAAAATAGAAGCAGGTTTGCCTATCAAGGATTTCTGGATGATAAACTATGTGGATTTTTAAGTGAGCAAGTCATTTTTATCTTCCTTCAATGAACACATAATCTATGCTTTTTGCAGGCCTCTGTGCTTTTTCTTAATAGAACTAATTATGCATAAATATTATCAAATAATTCTTATTAACTAATTACAAATTACTCACATAAAGAGTGATTCAATTTGCATCAAGTTAAGAGATTTTTAAAGTCAAATACTACATGCATAACACGATGTAGTATTTATTTCACTGCCAGTGATTATTGTTCACTGTTCTGAATAAATCTGAATTTTTTTCCTTCCAAATTTAAGGGTGCATCACTTACTCTGCATGGCTTGGGGTGCTTCTCTGCTGTCAGAAAGAGTATCTCCCCTTCTTTCTGAAATGTATTCCTCTGTCCCAAGACCTCACCTTCATAGCTTGGAACAGGCTCAAAGATCAGAACATAGCATTCATTGACTTATTGTGATGGTGGAGTCCACATACTGAAGTCAGGAGGATTCAAATTCTCCCTGCTCCCTATGATTCTCTCACTATTTCTGTGGTCTACTAAGTGCTAACCAGACCAAGGATCTCTATTTCCTCATATGTAAAACAGTGAATTGCAGAACTTATTTTGTAAGATGATTTTCATGATAAGGGTATAAGAACTAAAATTACATCCATTTTTGTAAAAAGGGCTTGGTACAAATAAACTAACATTATTAGTCTTTTGAAAATATGACTCATTTTGATCCAGTGAGATTCACCTGATTGATTAGTTTAAAGCAACCCTTTATCTTGCCATATATTTTGATATTAAATTAGCAGAAATCCAGATTATCTACTCTTTGCAATAGCCTCCATAATAACAGGTATAGTTGGTTTTTCTTTACTCTTTTTACTCTTTGGGGTCCCAACACCTAGTTCCCAAATAATCTCATGGAGGCTTATTCTTACTTATGAATGCCCAGCCTTAGCTTGGCTTATTTCTAGCTATCTTTTCTTAAATTATCCAGTCTACCATTTGCCTCTGGGCTTTTATCTCTCTATATTCTATGTATCTTTCTTTACTTCTTACTCTGTGGTGTGTAGCTGGCTGGCTGCCACCCCCCCATGCCTTCTCTCCTTCTTTTCTTGCTCCTTGATCTCCTCCTTCCAGATTTCTCCCCATGCCCATATTTATTCTCTCTGGCTGCCAGCCCCGCCTATCCTTTCTCCTGCCTCACTATTGGCCATTCAGCTCTTCATTAGACCATCAGGTGTTTTAGACAGGCACAGTAACACAACTTCACAGAGTTAAGCAAATGCAACAGAAAAGAATGCAACATGTCTTTGCACGATTAAACAAATGTTCCACAGCATAAACAAATATAACACATCTTCAACTAATATTCCACAACAAACTGGCATTTTCTGTGTTGTAACAGGTACTGCACAAACACTGATGTATAAAGTCATTGAGACTACAGCCATTCCATAAAAACAGGACAAAATTTTGTGTTTTCCAATTGTTTTAAGTAGAATAAAAATTAATGGTTTTCATTCGGATGTTTTTCACATGCACATGTCATGGTTCACATCCCTCCATCATCTGCTCTCCCCTGTCCCTCTCCCTCTCACCTCACTATCCCCTTCCTTCTCCCAAAGAGTCCCCTGTGCTTTCAGGTCACTCACATTGTGTGTGTCTGAACCTGTCTGAATTTCCTTCTCCCCCTTCCCTCCTTTAGGCTACATTTATTTCTTTTAAATGTCTAATATTCATCGAGGCTTATAAAAAGCATTAAAAAACATTTCCACAAGATAAGCTTATATACCTTTATAAAGCTCTCCATAAGACCCAAGAGTGGATGTTAATTTCAAGTGAATGACATGATTTGTCCCCAGTCATTTAACCAGTGAACTGCAGAGGTGGAGACCTGGATGTTCATGTTCTCTTGGGAAGACTGCATTACTCAAAAGCACTTCCCCTCCGAGTTCTCATCCTGTCACCATGGGAATTCATCTCGCACTTCAGTACCATGTAAATGACAGTTTCTCAAAAGTAAGAGCGATAATTATGGCTCTATCATTTCGGCAAGAAATTTAGTACTTTTCTCCAAAGAACACTTACAAAGATGCTCCCGCATAGCAAAAATAAGGGCTCATCTCTGGGCCCAGCAGACCAAGGGTGGCTCCTCTAAGTGCTGGCTCTGTCCTGGCACCATTGCTTGATTACCAGAAACCAGATTTTGACTCCTATAGTCAGGAACTCTATCATACAATAGTGTGACTGAGACACTGATTCTCTCTTAAGCCACCAGACAAGGGGATGTCGGAGCCGTCAAACACCTGTCCCCAACTCCTCTCAGAGTCCACCTAAGATTCAGGCACCTTTTATAATTGGTGTGCCCAGTATGGTCATCTTTTCAGAAAGCCTTCACTTCAAGAAAGCTTTGTTCATAATCTCTAATATGTGGGTGTGGAGGCCCTGCCTATGAGCGTAGCAGGGAAAAGTGGATCTAATGCATGCCCTATTGTTTTTGCTAAGCTGGACATACAAAATCAAAATAACACTCAGTTCCTTCTTTATTGTCCAGTCCAAGACTGGGATAAGACTTCTCTTTTACTTACTGGATCTCAAGAAGATGGTGATGAAATCAATCTTTACCCAACTTTGAGCAGTCACAAAACTATGGGACTTTCATCTACTATTGCAAAGGTTGTGAGTGTCCCAAGACTCTCTAGGGAGACTAAATAAATAATCCATGTAAGAACAGGAAGCTCTAATCTCTGTGTTTCTCAGGCCTTAGTGTTACATAAGACCCACCTGCAAAGCCTGTGGAAAGTGCTCATTCCTCATCCCATCCCAAAACCCTGATTTGGATCTGAGGCAGGGCCAACTCCATCTTGAGAATTCTATGTAGGGTTGGGCTTAGGGGAGGCCATCTGGTTGGAAGAGGAAGCTGGGAGGTTTGCCATGAGGCTGTGTTTGCAAAGCAAGCACACTCATTTTAACTTAGTGTGTATGTGACAGATCAGTATCAATATTAAAGTTTCCTAAAGTTTCACTCACACTTTATATAAGAGTGATTCAATTGGCTATATTAAAATGAATCTCTTTATTTGGGATGGGGGCAGCTGATGAGGATCAAGGTGACTTCTACTGTAAGAACCATTACTGAATAGACTCCAAGCACCTGTCCCTTAGCTATCTCATAGAAAAAGCTGGTTCATTCATTAATTCATTCAAGGAAATATTTGTTGAGTCATGAATATGTGCCAGACAATGTTCAAGGTGTATTTTTCAGATACACTAATAGTAACAATCAACAATAATAAAACCAGGTAAGCAATCCTTCCCAAGGGGTTATAATCTAGTGAGTCAATAAATAATAAACATGATGTATGTAAAAAATTATATAATATATTAAAATTGTTGTTAGTCTTTGAGAAACATTCTTTAATGAGATGCCACTCTGACACACACTGAGATTCTTACTAGGGCAGCTCCCTGGGAGGCCGACTCTCTAACACTAGATACAAGCTAGATGTGCCTCTCCAGACTTACAAAAGTGACAAATGCCAAGCTTGTGTGGGCTTGGAGGGGGAGATGTGTATATGTGCATGCAAGTTTACATTTAAACACCTTATGGACTATTATCAAATCTTACATGGGTGTCTTTACATTTTTCCATGGAGTATCCTATACACTATGTACTGCTGCCTTCCCAAGGAGTTAAGCCTTTTGAAATCCATGAAGGGACAGGTCATTGTGAAATGAATCAATTTCATAAATAAACATTTATACAGTCAACAGACCTATATACACAAATCACCAAAACCATAAAAGATGGCTCAGTGACTCCTTTTCTCCCATATAGGGAGTTATGGCATTCACTTAGAAAGCTAAGGAGCGATGAAATGACTTTATACTAATTCCCTTAATTTAATCACACAAAATGTCAGGACAATGTCATTTAAAGCCCTTTAATGATTTTTAAACAAATGGTCCCTGTAGCGGGAAAATAGTTGAACTAACATTGCTAACATCAATTTAATTTCTTTAGAATTGAAATATTAAATGAGCCCAACCTATCACATTTACTTTTCAAACTGTGCTAGGAAATACCTGAGGACCTCTCAGAAAAGTCTAATAGGATGCTTCACCCTGTCCATCAGTCCAGAAGAACTGTAATAATGTTTGAATTTAATAAATTCTACTTGATACATAGGAAAGGAACCATTATCACTATGTGTGTCTCTCTACAGCCTTCCTTTGTGAAGATTCCAAGCCCAATTTATCAACACCAGAAACTTACTTAGCATGGCTGCAAATTCTATATATATTTTTTCCAATGTTAATGTGAGTCATCATAGCATATCTCCTTAACCATATGTGCTAGAGCGAAGGACAGACAGTTATTTTAATATTCCTGGCCTAGAATCTTTCCCACAACAAACACATTTGATGCTCATACATGGTCCCTTTCTTGCCGACACTCACGCCTGTCAAAATGGCATGGTGCCTACTCAACATATGGACTGCTAGCTTTTCTCACTGGGGCACAGTTGCCAAAGAAAGATGGGTTAAGCTGGGCACCCTGCACAGTGAAGCAGGTGACAGCTCTGCTGCTCCCCATCATGTGGCTGCAAATCCTCCAAGCACTTACCACTCCATACCCCGTCTTTCACGAGAACAGGAAAAGAAGAGGGATCTTTGACTGTGTCCCTCTGCTTTCCGACCATTTCCACCTGGTACCTTTGCTCCCATTACCTTCTATTCATGGAGAGGAGAGCTATCCTCTGCCAAAAGTATACTAGAGTTTAAAAAGTATTTGGAAGCCCACAGTTGTAAGTAAAGTAGACAGCTAATAAAAGGATTAGTACGAATATACGCATGCAGGCACACCACACACACACACACACACACACACAGGAAATTTGTGTTGTTTCTACCCTGGCTTCTAATTTTCTACCCCAATAGACCAGAGCTGAGCAGCCCCAGCGACACTGAGGATAGAGATAAAAACCAAATGATTGTTTAAGTCTTTCACAAATAGAGCTGACTCCTTGCGTTAATCCAATGAATCATTTCCTCCCTAATCAGGCTACATCCTGTTTGGTTTGCAATTTTTATTTCAAAATTTCCAAGTCAACTTTTATTTGTCCAAATGAGTTTGTTTTGGCAATGGCAGAAATGTATCCAGTTTCCCCAAACAAAGGTTTTATACTTCATGTCTTAGGTTGTCGTCATTCTACAAGAAACCCAAATAAGGTGTCTGACTTCAGCACAGAGACTAAAGGAACTGATACTTTGCCACCTTTAACAAGTAAGTCTACCCAAATTAGGAGCTTTCACAGTTAGTGTGTGTCCTGGCCTCTGGGGCCATGAATTAGTCAATTAATAGTCACCAGTGCCTGCTTTATGTTGGACAGCTTTAGAGCAAGGTTTTAAATGAAAGTGACCACACTTCTCCAGGGTAGGAGTCCTGATCATATTCCTTTTAAGAGATGAGGAGGAAAACTTATCAATGTAATCAAGCTGGCACATTTCTTTAATAATAAAAGTAGATAACATTCATTAAAATCTTAATATTGCTCTGAAGACCCTCTGCATGGGCCTGTGAGATGTCCCAGTGGGTAAAAGTGGAATTTGACTCCAGGCCCCACCTGCTGGAAGGAGAGGATAAATTCCTGTAAGTTGTTCTTTGCCCTCGATTTGCATGCCGTGATAGATGTGGGCATGTTTGTGAGCACACACACTGAATAAAAAATAAATAAATATGTAATCACAGTTTTTTAAATCCTGTGCATGTCCATTTATCTATGATCATGAATAATGTCAACAATTAGACTCTCTAAAGAAAATAACACTCTGAGAAAATAACTGATTTATCCAATGTCACAACTCACACCTATGTGGTGAGACCAGAATTCAAATCTTGAGAGACTTACTTTAGAGTTATCTTTCTTGATCATGGATACTGGGCAGCTTTTATATATATTCCAGTCTGTCCTCTATTCTTAGGCCTTGCTCATGTCCTTAGTTTTCGATGCTTTCTGGGATAAACATTACTTCCTCATACTGTCAATCTGATTAGAGTCCTATCACTCTCCACTTCCAAAAGATTAAAACTCAGATTGTCATCTTAGCATTCAAGACTTCAATTATATTCTGGGCTCTATCAAGCCTTTGAGTATGATTCTTCCAATGCGATCATAGATGCTCTGCCCTTTACATGACTACTCATGTGTTTGTTTTTGTTCCTACTTAGAGATGACCTTGCTGCCTTTTCTACATGCGCCAAGCTTACCCATCAAATGGTCTCATCTTCTACTTCACACTGTTTACTTCACCTCAGTTTCTCTAAACATCATGGAGCAACAGCACTATTTGTTGTCACCATGCAGATTTTGAATTTTGAGCATGAGCCACATACCATTCTCAGGTATGTGTGTTTTATCTATTCAGTTAACATGGATCACGTCTTGGATACTTAGAATATGTCACAGCACCTACAGTATTTATTGAGCAATTCCTTCTTCATCATTCTCCAATAATTCCCCTATCACCATGTCCCTATATTTTTCATTCACTGAAGAGCTGAACTGTGTAAGTCCACAGTGTGATCACTTAACAATGGCCTCCCTTCCACCCAGTCCTATGTGCATCATTCTGAAAGGTCAGTATCAATGAAAAAATTCCATTTCAGCAATAGACTTTACAAAGACAAATTCCTTCCTAACATCAAGTGTTACAAAAGAGCAATGTTTTAATTTCTCAATAGTTTGTTTAACTACGTAAGTCTAGAAAATGAAGGCTGTTCAGCTTACTCCAGTTTCAAACAGAGTATCTGTCACTTACGGAAATAAACTATCAAAAATGGTAGTCAGCATTATCATATTGTATTTTCTATGTTCAATTTTTAATAGGTAGTTTATTACTTAGAATTAATATAAAGCCCATTTAACTGTGTATATCACGAAAATGCCAGTATTTCAGGATGGCTTTTCTGCAATACTAGCAAGAGTCCATAAGTGACAGCTGACTTCTTAAGGCTTTTTCAACCCTTTCACTCTGAGAATCTAGAGTTCTTTGCCTGTGTACCCCACTGTGGTCTTATTCTCTCTCTCATATTTTGGAAACTCTCCAAGTGTAAAACGGTACAACATATGCAGCCTGCAAGCAGGGCAGGCATAAAAAACACCATAAGGCTACACAAGCAAACTTCAACTGTGGAATGCTGGGAAACAATCACAGGCACTTCACCAACTTGGCATAAAACAATCAGAGGATGAGGTGGCTCTTTCTGAGCAAAAGCATCATCCTGGCAGAGATGCAAGGAAGGCCACAAGATAGAAATATTGTGCCCTGAATTTGATGCTACTAGCCAAGAGTGATCTGCAGAGGTGCTTGCACAAAAAGGACTGACAATCATTTTTCCCCCATTTGTATTCATGTGCCTGGAAACACAGGTCCTGAAATATTCCCTTCCATGATAACCACATCATCCACACACTTGTGAAAGGAAATTTGCTTTCTCCTTCCTTTTTTACTCTTCCTACTGACCCTTAAGAATGCTTAATGTTAATCCTACAAAAAAGCCTTCATGGACTACCACCAGCTTCCTTTCCTGAACAGTCTCAGTAGCTTATGACACTTATGTTATTGTACTATGTTAATTTACTTGTGGGATCATCTTCCTATATATACAGAGAGCATCATCAGAGCAGAGATTATGTCATTTTTATTCACTTTCACATCCTGAATGACCATTAACATGACTTTGTACATCAAAGGTCTTATATAGATGCTTGCTGGAAAATGAATGAAAATAGTTAATTTTCCTCATTCATTATTAATTTCATATCTATCAAATGCTTTCAATGTGTGTTATTTTATGAACTTGATATATCAGCAAACAATAGATACACTCTTTATCAAAGAATTATGATTTATAGGGGAAGTCAGAAAATACAGATAAATAAACACAAGCAGGCTGCTCTTGGTGGTACATTGCAATAAATAATGCAGGGAAAGGGGGTAAGGAATCTTTGAGGTAGGTTGCAATACTAAATAGGTGACTATAGATAGCCTCATTGGGTAGATTTATAAGGGGCTAAATAGTGTAGAGGATGAGGGCACAGGCTAGGGGAAGGAATATAGAGAAAGATGTTGAACACTAAAGACCTTTGAAAATGCCATGTGTAACCCTACCACTACCAAGTTTCCTAAAATATATGATATATGTGTACAATATATATATATATACCCAATATATATATATATATATATATATATATATATATATATTTGGTATAATTAGCTCCATCTGATAATGAGGAGACAGTGTCTCTCCAGACACCACGGGATATCAAATGAAAAGCCCAGTGACAAATATGGGCAACCTCTTTTAAAGTTTTTGGTCAATGGTGTACCGTAGACCCCTACCCAAAACATTACAGGCTATTTCCATTGCTCATGATTACCTTCCAGAATTGATGGTAAGACCTCATTGTATGTGTAAGATATCACATACATGAATCATGGAACATTTAGACATCAAGCTGGTACCAACCTGGAATTTTCATGCCTACTGGCTAACTATCATAGTGTTGGAAGGTTCTATATAAAATGCTATCAAGGAAAAATAGTCATCAACAGTTTCACCCATATGTGAACCCTGAGAGCTACAATAATGACTGTCATGGTAAGATATGGCCACTGGTACAATCATGGCATGAACGTTATGGTAATAACCAATTACTCTCTGATTAGATTTAAGGCCCACTCTACAAGATGAAACCCATGTATCATTAACTAAACCACAAAACAATGGCTGGTTAAGTTATTGCCCCCAGGGGAGAACTTAGTATTACTTTTCTGTTAAATGGACTTGGTAATAAACTGTCCCCTAAGTTCTCTGCTCTATACCCATAGATTGTTGCATCTCTCAACCCTCATCAGAGAAGCTTCTTTCTTCAGTAGATATGATAAAACAGAGACCCATGACTGGTCAATGTGTAGAGAATAAGAGTCTGTGACTGTACAGTGCTCATCTCTAAATGGAACATCTATATTACATCCTTCCCAGCAAGGCTCAGGTATCATTATGGAAAAGGAGTGGAAAGATTTTTAAGAGCCTGAGGAAGTAGATGTCTGTAGCAAAAAAGTATTTGTTGGATGTGAACTCACAGTGACTGTGACCACATGCACAAGATTAGTGCATGATTAAGTAGGCTAAAATCCCAGCGCAGATAGAGAGGGGATCATGAAGTCTCACTTCTATCTGAGGATCCATTGGCAATTGATGGCTACTGGGAGAGAGTCAGTTTTCTTCAGGATTGTGGCCCATGAAAGGCAACCCATACTCCAGCAGATGGTCCCAAACTCATACACATATAAACAGTACTAGATAGACTCAGTGAGAATTATGTAGTGGGGAGAGCATGAGTCTAAATGAAAAATGGTCAGGGGCATAGGGGAAGAATTGGAGGGAAGGGAGATGGGGTGTGGATTTGATCCAAATTATGTGTATGTATGAATATTAAATAAACTATTTCTAAAGAATGCAGAGAATAGCAAAAGTAGAGAGGACATGAGGCAGCATTCAATGTCTATAGACAGTTGCCAGGACAGGACAAAATACTATATACAGTTAATTGACTGAAGAGACTAAATCAAACAAAACATTAAAGAAATATATAATAAAGACTCAAAGAATTCCAAGATTATCTCCAAACATTTAAGTCACTAAGACACCAAACTATTAACCACATATCAATGAAGGAAAATCTAGGTTGTGAACTGCCTTGGCAGCAAGGATAGATATTTTTACTCATAAACTGAGACAATTAACTTCACCTCAGGGTTAATCACATGACGTAAAGAAGTTCTGGATTTCTTAAACAGATTTATCTCTATGGTTTTTGTTTGTTTGTTTTTGTTTTTACCATGGTTTGATGAATAGGTTTCATCCTATCTGATGGGGTGACTTCCCAGCTCACAAAGGACTGTCCTTTCTCTCCCCACAGAGATGTGAATGCCTCTCATCTCAGGTGGCCACACCACCACTCCCCATTTAGAATCCCTTACAAACCTTGTGTTGTGAGAGCTCTAACTCAAGGAACTATTCCATTAACTGAGAAGTATGGAAGAAGTTTTCTTTTAATACTATAACAATCCCAATAGCAAAAGGCTCAGCCTAGAGTCATTTTGTAAATATGTGCCTTTTCCTAGGGAGGGAGTCTATAGTTTTCACCAAATTCTCAAGAAATTAACTATTGAAAAGTATTATTTTCAGAATTTAATTTCCAAGAGGCAAAAAAAAATTAGATGTTCGAAATGTTATTGGAGAATGAGAGAGAATATAGTATACATCCAAGGCATAGACAGGGTTTAAAAAGACATCAATTAACATTAACTTAAAAGATTGGTCTACAGTCTGTGTTGTATCTATAAATGCAAAGTAGAGGCACAAATTCACATTGTTCCTGCTGAATGTGTATTTTGTAGTGAAATGTTACCTAATGGAGAATAATCTGTTTCACATGTGATTTATACAGAACACTGTAACTGTTGACTTTGACTTATAGGGACCTTACCATATTGCTAAAAATGACTAGTTTATACACAAAATTGTATGTATCCTTTAACTGTGCAAATTACAAGTACTAACAGTACTGAGCAATTATTGTATAAGACTGAGGCTTATTGACCTGTTTTCTGGCCCTACATCTGCCTTAGGCATAGCTAATTGGCTCTTAGGAAGACGCTTCTGCCTCTATGTCCCCATTTTCTTCCCTACATAGTTACACTAAAGTCATTTGTAAATTAAAGCCACTTTCAAGTCCTTTGCTTTAATTTACAAATGACTTTATTGTGAGTCTATGGGATATAGAGCAGATTCAGGGCCAGAAAATAGGTCAACAAGCTACTTCTTACAGCTAGACCCCATCTCCTAAAAGTTCCAAGACAGTGCCACTAGCAAGGAACCATGCATTCAAAACATGTTACCTGTGGAGGGCATTTAACATCTAAATCAAATGTTCTCAGAGGATTCAATTGGCTTTCAACATTATCTTTAGGACTGCTAAGTAAAGCCATAGAAAAGGAATACTGAATTACATATGTTTTAAAACTAGAGATAAAATAATTTTATTAGATTTTTCATAACAGCAATAATTCCATTAATGTTCTCTGCTAGAACATCTCTGAGGCAGCCTTTGGTAAAGGTGATGCAAGATCCCCAGCCTGTTGTATAAGACCATTTGTTTTGGAAGGAAAAAATATAAGCTTTGTATTTATGCTTTCTTATAGCATGCATTTTGTTTCCTGTAGTTTGCATGTTACACTGTAACATAAATTACTATTTTATATTAAAAACCAGTCTATACTATCCTATAAAATATGCTATTTATATACTGTGTCATTATAACTGTGTTAGTAATAAATAATCTTGCTTACAAGCATAACAGAATTGAGACACCCGGGGAAATTTGTAAAGCATACCTCTGCCTGTGTCTGTGAGGGTATTTCCAAACACAGTTAGGCTTATGAGCTCTGACTTAATCAGTGGATGAATCCCTTGTTTAGTTCATAATATGGTGGCTACCAGGAAGTTGTTGGAAAGTATTGTGTAGTTGGGGAAGTAGGTCACTAAAGGGGTCTTTGGAGTTGTATCTTGACAGTCTCTCCTGTATTCCTCTTCTCTCCACTTTCTGTCTGACATAAAATGAACAGCATCTTCTTCTGAATACTCCCATCACCATGACCTTCTGCTTTGCCACAGGACCAGAAACATGGAGCCAAATGGCTGTGGACAAATACCCTGAAACAATAAGCTAATATAAATCATTCCTCTCTTTAAGTTGCTTATCTCATGCATTTGTCACAGCAATGCAGACATGATGAATAGGTTCTACTGTCTAGGGAGCAACAAAAGCATTCCACCTCAGTGGAGACCTCTGTAACTCTCCTCATCGCAGACCACCCATGAAAGCCAAAAACAGCTTTGTATCCTGCTTCCTTTTGGGGCTATTCAAAACACATACACAAACATGGATTTTTGTTTAACTGTTGATGAAACTACAAATACTCTGTTCAATTTTTCTTGAGTTATCATAAAAGGAGCTTTAGAAAAGCCAGGTCTAAGTTTCATCTACTACAGTTTTATTCATTGAAAGTCATCCATTCTGTAGGCAGCTGGGACACTTAAGGGATCAGCCCTGCCTCACAACCCCTTTAGAGCACTCCTCAGCTCAGTAGAACCTAGCAGAAGGAGCTACATATGCAAAGGACTGTGGGGTTCCTGGGGGATATGCTCAGCATGAACCCCACTGCTTATGACTTCATCTGTGATAGGCTAGTGACAGAGAAAATAACATCTAATAACTTACTGAAATATAAACATGGCTCAAGTTTTAGAAAATTGTAACTGAGAAACCTAAGAGCCCTTTAACTGTCTTCAGGTTCCAGGGAAAATGGTAAATCCTGCTTTGTTGTTGAAGGAGTCTCCTGCCTCTTCACTTCTCACCCTGATGCTTCATGGGGCAGCTGATGCTTGGTGACCACCCTGGCACAGGCCTTCAGCTTGCCTGCCTGTTTTTCCTCTCTCCTCAGCTGTCACTCCTCAGTTTATCATCCTTACCCACGAAGCCTAGAGGTATCGTGTCTGCCATAAATACTTCTTTGATACGGAAGGAGAAAAGCCTCTGGAACATGACTAGGTGGCCTGTCTTGTCCTATATTTGCCTGAGGAAATGTGAAAATGTGTAATCCCTATTGCTAGGGATTTCTGGTCATTTTGAAGCACCATTAAAATGATTATCAAAGCCTTAAATTCAGCAGTGAAACACAAGATTCTCCTAATGACAAGGTCAACTTAATTGGGTGTCTGTCCACAATGAAATATTGCTTTTAACTGGCATCCACAATTCACATCAGCATAAAACAATATGCCAGAATCCTGTTGGAAGGCAGTATATAGAAAGTGAAATTGAATGTTAAACTTTCAAATCTGAATTATATAGCAGAGATTACAAAACATATTTAATCTACTCTGTAGATTAGTTTACAATTATGTAGATTCTACAGTGTCTCAAATAAACAGATTTTAATTAGTCCTGTGATGGTAGGGACTCCAAGTCTGTTCCCATTGTCATATGTTAAGAAAGACTTGCTTGAAACATGTGGTCCCTATTTCTCATTTGTTCTCATTATTAGTAAAATGTGTGGCCTTCTTAGTCCATTTTCTTATTTCCTATGTCCTTGCCTAGAAAGTCAGAGATAATTTTAGCCTTGTGATTATGTTTACTGATAAAAATGTTAATATGTTCTCAGCCCAATGTTCCTAACACAGACTTCCAGGTTTGTAATACTGGCACCTAGTCCCATTCATTTTTCCAATAGACAAAAAAAACAAAAACAAAACCATTTTGAACTGCCTAATGGGAAAGCACGTTCCACATACTCTTCGCTGTAAATTGTAAATGCGAGACACAGCAGGAGCTCTCCCTCCTTGACCTCAGGGAAACAGCATTAAGTAACACTTGGCACCCAGCTTCCACCGTGTGTAATCATTATGGTGGGCCCCGTGCCAGTGCCGTTTACGCACACCCCTCGGTAGGCAGCATTTAAGAACAAGAATGGCAAGCGGCCCACTGAAGAATTAATTAGCAGACCGCCTGGACTCATCAGAATGTAAATAACCACCCTCTGACAAACTTAGTCAGATGTTAGAAGAAATTTCCAGTTGGGATTGATGTCAATGGTCACGATTCCTTATTTAAAAGCTACCTGCAGGCCGTTTTTTGAGGAGAATTTCAAAGATGCCTCAGTCAAGTGACAGGCCACCAGGACCGCTTTTCTCCGAGTATAGATGCCACAGTGGTCCGCCATTTCCCTCACCCTCTGACCCAAGCGGCTGGGCAAAGCTGTCTCCCCTTCAAGTTGAACCCTAGCATCATCTTACTTGACAGAATAATAGATTGGCTCAAGGTATGAAAAGACTGGTTCAGCAAAACTGAGCCTTCTAAGCAGAGGCCAGGGTTTTGCCTTCTGCTCCATCCTTGGTGAGGGAAGACATTCCTTAGGTGTTGCTTATGCTCTCCCTCAGTCACACTTAACTCTGACGAGGCAAGATAGTGAGAACTAAAAGATCAATAATTGGGTTAATCCACTTAAATTAGAAAATGGTGAGTAGAACTGCCCATATCAATGGCTCAAAACCCATGGGTCACGACCCCCTTGGTGGTCACACATCAGATATCCTGCATATCAGATATTTACATTACAATTAATAACAGAAGCAAAATTACAGTGTGAAGTAGCAATGAAATAATTTTATGGTTGGGAGTCACCACAATACGAGGAACTGTGTTAAAGGGTCTCAGCACTATGAAGGTTGAGAAACACTGGTCTAGATGCATCCCCTCCTCAATTCAACATACGAGGAGCAGCTGGATAATGTAGAAGCCACCAAGCAGGCCATTTTAGACAACAGAAGAGAAAATAAAAGGCAAGTGTCTAGTATGATACATTTGTCTTCACAAAAACCTTAAGAATCCAGCTAGATCAGGAAATTTCTTGGCTCAGATGAGCTTCACGGAGCTTAGCTATGGGGTGTGGGCGGGGATGTGGCTGAAAGTGGTCCAGTCCTCAGCACCACTCTCTCTCTCTTATACTGAAACACTGCAGATGATTGTGAGAAGAGGGCAGTCCATTTTCTTATAAATATTATGACACCCATCAAATCCCTTTCACAGCATGGCCAATCCTTCTTAAGTCGGATAGGACAATGGGCATAGCCAGGTGGTAAAGTAAGCTGAATTGTGATAGGCTCAGAATGGGCACCAGAAAAATCCCCTCTGTCCTTTCAAGAAATCTGCCATGAAGCCATCCCTATCATTGACATGTTAACCCCGAGGAGCGGACACTCTTAGCATTGCTAACCTTGCATGGATATGGACCACCTCAAAGTTTCTCTGATTAGCACCTCCACCCACACTGTGTCACAGATGCTCCAGTCCCAATTTTACCAGGCACAGGAGGTCCCTAACTGTTAAATCATCTCTCCAGGGACAGGACTCAAGCTGGTGTAACTCCACCCAGGTAACTCAATCCTTGAGTTTAAAAAAAAATTGCAACTGTGTTCTCTATTTTTAGATAACTAAAGATTCCACGTGCTGCCTGTGACCCAGGTGAGTTGACACAATTTTAATATATAGCGCAGTAAAACCTGTCTCAACTTTCCACCCTTGGGAAGAGGAAAATCAGTTGCTTAGTGGAGGCAGTCTTTAACAAAAGGTCAAAGGAAATTGTTCTGGAGACCTTGGGAGGTGCAAAGTAGCTGTTTTAGCCAAGGAGCTACTTATAGAAGGTGAGCCCTTTGAGAAAGTGTCACCTAGCTGCCTCCATGCAAATGACAGGACCCCAGATTCACTTCCTTGGCCTTCAGCTTTACTTCCTTTCAACTCCATCCCCAGGAATACATAAAGGCTTGAAAGAAATTGAGATTTGCATGAGGTTGTGAATTCAGTAAAAAAATAATAATTATTATAATAAAATACAAAAAATTCAAACCATGAGATCATGATTCTGCTCGAATGTACATGAAGTTTACCTTCACATAAACAGCATGTCTTCTAGTGCAGGGAATGCAGCCAATGCAGCCTTGAGTAAGAGGCTGGTCAGGTAGACCAAGGAACTGCTCCATGAGGCATGCTTGAATTGTTAAGTCAGGGGGATGCACAAAAATTTTGGACTTTTTTCCCCCAATGTTAAATAATTTCTTGAAAGTTCCACACACAAAATAAAATGTTGGGTTAGATTCTAACTGTTCTAACCATTAGAATGTCTACAAAAGCCCCATTGGCAGGTTCCTGCTGATTATTTTTCAAATGCAATGTTCTACGGTGGCTTAACTTGAAAGCCAAAGTACAGTAAATCTTAAGATATTTGATCTTCATGAAACTCTTTAGAAGAAATACCGTCCAAGAAAGACTTAGCAAATTAAAAAGTAGGCAGCCTTTTTCATTGACACAGCCTTTGACCAAAGTGGGGGTTGGGGATGGGACAACAGTTAGATGATCAAGAGATAGTAGATAAGACTTGCTTTGTCTGAGAAGTTGGATGAAAGATATTCAACTCCTCAATCTTAAAATCCCATGCACAAGCCACACCGGTCTTTTAGAATAAACAGCAAAAGACTAAAATGGTGCCTCACCAGCCGAGCAAAGGCGTTTTCCGAAGACCCTATTCTCACCTTTTGCTTTTTGAATCCATTTGGGTTGAGAGAACTATTCATTGTGACTAGGATTTCACAAGCCCTAGATCAGGAGTCATTCATTTCTCTCTTGAGAGTTATGTAATGGCATCCAGATGTTGGTGATCGGGAGGGACTTTTCTCAGTGACGCACAGAGAAAAAAGAGTGAGCGACTTAGCTTAGAAACACACATAAATTGTCCTTTGGGATTCAAAAAGAAATTCACTTTTACCTGCATGTCGGCTTTATTCTTTCTAACTCAAAGATATAGTGGAGAATGTTTGAGGCAAATGATATGGAATACTTCAAAATTAAAAGCTTTTGTCGACCATTTTAAAATTTTAGGTTTCTTGCTGTAGATTCGGAATGCAAAGGCACCATCTTGTGGCGAATGGAAAAAGTGCATCCACAGAAGCCTTCTGAGTCATTTTAAATATCACTCTTTTTCACACTTAACTTTTTATGAAATATTTGTCAAGTTTAATTTTAAGCACTTGGTATCTCTCTCTAAAACAGATGGCTAAATGACTTAATACAATTTAAGATTGAATATATCTTTAATATGTTTTCTACAGATCTGACTCCAGATTTAAAAGCCCAGCACATAATAACCATACGAGACACAGAAAGCTTCCGTCAGGTTTGAAATAAAAATAGAATCTAGTTTTTAAAAGGAGAAAATTCCATCTTCTATTAATTAAAACTTGCCTATTGATAACACTTAATTGGAAATATATTATTCCAATTATTTGTTATTTGTTCTAGAAGAAGAATCTGTGCTTTTTTATCCCCACAGAATAAATGCAAAAAAAAATTGTCTTAAGAAATTATTATTTCTATGTGGACAATTATATTCCCAGTAGAAAATAGAGGAGCAAATCAGCTTTAAAAAAACTAAGTAGTGACAGATATGAAGAAGTAAAATAAATATTTGACAAAAAAAAGGTAATTTAACATAGGGGTCCCCCTACTTTCCAATACTGCTGAATGTCTTCTGTCATCTTAGACATTGTAGCTCTGTTATTACTCCTTGATCATTGTTCCCTTGTTATAGGTTGAATAATGGATGTACAGAGAGATCAAGAAACTGGTTCCAGGTAATACAATGAGGCAGTAGCAGAGCAGAATTTGAAAACAATTTTAAAGCCCTTCATTTCCAGTGTTTCCCAAAGCCCAGTGGGTAGGCGCAGCTGGGCTGGGTGCACCAGGAAGAGAAGCCATGCACTTCAACCCCAGGAGATTCTGATTTTGCGGATTACCTCTGAAGTCCAAGGACCTATGGACAAACGCCAATGTTTTCAAACAAAAGATAATGGTCAAGACAGTTAAACAAAGACAACATCGCATCAGTGAATTCTTGTCATCGTAGCTTCCAATATTAAGCTATCACGGCTCACAACCCTACTTCAAAACCTACCTGGAAACACATATATTCTGAAACTTTTTACTGATAAGACATAATCCTCCTTCCCACTTCTCCTTCACCTCACAGCCATATGGAACTAATATGTCCAAAGTTCTAGATATTTTATCATGGTTAAATATGAATAAACTACATAATACATGTTTGTCGATTACATAGTCCAGCACAGTCTCACAGTGGGGACTCCTTCATTTTTGTCCTGTAGCCATAGTAAGCCCGCCATTACAACTAAGAAACAAGTTGAGTTCTGACATGAAGGAAAGTTGATAGTTTCTTTAAGGTTCCTGAATAGGATAAAAGTTTAAAACATAGGTATGTGGTAGAGTTCACTCACTCATCACTGAATGAATGCTAATTTCACTGAATGGTATCATGACTTTTAAGTGCTAGATTAATACCCCAATTTTGCACTCTTTACAATGTAACAATTAAAAACACAAACTTTTATATTTAATCTATGACAGGAATACTCACCACTATTTTCTAATTGCAGACATCACCAAAAGTTTAAATTAAGCATATTTGCCAATTTGTATGACATATATTATTACTCTAACCTACAGTTGTCACTGAACAAAACTAGAAGACTTAGGTAATGAAGCATTGTGAGCTAATTTGGAATTCACAAGTTTTGAGTGTATTTTACCTTTGACATATAATCAGAAATTTATGTAATTCATGTTTTTTAAATGAAAGCCTCTCATAACTCAGACTCACGCTTCCTAACATTTAGCCATTGGCATTTGAGGAGTGGAACCTCAGCACACCTCTGGGGATTCAGGTTCTACAGAAAAGGAAACTCAACACTCCAATAGTTGCCTTAACTCTATTTCATAAAAACCAAGACAATGACTCAATTCTAGTTCTCTTCCAACTACATTTGATACCTCACTGCAGAGGTTGTGTTGTAGATGTATCCATGGTGCTGGGTACCCTTATCAGTTGTTCTCTGTGTTTTGACCAGCTGTGGATATATATACATATGTATGTATATATATGTATGTGTATATGGATATATATACATATGTATGTATACATATGTATGTATATATACTGTTTGAAGAGTGTGTGCAGGTATTGGAGCAGGAATATAGCAAGTCAGATTAGACATTTTAAAAACACAAATGATTAATACACTAGGAATTTTAGTGGAAAAGTTAGACAATGTGCAAAAATGAATAGATAATACAAGAAGAGAGATGTGCTAACTATGGATCAAACACTTGAGACAAAAATGAGTAATGCCTGTGATGAGCATGACAGTGTACAGGACACAGCTGAGCAAGAACTGTAAACTTGAGAATGTGGGAACAGTAACTTCCAAGTTTGAAAGCACAGAGAATAAAGATTGAAGGAGAATGAACAGAAAGTCCAAGAATTGTGAGAAAACTACAAAACAAAATGTAGTGAGAATGTATGAAGGAACACACAAAAATGGCACAAAAGCACTATTTGTTGTAATATGGTAAAGAATTTCCAAAACTTAATGCTCCAATAAATCATATACTTACAAAACTCAGCAAATGGCAAACAGGATAAAAAGCAAATAAAAAAATAAAAACAAAACATAAAAATCTGTATCGTGTATATGTTGAAGGTTTAAAGAAATTCTACAGAGAAGGGAAAAATCTACATTAATAAAAAGAAGAGGACTAAAGGTGTAGTTTAGTGGAGAGCATTTGGTCACCTGGCTGCAATCACCTGCACCTCTTGCTACCACAGGTAGAAGAAGCAAAAACAAGCACAAAACTCCCCAAATATCAGAGAATGAATAAATGAAAGCTATATTTGATGGTTCTACTGATAAGTGCTTGTTCAAAATAATAATGCTTACACATGTGTGCTGTCATCAAATGAACTGAACAATAGCAATGATACAAGGGTCAGCGTGAAAAAATCAGGAATGATCTTATTATGGAGTACTTGCAAAGCCAGCAAAGCAGTGTTATTTGAGAGCAAACATGAATGAGTTATAAATATAGATTTCAAACTCTGTAACAACTATTTTTTAAAGTAACAAAAGTAAAAGTAGAAACACAAAATTGGCATGTCAAAAGAAAAAAGAAAAAAAGGAAACCAAATAAATAACAAAATTAAGAACACAAAGGAAGGAAATTGTGTAGAAGACAAAAACAAACAACAATAAAGAGATGGGAAAAGAAGTATCATTACTGTAAATCCATAATCCTCAATGCCATTGTCTAAACATAACATTCAAAAGGTGAAAATTGTCAGAGTGGGTATCTTGTTACTGTTCTGTTGCTGTAAAAAGACACTGAGCGAGGCAGTTTTTAAAGGAAAGCATTTAATTTTGGGCTTGCTCACAGTTTCAGAGGGCTAGTCCATGGCCATCATATAGGGGACTGTGGTGGCAGGCAAGCAGGCATGGCATTGAAGTAGGAGCTGAGAGCTAAGATCCTGATCTGCAGGCAGAAGGCAGAGAGGGGGTGGGGGAGGGAGCACAAGACTGGGCCTGATGTGGACTTTTTGAAACTTAAAAATGTACCACCAGTAACACACCTCCTCCAACAAGGCAGTACTTCCTAATCTTTTCTAAACAGTCCGCTACTAGGAACCAAACATTCAAATACATGAGCCCACTGGGACCATTCTCCTTCAAACCATCACAGTGGATGAGAAAGAAAACAGGCATTTCAACATTCTTCTTCCTGATCATAGATACAGTGTGACCAGTGGCATCTTGTTCCTGTCGCCACAACTTACCCACTATCTTGAATTCTCCTGCGAACTTCCAAGACCTCTAGGTGCCCTCCGTTGTGGTTTCAGAGTTAAATGCCCCCATAGTCTCGAGTTCGACTATTTGTTCTCAGCTGGTGGCGCTATTTTGGAAGGCTATAGAACCCTCAAAATGTAAAAGGCAGCTGAAGGAAGCAGATTACTGGAAGTGGAACTGAGGTTTGATAGCCTGGGCCCACTTTCAGCCTGTTACTGCTTCCTAAATACTAACATAATGAGACCAGCTGCAACCATACTCTTGCTGCCATGCTTTCCCATGCCCCGTGTTGCTGTGGATATTGCTCTATATAAATAAAACACTGATGGCCAGTGACCAGGCAGGAAGTAGGTTGCCAGGCAGGAAGTAGGTGGGACTAGGAGAGAGGAGAATACTGGGAAGTGGAAGGCTGAGAGGGGAGACACTGCAGCCACCGCCAGGACAAGCAGCATGTAAAGACTCTGGTAAGCTACCAGTCACATGGCAAGGTATAAATTTATAAAAATGGGTTAATTTAAAGTAAAAGAACAGTTAGCAAGAAGCCTGCCACGGCCATACAGTTTATAAGTGATATAAGCGTCTGAGTGATTATTTTATAAGTGGATTGTGGGACTGCGGGGCTTGGGGAATCTGGAGAAAAGCCCTCCAGCAACACCGTGTACTGGATGCCTTTACTGTAAGCCAAAGTAGCCTTTCTGCACCTGGCAAGAAACAACAACACAGAGAAGAAAACAAGTTCCCAATCCAACAACCTATAGTTTCTAAGAAACCAAATTTTAAAATAAATATGAATAATAGATTAAAAGTAAAGGGATAGAAAATATTTGTCACACTAACACTAGTCAGAAGATGGTAGAGGGTCTGAAGTAATTCTAGATAGCATAACTGTCAGAGCAAGAAAATGTATCAGATTTTTCAGATATAAAAAGAAGCATTAAAAAGGATTAAATGGGGGGGTAGAAAAATGGAATAGTGGTTAAGAGCACTGGCTCCTCTCCTAGAATATCCAGATTCAATTCCCAGCACTCACATGGTGCCTAATAACTGTCTGTAAGGTCCACTCCCAAGGGGACCTGGCATCTTCTCTTTGTTGGGAACTCGATGCACACATGGACACAAACATCCATGTAGGCAAAACACTCACATAAAATAAATAACTTGAAAAAATGATGGGAAGATACTTATAGATGAAAATAATAATAAAGACCTAAAGACTGTAAGAACACATGAAAAGTTTTAGTACATACTAACCACAGAACACAAAGACATACAAGGCACATCTCTTAGAACTATGGTAAAAAATATAGTTGAGTTTCTTTTGTATTCTGGTATCAGAAAAGACATAACATCAGTAAGGATACAGCTGTCCTCAATACTGTAAATCAACTGTCTGTAACTTAACTGTCTGTAACTTATATCAGTAGCCTACACCATGGACCAATGTGTCATGCTAACCTAGATATAAAAACCCTCAAAAAATACCAGATCATATTAAGCAATGTGTAAAATCCATCATATAACAACCAAAGGGTAAAGTAATGCTGGTTCAACATTTAAATAATAATGGAATTCATGACAACAAGCCAAAGAAGAAAAAACACTTTGTAGAGAGTAAGAGACCACTATGATAGGGAAATCAGCCAGACAAAGAGAAACAACTACCATTTAATTTCACTCAAGTATGGAATCTTAAAGGAATCTAACAGAAGTTGAGCATGCTTACAAGAGACTGTGAAAGGAAGAAAGAGGTGGTGAATGTGTATGAAAAGTTATTGAATTATATGTATAAAGGAAAAAGAAGTGTGAGTATTCTTCTACATGGTGGGCTGACTATGATGGATGGTGATAATATACTATGTATGTGTGTTTAAATAAGAAAAAATAGAATATTTTCACTATAAAGGAGTGATACTTATTTGAGTAGCTAGATTATTTACAATGATTTAACATTACACAATGTATATGCACATCAACACTTGAGGTGGTACTTTGTAAATATGCACGAGCCCTGTGCATAACTTTACAAAAGAACCAGGAAGAGATGTGAAATCACCACCAACTGGGGGGAGAAAGATGATGCTGATTTTAAAATATGTACTCTGGAGCCAGGATGACTGGACCTTTAACAGGATCCATCATTTACCAACCATGTCATCTTGAGCATATCACTTTCCTAAGACAAAGTCTCTCATGGGAGCTAGCCTAACCACTACCTGCATTAGGGATATTCTGATCTTTAGATAGTAGAAACTCATTATTCTAGAAACTAGAAGTCCAAGATCAAGGTACTGGCACTGGGTGTGGAAGGTGGAAGGCTCTCTTTCTGCATCCTACAGGCAAAACAGTAAACTAGCATCTGCAAGCATTACATAGTAATTCCATGACCAGGAAGGAAGTCACACAGTCCAGTCTTTAAAAGCCAGCCTCTTACTATTCTAATTGATACCACCCAAACTTTGGAGGGAACACTTGGAAACCACAGCATTTGCCTTTAGGGAAGGACAAACCAAAACAATACTGCTATCCACCTGCTGGGATGGCCGGAACTCAACACACTAACAACACAAACACTGATGAGGACGTCAACAGGAACTCTTATTCACCTTTGGTGGGAATGTGAAGGGGGAAGAGTTTCTTGCAAAACTAAGCACACACCATATAAACCAACAATCACAGTCTATAGTGCTTAGCCAAATTCACTGACTTGTACAAACTCTTTATAGGAGCTTGATGCAAAATTGTCAGAATCTGGAGGCATCTTGGATGTCCTTCAAGAGGTAAGAAAACCTTGGTACATCCAGAACTGTAAGATTACTGAGCACTAAAAAGAAATGAGCTGTGAATCCATGAAAGGACATTGAGGAAATTTAGCTGCATAGTGCTAACTGAAAGGGGATAAGCTTTAAAAGCTACTACGTACTGTGTGATTCTAAGCAGCCAACATTCTGCAAAGTGAAAAATAAAAATGATGGCTGATTGCAAGAGGTTTGGAGGAAGAATAAGTAAAATCAAAAGGTATTTTTTGAGACTAGAATTATCCCACGTGATACCACAACAGTGAATACCTATCATTATTCAGTAGCCAAAGCTCACAGAATTACTCGCTATGAGTGAACCCTCTACAAATTGTGGCCTTGGGCAGTAAGGGTGAATCAATATAGACTCTTGGAATCTAACAACCGTGTTAGGGTGGAGCAGGATAATGAGGCTTGGCATACCTAGGAAATCTGGTACAGAAATACCCTCTCGATGTTCCACTCAATTTTCTTGTGAACATAAACTGTCTCAAAAAAGAAAAAGTAATAAAGTTTGTTCATATATATATATATATATATATATATATATATATATATATATATATACAAGTCAGGTATAAATTATAAGTCCAGCACCTGGGAGACTGAGATAGGGTAAGCATGAGTCTAAAGTGAGTCTGGGCTGCAATAGGGTCTAGTGTGTGTGTGTGTGTGTGTGTGTGTGTGTGTGTGTGTGTGTGTGTGTGTATAGAAGTGAGTTGTCTCAACAAAAATTGAAAAAAATGCCTTCGTAAGATTGGCATATAGGCAAGTGGATAGGTGTAGACAAATTTCTAAAATGGTCTTATTAAATAAAAAACACATAACCAAATATAAGGGTGAAAGCCTTAAATTAGGAAAATAGGGAAAGCCACGAACAAACCTTACCTCACCAACTCTGCAGCTTCCAAATGTGAGCTACTTCCTGTCTACCCATGCCTTTATTGTCTTGCTGTTCTGCCCTCTCATTGACTCTCTTAGCCCAGCTACCTCATTTCCTCTTCATACACAGCTCTGTCACTTTTTGTCTGTCTGTACAGACCTCCAGGTCTCTATGGTTGGTACTGGGATCAAGGGCATGTATATATATTCCCAAATATATAAATATAACCTGCTCAATCTGTATAATCTGTATAATGTTATATTTACATTATATTTTAATAATATAATTATATATTATATATATGTAAATATTTACATAATTTTGGGACTGACCACTTGGTTTTGGGTAACCAATTAGGAGGATCTTCCCTGGAGAATAGTATTTTTCCCACTCTCAGCATTCCTTAGTTAAGGTTGGCTAGTGGCTTTCCCTATTTCCCTGATCTCTAAGGCTTTCACTCCTAGATTTAGCTCCATGTTTTTTATTTAATTAGACCATTTAGAAATTTGTCTACATTTGGTATCCAACTGTGGGGTAGGAATTCACAAAAAAGCCACTTGCCTATGGCTTTGCAGGTCCCAGCTGTGCTGGAGCTTCAAGTGGCTGCAGCTACATGTGGCCAGACTGCTTGTGGGCTTACAGAGCCCCTGGCCCCAGGTAGGGTTGCAGGACTCAGGCCGGATCATGTGAGTGGAATTTCTTAGGCATTCTCTCTCCTGGTGGGTAGTTCCAGAGCTCTCTCTGGATTTCTATATCAGACTGCCACCATACTAGGTAGCTGTTTTGAAATTCTCTTGGACTTCTATAGTTCTAAGCAGTTGACAGATTTGGTAAGTTCATTAAGATATCTTAAAGGATGAAATTAGTTAAACGAGAATTTTTTTCCCATATTAAAAAATGGGAAATATTTTTTACAAGGGAAGGAATTTGGTCTCTTTTTGATAACATATTAGGCAGTCTGAAAATGAAACAATTAAATGAGAGGATAATTAATGTTAAAGGGATATATGTAACATCAATTATGAATATTATTTGTTTAATCACTTTTATTTTAGTATTAAAAAGGTTGGTTGATTTAAGTGCCAAGATAAAAAGCTTTAGAAAAACTTGTTAAAATGAATTGTAGAGAAATTCAGACCCAGACAGAAGAATTTAAAGGTGAAATCATTTCAAGATTGAATTATATGATTGCAGAGAAATAGCCTGTTTTCAAACAACCAAACCTAATCTATCCAGTAGCTTTACAGGAACTACCTGCTCAAGGGCATGTACCAGCTAATTGGACTCTAGTAGAAATGGTAGACTTAAGGAGATTTAAAGAGGTTATAGTCTCATATGGTATGCATTCTCCATTTGTAAAGCAGATGTTAAACTCATGGTCAACTTGTAATAGAGTTGTCCCTCAGGACTGGAAAGAATTAGTTACAGCTGTCCTAGGGGCCTGTGTAGCTGGAGTTCTCTCTCCGGAACCTGCCTAGCCCTGGCAGTCCAACAGCCCACTTATAAAATAAACACACAGACACTTATATTATTTACAAACTGTATGGCTGTGGCAGGCTTCTTGCTAACTGTTTTTATATCTTAAATTAACCCATTTCTATAAATCTATACCTAGCCATGTGGTTCGTGGCTTACTGGCATCTTCACATGCTGCTTGTCATGGTGGCGGCTGGTAGTGTCTCTCCCACTCTGCCTTCCACTTCCCAGAATTCTCCTCTCTCCTTGTCCTACCTATACTTCCTGCCTGGCCACTGGTCAATCAGTGTTTTATTTATACAGAATGATATCCACAGCAGGCCTGGGCATAATTACAATGGAGAACATGTTTCAAAGAGTAGACTAAAACAATAGAGGAACAATATAGGACTAAAGATGTGGAAATTTCCCAGGATCAGCTTCTTGGAAAAGACCAATGCACTGATATACAAAGACAATTTTATATTATAACCAAACCTTAATTCTACATTGCATGGCAGCATGAATGCATAGGACAGAACTGAGGCAGCAGGAAAGAAAATTGAATCATTTACAAAAGTAATACCAGGCCCAAGAGAACCCTTCACAGATTTCTTATAAAGGCTATCTTCAGCAGTAAATTGAATGATAGCAAATTAGGAAGCTAGAGAGATAATAATGGAATCTTTGGCTTTTGAGAATGTGAACACAGCATGCAAAAGAATAATCAGGCCATTAAAGGCCAGATCGGCACCCTTGGAGGGTTGGATCAGGAACACAATTAATATTGAGTCTTATGACTATGATGCTATGTAGATAGGAGAGGTGATTTCAAAAGCTTTGAGGAAAAATAATGTCAGATATTTTGGTTGTGGTAAACAAGGTCATTTGAAAAGGGAGTGTAAACAGTGCATTCCTAGAAAGAATGTTTATTCAAAGAACAATGGCAACAGAATACTTCTCCCTTCTGGATTATGCAGAAGGTGTGGTAAGAGTAAACATTGGACCAACAAATGTGACCCAATAAGGGACAGACAAGGTAATCCTTTGCCTCTGCCCTTGGGAAACTCCCAGAGGGGCCTCATTCAGGCCCCTACAGCAAATTCAGTTCAGACTTTTCCTGCCATCATAGAAGAAACCTCTTCTCAGAGCAATTAAATAACCAAATGCCTATTGGAATAAACCAGGTTGCTTGGGGTGATAGAACAGGTGTAGCAGAGAGAATAGGAAATTCAGGAGAAAGCATAAAGCAAATTTTTTGGCAAACTTCTATAAATGAACAAAGACCAAAATTAAAACTGTGAATAAATGATTCTAATAAACCTTGTGGAAGGTTTATTAGACACAGGTACAGATATTATAATAATTGCACCAGAATTTTGGCATCCAAACTGGCCTCTTCAGGAGGTAAATGTTCAGCTGTTAGGGACTGGAACATTATTCAAGTGAAACAGAGCACAAGATGGCTCAAATGTATAGTTCCAGAAAGACAGAGAGGAAAATTAAAGCTATATGTGACTAATATAGCCATGAATTTAGGGGGCCATGATCTATTACAACAATGGAATACTCAGATTAACATTCCTCCAACCTCAGAAACAAACCATAAACTAACACATGTTTCTGAGAGAAATATTACAAGGTATCATTATTATAAAGAGTGATCACTGGCCATCCAGATTGTACAAGAAAAAGGCACAACAACTGCTGATCTTTCAAAGACACCAACAGCTGTACCTTTAAAATGGTTAACATACAAGCCTGTATGGGTTCAGCAATGGCCTTTAACAACAGAGAAACTGCACGCTTTAGAAGAGTTGTACAAGAGCCATTAAATGCTCAACATATTGAAGAATCAATCAGCCCTTAGAATGCTCCTGTATTTGTTATTAAAAAAGAATCTGGTAAATGGAGAATGGTAATAGACCTAAAAGCAATTAACAAAGTAATTCAGCCAATGGGCTCTCTAAAATCTGGAATTCCTTTGCCTACTCTGTTACCTGAAGGATGGCCTCTTATAGTTATCAATTTAAAAGAATCTTTCTTTTTAATACCCTTACAAGAAAAGGACAGAGAGAGATTTACCATCATGTTGCCTACTTACAATAATTCTGAACCAGTTAAGAGATATCAATGGAGGATTCTCCCACAGGGAATGTAAAATAGCCCAACCCTGTGCCAATATTTTATACAAGAGCCATTGGAAGTGATATGTAAAAAATTTCATAATCTATAATTTATCATTACATGGATGGTATTTTACTAGCCGATTCAAATGCAGATAATTAGAAAGAATGTTTGAAGAACTAAAGAAAATTTTACTTATTGGGGATTACAATTTGCTACCAAAAAGATGCAAAGAGGAGATTCTATTAATTATTTAGGATATAAAATAGGTATACAAAAAATTAGACCTCAAAAGGTGTAAATTAGGAGAGATCGATTATGGACTCTTAATGACTTTCAAAGATTATTCAGAGACATTTCCTATCTACAAATTGTTGTTGGGGTAAAAAATGATGAACTGAGTAATTTATTCAAAACCCTAGGAGGTGACAAGGACTTTAATAGTCCAAGATAATTATCAGCTGAGAGAGAATTGGCCTTGGTGGAAAAGAAAGTACAAGAAGGACACGTGGGTCATGTGGATCCAAAGCTGGATTGCATTTTGGTTATTTTACCCTCTAAGCATTCTCCTATAGGAATTTTAATGCAGAGGGAAGATATTTTATTGGAATGGATATTTCTACCAAATAAACAGAGTAAAAAATTAAAAACTTATGTGGAAAAGATCTCTGATTTGATTTTAAAAGGAAAATTGAGACTTCATCAATTAGCAGGAATAGACCCAGCAGAAATTGTCATGCCTTTAACTAAGGATGAAATTGACAAATTATGGGCAGAAAGTAAACCTTGGCAAAGAGCTTGCAGTAATTTTTTTGGGGAGAGATTAACAGCAAATACCCTAAAAGTGGTACAATTTAAATGATAAAAGAGCTGATTGGATTCTGCCTCACATTGTTTGGGAAACACCCATCTCTGTAGCCCATACATTTTATACAGATACTAACAAACAAGGAAAGGCAGGTTCCAAGTCAAAAAATTTAAAGTAAAGTGGTTCAAAGTCCTTTTAATTTGGTTCAAAAGTTGGAAATATATGCTATTCTGTTGGTATTAATAGATTTTTCAGAACCTCTCAACATAGTTACTGACTCTCATTATGCTCAAAGAGTGGTATTACATATTGAGACTGCAGAATTTATCCATGATGAGTCAGAACTAACTTTATTATTTATTCAGTTACAAGATATAATCAGGAATAGGAAGCATCCTTTATATATAACTCACATCCAATCCCATATGGGTCTGCCAGGCCCTCTAGCACAAGGTAATGATGAGATTGATAAACTATTGATAGGAAATGTGCTGGAGGCCTCAGAATTTCATAAAACACATTATGTCAATAGTAAAGGTTTAGAAAAAGATTTTTCCATAACCTGGCAACAAGTCAAGGAAATTGTAAGGAAATGTCCTACTTGTTCATTTTATAATCATATTCTACTACCAGCAGGATGTAGTCCAAAGGGTACTCAGAGGAATGAAATCTGGTAGATGGATGTGTTTCACTTTGTAGAATTTGGAAAATTGAAATATGTACACCACACCATTCATAATTATTCAAGATTTCAATGGACAACTGCTTTGAGTTCTGAAATAGCTGATTCTGTAATCACACATTTGCTAGAAGTTATGGCCATCATTCGTATACTTGCACAAATTACCATCAAAAATGATAAAGGTTCGATTTGAACAAGAGAGACCTCTTAATTAGAAGAGGTGATAGTTCATCAACCTGCATGACCATCCAATTTCAGATAACTTATACCACTAAAAAATGTTTCATTTAATCAGATATAACTTGCCAAAAGAGAACTTCCCCAAAGTTAGGCTTGGGGAAGGATTCTTGTTTTTGTCTTTCAGGAGAATGAAGGCTAATGTTTCTGAAGTACACTGGACAAATGAGACACCTGAAGAAAAAGAACAAATCATCCAGAAAAAAAATGTCCCAAGAAAAGGAGTAAATTGGCCTATTGGTATATCACATATAAAATTTCATAAGTCTTTCTAAATGCTTGTTTCTGCTCTTCTCTACAGACACAGTCTTTATGTAGTGCCAGTTCAATTAAAAATTAAAACTGGCTTTGGAGTCTGAGAATAGCTCTCTCCTTCTCTAAACCCAAGCATGTTTGTGAAAAGGAAAATGCAGAATCTCTGTATCGTGTCAGAAGAAAGAGCCATCTGATATGGGACAGAAGAAAACCAAAATTAAGGGACTGTTCTATTGCCACTAATCTCAATTTTTTGGTTCTATTTTGATTCCTTAAACATTTCTTAAGAGATGAATTTTACATCAAAATTTTTAAGATTAATATATATATATTTAAACTTTTGTTATGATATTTATGATCATATAGAGTACTAACTAATTCTAGAAAAAAAAGGCTTTATTTACCTGCCTATACATGTTTTTTTGTTGGAGTCTCTATCAGTTTTCTGCATGGAATCATTAACAGGCCTAACAGCCAATTTGAAGTCTCCATAAAGATGATGGGGCCCCACAATGATGATTCCACATGGACAATAATAATACTACTAAGCTGAAAAATAGACCAGCTTTGGACTACAAACTGCTCAGGACAATTTTGAGATGGCTAGTTGAAATGATTAATCCTCACAGACTACTTGAACAAGGATTTGTGATAAACCCTGCATTTTTGCACTATGCAGAGAATGGACAACAAATGAAATAGTGGCCTTTCCCAGGACTTGATTATTAACCCAATTTTTTTTTCAGAATCCTCTAAAGATGCCTTTGCCCACAAACAGCAGGAAGCAATTCTAAGAACATGATGCCACCTGGTTGATGGTCTTTTAACGGGTTTTGGGTTTGAGATAATTGTCATTGTTTAGCATGGTTGGTTACAAGTTGTTATTGTTAATGGTCAGGAAAGAAGCTAAACAAAGGAGTTTAGATTTGAAGTTCTTGTTTGAAAAAAAGGAAAGAAAGAAAAGAAAAAAGAGGATATAGACAAAAGGTAGATTATTGAATCTACTCTGAAAAAAATATAGAAATGATAGAATAAAGGGTAGATTATTGAATCCACTCTAAAAAGAAAAAAGAGAGGATATAGACATGATATAGATACAAAGGTAGATTATTGAATTTCCTTTTAAAAGACAACTACTAGTTTAAAATATTTTACATTGGATTGGATTTTTATATATTGTATACAAATTATATAATTATATAATATATATATATATATTGAGATTGATATTGTTAGAAAATGCTGTACATATATTTCTAATATTGTTCAAGATACTGTACCTATACAGTTCATTTAATGTAATGCAATTTTCTAATCCTTGAATGTTATTATCACCAACTATTAGGATATAGAGAAATGAAAGTTAGTAGTTAGGCATTACAATTGAACTTGCAGTCATATTAGGTATGTTTTCAAAGTCAAGCAGAGATATATTTTAGATAGACACATCATCTTCAGATTCTTCAGAGATCTACAGAATATGGTTTTTAAAATGTTTTAATAACAGTTTTTTTTCTTTTCTTGTGACTATGAGACATGTAGGCTCCTAGCATCACCAATCTATTTCAGAGAAGATATGGATATTGAAGGCATATGGAGTTAACTTTCAGTGTGGCAAAAGTTAGCCACTGGTCAACAAAGTGCCCTCACATCGATTGCTAACAGTATGCTATCCAAAATGGACAAACAAGACACAAAACAGAGGATTACTGATCCTTGCCAAGACAAGTGTGGTTGCAGCTTTGACAACAGGTGTCCACTAAGGCCAGAACAATATGGCACCATTGCTGAAGTAGCTTTGCAATCCGGAAAAGGTGCAGTGCCCCTTTCTTTGAAGGCAGCTGAACAGGCAATGGACCGATGGCTTCTGGTATGCAGTGAAACAGTAGCTCAAACAGTTACTCTTTCAAGAGTAACTAGGCTGACAGAGTCTAACCTCTCAATGGTAGACTGGCATTTAATAGAGGAGATGAAGCTACCCACAAGCCAAGAAGAATGGGATGCAGAGAAGAATGGGATGATGAGATAAAGCCACCCACAAGCTGAGAAGAATAGGCAGCTGAATTCCAAAAACACCAGCAATTTCCAGAATTTAAAATCCTGAATCATGACAAGACACTTGTGGAATTCAGGTTTATCTCGTACATGGAATACTCAAACTGAATGTGAGGTCGAGCTGTAGGCCTTGTGTACATTCTACTGCACAAATGAGTCTGTCAAATATGCTAAGCCTGTAGGCTGAAGATGATGCCCCAACGTGCAGAGAAACCTCGGGTGACTGTACAGGTAGCTGGCTGTTTCTGTCAACTCACATTTTTTTGGAAGTCACTTGTTTGCACTTCCTATTTTACTAGGTAATATTATTTCCTTCTTGTATCTCTGAGGGAGTTGAAGAATAGACAGTTATAGTTACAGTTTTCCTTGTTAAGAAATTCAGAAAAGAAACTCACTAAGAGATAGTAAGTGTATAAATTTGAAAGACATCATAAGATGGTAATATAAGTTAGGATAGAAAGTGAATTAGGTATAGTTTGGACTCACCAAAATAGAATAGATAATGGAATATTTTCTCTGAATTGCTCAATGCAAATGGACTAGACATTGTTGATGTGTTTATTGCTTGTATATATTGCATACAGTTGTACTTATTGTATACAGTTTTTCTTATACCTTTTTTATTTTTTATTTTTATTAGACAAAAAGGGGGAAATTGGTGATATTTTATTTGTGCTGAAATGTGGTGACAATTTATTTGTGGCTTTAATAAAGTTTGCCTGGAGATTGGGGGAAAAGGCCAGCCATTTTAAGTAAACAAAAAGTCAGGCAGCACATGCCCTTAATCCAATCACTTATCAGGTAGGGTCTCTGTGTGTTCAAGGCCATACTAGGGAACAGAGCCAAGTGTGATGACCATGCCTTTAGTCCCTGTACCAACCATAGAGACCTGGAGGTCTGTATAGACAGACAGTGACAACAAAGTGAGGTAGCTGGGCTATGATAGCCAATGAGAGGGCAGAACAGCAAGGCAATAAAGGTGTGGTGGATAAGACAAGAAATAGCTAGCATTTGGAAGCTGTAGAGTTGGTGAGGTAAGGTTGGCTGATGGCTTTCCCTGTTTCCCTGATCTCTAAGGCTTTCACCCCCGTATTTGGCTCTGTGTTTTTTATTTAGTAAGACCATTTAGAAATTCATCTACACTTAGGTGCCCTGGTTCTCGCAAGGGCTGAGTCCCTGTGAGGTTTCCCCATTCCATATTAGCATGACTATTGGTATGTCCTTGTTCAGATCTTCCTTAGGCAGCCAGGTTGATGAAACATTATGGGTGTAGCTTCAGTGGCATTTCTAGGAGGTACAATCACACAGAAACTTTCTGTTTCTGTGGCTCTTACAATCTTCTGGCCTTTTTCCTCAATGTTCCTTGAGTCTAAGGGCAGGAATTGTATTATATATTTATCAGGTGAGGCTGGGTACCATTTATCACTTGTTCTCTGCATTTTGATCAGTTGTAGTTTTCTATAATGGTCTCCATCTGTTACAAAGAGAAATTTCTCAGATGAGGGGTGAGAGATACACTTATCTGGAATATAAAAATAAATATTTAGAATGTAGTTAGGAATTGTACTGGTTTAGTAAAGTGGTGGCTGTAGATTCTCCTTCAAGATCCATGACCTCAGTAGCCCCACATAGTGGCATAAGTTTCAAGCACTAGGCATGATGTCCACCTTGTTGAGCAGATATTAAGTGAAGTTAGCTAGCTATTAGATAGCACCAGGATATGCAGGACACTCGTTCACCATTGAGATTATCACACCATGATGGTTATTGTTGTAGCTCATGAGTATCAATAGCTACATAGGACTACTGTTTGTTTCTCTCCCTTGAAAGTTTTTGTGGCACCTTCTGGTACCAAGAAAATCAGTCCTCAAGGTGTAGGCATTCAGGCCATATACACCAGGGGTCCTCCCTTTCCTGTGTCCAAGTGCATGGTGTCTTCAGCAATAGGGATCTTCCACCTCTAGGAGGCAACCAACCAAGGGTAATAACAATAGCCTTTAATGTCTTGAGAGTCTCTTGGTTTCCAGTACCAATAACTTGAAATGGGGCTTTTCATACCTCATGTGGGGTGTTATGATAGATTATCTGTGGCTCTTTGAGAAAGCCGAGAAAGTCTTATTATCCCTGGTGTGTGTGTGTGTGTGTGTGTGTGTGTGTGTGTGTGTGTGTGTATCGAGAGAGAGAGAGAGAGAGAGAGAGAGAGAGAGAGAGAGAGAGAGGAGACTCATTTATATTGTACAAAATTATAGGTAAATAAATAGTAGTGTTAGTTGTTAAGATTTTTCCAATATCCTCCCTGTTATTTTATACTCCTTCCTCTCTCTCTCTCTCTCTCTCTCTCTCTCTCTCTCTCTCTCTCTCTCTCTCTCTCTCCTCCTTCCCTCCCTCCCTCCCTTCCTCCCTCCCTTTCCCTCTCCCTCCCTCTCCTTCTGCATTATTCTCCTTAGTCCTCAACTAACACACTTCCCCATTTCCCACCTCAGATCATTTGTACCTTGCTATTTCCCTTTCTACTACTATTCTGCACAACCATGGTCCATTTCTTGTTTTGGTGGCTGCTGCAGGTTATATACTCATATCAAAAAATTTGAATCTAGGAACTGCATGTGACAGACATCATGCAAAGTTTGTCTTTCTGGATCTGGGTTACCTTAGTCAGTATGATCTTTTCTAGCTCCATCCATTTATCTGCAAATTTCATTTTATGTTTTTTTTATAGCTGAATAGAATTCCTTAGTGTGTATGTACCACATTTTCATTATGCATTCATTTGATTGAAGGGCATTTAGGTTGTTTCCATTTCCTAGCTATTGTGAATAGAACAGCAACAAATACGCCTGAGCAAGTATCTCTGGAATAGAATATCAAATCATTTGTGCATATGCCAATGAGTGGTATGGCTGAATCATATAGTAGATTTATTTTTAGATTCTTAGTGTTCTCTATACTGATTTCCAGAGTAAATGGAGTTTGTATTGAAGTTTCTTCCAAGACTGAAACATTCTGTTCTGCAGGAAAGCATATTAAGACAGCCAGCAAGCAACTCAAGCTAGTTTCAGGAAGTTCCTGAAATTGACTGTATTTACTAGGCTCCTCCCTTTCTGAAAGTATTAAGCAGAAAAGACTGCTGAGGTCACTCTTAGACAAGACAAGCTACAAAGATTCAGACAATCCCAGCCTAAAAGAAACAAAGATCCCCTAAGCTGCCTGGAAGAGGCTTACACTGAGCCAGCTACCAGGAAAGGACACTCTACAACCAGTTGAGCACCTGCAGGTTGTTCAGTGTGCCCCAAGTTTCTGTTTTATTGTGAGTTGTCACACATGCTGAAGTGGGCTTTGCTGGTGCAGCTGTCTTTGAGTCACCTCTGCCTTTATGAGGAACCCCTCATCCATATTCCAGTATGGAACTACAACAAAGCTCATTGATTCACCAAATTAGATGTTGGTGGGATCTGTGTAGGACTTTGCCCTGTCATTGGTTCCCTCTGTGAAGTTAGTAGATATATGTGTTTTGTGTCTTCCAGGAAGTCTGTCACAAAACACTAGACCAGTTTGTAATCCCACGAGAGCTCCCCTTTCTCCACATAAGATCCAGCATTTGCTGGTGGTTGTTTTGTTGATCTTTACCACTCTGACTAGGGTAAAATGAAATCTCAAAATGGTTTTGATTTTGATTTCCCTAATCCATAGACAATGAACATGAGAAAATGAACTAGGGTGATAATTTTAGCTACTTTTTTTTTTCTTTTGAGAACTTAGCTACTTTTTTTTTTCTTTTTTTTCTTTTTCTTTTGGTTCAGGTACCAGGCCCAGTTTTTGAATCGATGATTTGGTCTTCTGACTCCATTTTTTAAATTCTATATATCCTGGACATTAATCATAAGTTAGATATATTGTTGGCAAAGATTCTTTCCCATTATATGAGCTTCCTTGTCACTAACTTGATTATTTATTCATCTGTAAAGAAGCTTATCAGTTTTATGAAGTCACACTTGTCAATTGTTGGCCTCTATTCCTGAGCAAATGGGGTCCTATTCAGAAAGTCCTTACTTACCCCTATATTTTAGAGTACTGTCTATGTTTTCTTCTAGCAGATTTGTTTTGGGTGTGACATCTATGTCTTGGTGAATTTGGAATTAGTTTTGATCCAAATGAATAAATACAGGTCTAATTTCACACAAACATATCTAGACATCTAGTTTTCACAGCACTTATTGAAGATGCTGTGTAAGTTTTCAGCATATTTGCTAAATATTAGAAGGCTATAGTTATGTGTACTTGTGTCTGGGTCTTCAGTTTTATTCCATTGTTCTACATGTCTGTTTTTGTGCTAGTATCTTAGTTCTATGGGGCTCTGTAATATATCTTGAGGTCTGAAATGGAAATCCCTCCAGTATTTTTTTTTCCCCTCAGGAATTTTTTGGCTATTGAGGGCCTTTTGTAGTTCCATATGTATTTTGGGATAGTTTCTTTCTATTTCTATGAAGAATGAAATTTTACTAGAATTTCATGAATCATAAATGAATTGTAGTAGAATGATCCTTTTAGAATGTTAATCCTGCTCATCGATGAGTATAGGATGGCTTTCCATTTTCTAGAGTCTTTCCCATCTCTTTCTTCAGAGATTTAAAGGTTTTATTGCAGATATCTTTCATTTCCTTCCTAGATATTTTACAGTTTTTGAGTCTATTGTGAATAGTGTGCCCTTGGTATCTTTCTCTGTAGGTATGTTGTTAGTATATAGTTAGTATATAGAAAAAATATTTATTTTTGCCACTTGATTTTGTAACTTGTCACTTTTCTGAAACTGTTGATCATTTCTAGAAGTTTTCTGGTGGAATGTTTGTTATCCCTTATGTATAATATCACATCATCTGCAAATATGGACAGTTTGGCTTCTTTTTTTTTCTATTTGAATCACCGTTTATTTCCTTCTCTTATTGTTTCAGCTAGTGCTTCAAGTACTATATTAAAAAGGAGTGGGGATAATGGGCACTGTCTTGTTCCTGATTTCATTGGATTGATTCACACTTTTTCTCCATTTAGGATGATGTTGGCTGTGAGTTACTCGTGTGTGGGTTTTATTACATTACAGAATTCTTTTTCTACGGGCTTGCTTCACAGTACTATGGGATTACATTTTCTCTGTCTCTTTTAGTTTTTTGCTCATTGCTATTCAAGTTTAGGTAGTTTATACAACAAAAGTGATAAACATAGTACTTTATCACTATTTCCCCAACTGTCAGATGGAGTAGTGAGATATTTATTTGCATCCTTCAAATCACTTGTGTTTAAGTATTAATTTAAAAGATAGAAGTAAGAATATTTGATAGCTATATAATCCACACCCTTTCTTTACCATCCAGCATAGAAAAGGTTTGGATACTCCCAGTCGTGTTTTTAAAACTGTTTGTCTTCTTGTCAAAAGTAGCTGACAGAGGATGTACACACACATAACATAACCGTGACACTAATGCTCAACCACAAGTGGCAGGGCTAAAAAAATGGCTTAGTTAGTGCAGCGCTTGTTCCACAAGGATGAGAACTTAAAGTTGGATCCCCAGCATCCAGGTAAAATGCTGGGAGTGAAGGTATGTGCTTGAAATAACCGTGCTGGGAGAGGGGAGGGTAGAGACAGGATTCTTGGACTCCCTGGCTGGCTATCCTAGCCAAATTGTAGAGTTTACAGCTCATCAAGAGACCCTGTTTTATTAAGAGAGACACCTGATGTTGACCTACGGCCTCTATGTGCACACACACTTGCACATACACACACATAGTAGAGGTACCAGCTGGTCACATCACCTGTAGATTATAACTTAGCCTCTTTTGACTTTACTTTCTCCACCTATGAAACAAGGATCTCACACATTTTTACTTATTATAGATGTATATACCTAAATCATTTGCTAATTAACAGAATATTATATAATTATCAAATAAGACTCATTTCTGATACTAAATAGACTTTGGGTCCCCTTCTCTGGAAGTACAACGTTTAGAGAAATCTAAAGAGGGGACTGCATAACAATTATTTACAGATAGTTAAGAACATGTAAATACTTTTTTTGGTAATTGTATTCAAATTGAACAGCTCAGTTATTAGGGAATTCTCCATTGTTATGAGCCAAATTTCACACACTTCAGCCTTAGAGATAATGAAATAGCCAGAGGCTGCAGATAAGGACTTCCTACCCAGCATTACTGGTAAGAGGGCAGAATACTTCTTAGGCAGACTGTCCTGCTCATTGTAGGATACTTAATAGAAGCTCTGTACACAATCTACATCAGAAGCAGATGCCCAACTAAAACAGTTGTGAAACCAAAAGTATTCACCATATGTAGTCAGATATCCCTGAGGTGTATAAAGGATGCTGTAGTGAGTCATTGTGACCTTTAAAAGTAAAAGGTTGGGTGTCTGGGGAGATGGCATAATTGGAAAAGTGCTTCCCATGCAAACATGAGGACTTGATTTTGGATCTCCAGTACCCATAAAAAAAGGTGGGCATAGTGCTACATGCCTGAAACCCCAGTGCTTGGGGTGAGAATGACTCAGAGAGAGAGAGTTGCTCAGCTAGTCTAGCCAATCAGTCAACTTTTGGTTTCAGTGAGAGAACCCGGGTTAAAAAATAAGGTGGAGAGCTATAAAGATGCCTTATATTGACTTCTGATCTATGTGCACACACAGACAGACATTAAGGCGTGCGCACACACACGAACACAAGGCACACACATGAAGCAAATGGTAAATTCACCTAAATTTTCTCTTTCTGGTGCTGGAGAGATGGCTTAGAGATTAAGAACACTGGCTGCTCTTCCAGGGGTCCTGAGTTCAATTTCCAGAAACCACATAATGGCCCATAACCATCTATGATGAGATCTGTGCCCTCTTCTGGGAGGCATGCATGCATGCAGGCAGAATACTGTATACATACATACATACATACATACATACATACATACATACATACATACATAAATCTTTTTAAAAATTTATCTTTCTGGAGCAATTATCCTCAAAATTTTATTTTAGCTTCTCCAATAGTCTCTGATCAGGGCTACTTCTGTGTCCTACTCTGAGCTGTCTCCCCATTTTCAATGACTTGTAAGTGTAAACACCAAAGGAACTAGGCCTGAGGTTTTTTTTAAGCTTTGCATTTATACCCAGCTTTCTCTTGCTCAAATACTGACACTTTGAAGGTAATGGTGCTATATAGGATGAATATTTTCTAATCTAATCTAATTCTTCTACCAAATTTAGAACATGATTGTTGAAAATAAGATTATAGGTCAAATATCTTTAAAATGATAATTTGAGATTCAAATCATAAATTTTTCGTGTTGTATTTTTTGGCAGATTTTCAAGGAGGAGTTTGAAGATCACAAAAATCCACCAGTTGTCCCTCAGTTGAACAGACACAAAGTCTTCATACTTAGGGAATTGCAAAAACACCACTTTTTCTCTTCTTCCGGCCTCACTTCTAAGCCCACATGAAGGTCATTTTCTGTCATCTCCTCATGTGCCAAAGTGACAAACTTGGTCTGAATAGAACTTGTTTTGACTAATCATGCAACAAGCTGTTCACCAGAATTTCTAACAAATAAGTCCTTCTGTTCAGTTGTTAGAGTCGTGATCAACAGAGAGCCCAAATTAAAATGTTGTGGGTCTATCAGGTTCTTTTATCAGTTAGGAACAGAAATATTGGGTCACTGATCTGGCAAATTGTTCACTGATGACTTCAAATGGGCACACGACAAAAAACATCCCTAAAAGCCATATCCTGGCACCTACTTTTAGTATGTGGTCTTACATTTTAATGTCCATATAAAAAAACTACAAGCTGTTATTGGAGACTTTGTTGTAACAAAGTGGCCAGTCTCCACTCCTATAAAAATGACAAGTAAAATCGAACTGAGGGTTTGGTATTAAATTTTAGAACCGTGTTTCTGAGAACAAGTGGGAAGGAAAAGCCAAGGTCCTCTCCGTCTTCTCCCACTAGTTCCTAGAGAAGATCTTTTTGTGCCTTTGGTTTGGCTCAGTCCTGATGAGGACATACACCCACATCCTTAGTCCCAGCTTAGAAATGTGTGTGGATGGAACGTTTTCTTTCCTCTCAGCCTCTGGAGCACTAGGGACGTCTTAACCCTGCCCCCTCTCGACTTCCTCTTTACTTACTTTCCCTCTGTTAACTTGCAAAACCAACTCTCTAGATTCCATTCTGTGTGGGAAGATTTTATGTGATTTTGTTTATCTCACTGCACCCTCAGCTGATAAAAATAACTGGTGTATCTTCTAAATTCTCCAAGAGCTGAAGCACCTGGTATGGCCCAGCTGCTTGATGGGCACACAGTAAATGTTTCTGTTGAGTGAATACAAAAAACCTTATAATTTACTGGCAAAATGGAGATACTTTCTTGCCCCAAATAATTTCTTCTTCATATTCATTTTAATGTTTGCTTGTATTGTCATGCCATTAATACGCTGAGCCTTTCTATATTGTTTTTCTAGCTTCTTGTAAACTAAACACACATATAGAAAATCAAAACAAGTGGGTTATAAGATCAGTGAACTGTTATCAATTCCTTACAAATGTTACCAAGAACAAGTTGTCGTTCTTTTTTTTCTTTGTTTTTTGTTTTCCTACTATTTGGTCTTTGGGTGTCCTGCCACCCAGCTCCCAAATAATCATACGGAGACTTATTATTACTTATAAATGCCTGGCCATAGACTGACTTGTTCTAGCCAGCTTTTCTTAACTTAAATTATCCCATCTACCTTTTGCCTCTGGGCTTTTATCTTTCTCTATTCTATATACCTTTCTTTACTTTTTACTCCATGGCTTGCTGTGTAGCTGGATGGCTGGCCCCTGACGTCCTCTTCTCCTTCTCCTTTTCTCACTCTTCTATCTTTCTTTTTAGATTTCTCCTATTTATTTTCTCTGCCTAGCAGCCCCACCTATCTTTTCTCCTGCCTACCTATTGGCTGTTCAGCTCCTTATTAAACCAATCAGGTGTTTTAGACAGACAAAGTAACACAGCTTCACAGAGTTAAACAAATGCAACATAAAAGAATGCAACACATCTATGCATCACTAAACAAATATTCCACAGCATAAACAAGTGCAACACACTTTAAAATAATATTCTACAACACAAGTCATTTCTCAACCCTCATGTCTATATTCTATATTCCATGTCGCTACCCTGGCTTGTCTCTCAGCAAAGAAACAACATTCTTATGATAGTATCTTAGCTTTTTGTTTTTTAATGATTCTTAACATGAAAGTATGTGTTTATAAATGTTATCATTTGTCTTAATGCTTTAAAAAAGTGATATGTTTATTCAGCCTCTTATTTTACAGATGACTCCTTCCTCTACTCCTTTCCTTGTAGCTCTCCAATACCCTGACTTTGGAGTTTCTCAGAGTCCAAAGTTCTCCAATAGGATCTGAAGTAGTTACAGACACTCCTTGCAGTCTGGATTTCTTTCATATTAGCCCCTGGATGCAGACACTTGATGCAGAAAGGCCATTTGTGGTGGTGTGTTCTTTAATCAGAAAGTAAATAGATCCTAATCTTCAACTGCTTGATAATGTTAGGAGCTATTAACACTTAACCCTTCACACACACACTTATCTATTCAAGCTGCAACTTGTAGTTATTCTAAATTTACAACTTCCCCCGTTGTTAATTGGCTTATGAGGACATAATACCTCTAATCTAATCTTGGATTGCATAGTGATTAAGCTCTGCTACGAGAAACAGATTAAAACTTGATTTTTTCTTTTTTTCTAGAATTTTATAAATGTAAATTTTAAAAAATTGTCTTACTTGGAAAGTAATTACCAAATACAGCCTCTATGAACTAATGATTTTTTTTTTATATCCTATGGATTTCAATCCACTTTAACTCCTAGCCTTTCTAAAAGTTGAAATGTTCTTTGGCAAGTTGGAGCCTCTTCAGTTATCTCTCTAATCATTTACAAAATTTCTTTGTAATGTGTGTCAGAATGTCCCAGGTTCATCTTGTCCTTTTCCTGTGACAACCCCCAAAATCAGACAATTCTTCAAAAGTCCTGGTTTCTAATAATGGAAAAATACATCTCTAGACCATAACTCAGTCACTCAGTAAATGGACACTGGTTTTTAATATTTTTAGGAGAAATAAATGTTTAGCAAATTTACCAATACAAATAGTGACTCACAATTTCATATTGATATTTCCTATTCAAATATGACAACTTGGGGAAGTATTTTTTACTTAGCCTCACAATAGTACCTCTGAATATTCTTTTCTCAAAGACAATGGGAATTATTGTCCCATGATTACTCATTGTTCTGCCCAATGTTATATAGATGATAATTTGTACATTGCCTTATTTCAATAACAATACTCTCTCTGCTGTCATCAGTTGCAATACTGAACACCATGCCAGGAATGCATGCAGATATTCCATGACCACCCTTTCCCCATGTTGCCATCATTCAAGTCCCAAAACCAGTATTTTCTATACTTACATCCTTTTTAGTCCAGTGTATATAGCTGTATATTTGGTTTTCATCATGAGTTCTCATGTTGATGTCTCTAATAACTTGTTTGCTTGAAGATTATTTCTAATAAATCCCATAGGAAAGTATGGAAAGTTCTCCATATGTTCTGGTATTTTAATAAGAATCTACGTCTATTATGATTATCTAATTGTTGACATGTAAAACATTGGGCTACATATTATTAACTTGAGTGTTTAATATATGTATGTATATATATATATACACACACACGTATTTCTAGGATAAAGAACTGTTGTCAAGAATCTGAGCTACATATTATTTTCTCAGCAATTAAATAAATAACCTTGTTATCCTTACCATATGAATTTTCTTTTTTGGAGGACTGAATACCAAAAGATACATAAATTCCAGTAATGTTAGAAGTGGTAGTACTGGCCAGGAGAAGGTGACATTCTTGGTTGAACAATGTACTTTTCATCGAATAATGGTTACCTCTTTTGGTCTCTTTCCTAAAATCCCTCAGACTCTAGTTGTCTGTCTTTTTCTCCTACACATTCAATGGCAAGTAGACTTATGACTATAAGACTCTGTACCCATTCACATGCATTTTAAAGTGTGTGCTACTAGCTAGTTGTGTAGCAGATAATGTTCATAAGTTTTTGTTGCAGGATATTTGATCACACTGTGAACCTCAAGATTGCATTATTTACTGGAAAAACCTGCTTCTAGCTGTGATGTGGCTCATTGCTAGCCTTTAATCCAAGAGCTTTCGCTTGAATATTGTAAACAGGATTATAGCAAGCAACCAGTTGATAGAAAAAAAGAAAAAAACAGAGTGTAAGAGAAATTAGGAGGATGGAGGGGGTGGAAGTGAGGAAGGCACAGGGAATAGAAGGGAGGAGGAGTTTTTGTTTGAGAAGGTATAGGAGAAAGCTCTTTTTCTGGGATGATAGCAGAGGAGGAAGCAGCTGAGTGCTTTCTCTGCCTCTCTGAGCTAGCAGGTTTTCACCCCAGCAGCTGGCTCCCACGTCTTTATTGATAGAATAGAAAGATAGAAACTTAGTTAAAAACAAGTTTTTTGTTTTGATATTTTATTGCTTTTCTTTTATATTAAGATCCAAGACAATTCTGTTTTCATGCTGTCACTGCTGCCTTCATCTCTAAATTCCCTGCAATTATATTTTAGAATGTAAACACATATCTTATTAAAGACAGGCTAGTATATTTTAAATATATGGTTAAAATTTTAAAATCTTTTTAAGTGTTTAGTTTGATGACCAATATATAGTCATGTAATCAACACCACAATCCACTTATGAAGTGTTTAACTTCAGAAGTTATCTGGGCACCCTTCCAGTTCATTTGTAGGCTTGTAACCATTAGTCTCTGGCAGCCAAGAACCTATACAGTATCTTTCTGGAAGTGACACATAAGGAATTATATCATCTATATATCTTTCAAATAACATAATGCACTAACAATTATTTATGTTATATAATGTATTACTAATGGATCCTTTTAGGGGTGATGAACAGTATTCTCTTGTATGGCTTACCACACAATTTGTTAACCAACTCATGAATTGACAGACATGGCTTATTTCAAGCTTTTGGCAATTATGAATAGAACTGCTTACTTAAATACAAATATTTGCAGAGATAATATATTTTTATTTCTCATAGATCTTTGGGATTTTTTTTGTTTTGCTAGTGGTGTTTTTGCTTTGATTTTTGTGTTTCTTTTTAATTTGCTTTTTTTTAAAGCACATAGTTCAGATTGGATGCAAACTTGCAGTCTTTCTGCCTCAGCAATTTGAGTGCTGGATTGATCTTTTGCACCAAGTAATTTCTTTTAGAAATTCTGTTTGCTTTTGGAGAGACAGAATTTCTGATTATGTCACAAATGAACATTTATTTAGCTTTACTGGAAACTGCTAAGCTGATTTCTAAAATGATCTTACCTTTTGCACTAGGTAAGATACATCTAGATTCCCAGTAATTCTACAACCTGCTTATCCTCATGACTGTCATTTTAATTCTTACCAAGTAACAACTGGATCTTATGGTGTCTTTACTGTATGTTATCCTAAAGAATGTCAATGTTCAGTGTTCAGTTTTCTCATGTGTTTATTTTTTTGAGCTGTCAAGATTTTACTTTTCTATTGCTTGCTTTATTATCAAGTTGTAAGAATTTTTATGTAAGTTGAACTCAAGTCTTTCAAAAGATGTTTTTCCAAATATTTCCACAGTCTTTACATTTCATTTTCAATCCTTACATAAGCACCTTTCAAAGAAGAGAATTTTAATTTTAAAGGTCCAATTTATCAGTTTCCTCCACAATTCACATTATTTGTGTGTGTTTGTATGTGTGTGTGTGCACGTGCACACGTGTGTGTGTGTGTGTGTGTGTGTGTGTGTGTGTGTGTTGATGTATGCACAGCACATCTAAAATATCTGTGACTAGCTACTAAAGATTTTCTCTTATGTTTTTCAAGGAGGATTTTTTCTTTTCCTTTTTTTAACTTTTCTTTCTTTCTTTCTTTCTTTCTTTCTTTCTTTCTTTCTTTCTTTCTTTCTTTCTTTCTTTCTTTCTTTCTTTCTTTCTTCCTTCCTTCCTTCCTTCCTTCCTTCCTTCCTTCCTTCCTTCCTTCCTTCCTTCCTTCCTTTCTTTCTTTCTTTCTTTCTTTCTTTCTTTCTTTCTTTCTTTCTTTCTTTCTTTCTCTATGTCTGTTAACTTGCATGCATGTGTGCACACACAAGCACTCAGGTGTGTAAGCATGCCACAACAGATCTGTACAGGACAACTTGTGGGAGTTGGTTTTCTCTTCCCACCATGTGGCTTCCAGGAATCAAACTCCAAGTGCCGCGCCTAGTGTGAAGCACAGTTACTTTCTCATTCTCTCTCACATTTAGTTAGGCTTACAGTCTGCTGGAAGGTCATTCCTTAGAGGAGTTAGGAGTTAGCTAGGTGTTCAATTCATTATTTGGCAACTAGATGCCAATTATTTCAGTCCTGTTTTCTAAAAAGATCACCTATCCCCTATTACATTTCTTTAGCATCTTTATGAAGGAAACAGTTGACTGCATATATAAAGTCTATTTCTGGGCTCAGTTTTTTTGCTCAGTATGTGTATTCTTAAGTTAATACTGGCCTGTTTATATTTAGAATAACTTTATAGCAAATTTTGAAAACAAATGGTGAGACCTCTAAATTTTTGTATATTTCAAATCAGTTTGGGTTACCTCAACCCTTTTATTTCCACAATATCTACCTAAATTTTAGAAACAGCTTGATGATTTCTATTAAAAAAAAAAAAACAAGAAGAAAGCACCTGCAGAATGTCTGATGGTTTAATTTGAAGAGACTTAACCTGCTCTCCATGTTGACCTCTTTCTGGTCTATAAACACAACTTTTCTCTTTATACTTCAGTTCTCTTATTTTTCTGGGTAGTATTTTGAGGTTTGCTAATTACTGGTGATGCTTGGGTCAGCAGTGGCCATGTGTATGGTGGTGTCCTGAAAGATACTATTGTCTTTCCCTGTGTGAGTGCACTCTGTAAAAGCCATACCACATGAAATCCAATATTATATTTCTCAGGAGCATTCTCCTTATTTAAGATATGACTAACTGTATATAGATATGCACTTTTCTATGTTGACACTATGTCTTTTTCTACAAAGATACCCATTCCTCCCTTAGTCCTTTAATATAATAAAATGCAACATTTAATACAATAAAATTGTGTCTAACCAACCTATCACTCTTGAAATGAATCTGAGTGGGTAGTTCTGTATCACTATTCTCTCTCTCTCTCTCTCTCTCTCTCTCTCTCTCTCTCTCTCTCTCTCTCTCTCCCTTTTGAAAGGTAGTTCTTCCGGTTTCATTAATGTTTTCTATTAGTTTCCTTTTTATGTCTTATTGGTTTCTCTTTTTAGTGAGGGCAATTACTTTAATTTTTGTAGAGTTTTAAGTGAAGCCAAGTTTTAATATTTTATAACCCTAAGTATTTGGTGCTATATATTTGTGATTAAGTAACTCTTTGGGTGTACCCAACCACATATCCAAATTTACTATGTAATGTTTTAATTTTAATTCAGTTCATAGTGTTTTCTACTCTCTCTGTGATTTCTTTTTCTGACTTGTGAGATATTTAAAGTTGCATTATTTAATTTCCAAGTATTTAGGGATATTTCATATGTCTTTGGAGCATGAAATTTTTACTTGATTTTCCCTTGATCTGAAAAGTGTCTCGTGAGAAAATCAGGTGGGCTGCCTGCATACATTGCTTGTCTGCTTTCTTTGTGTTCCCCGTCTCGTCCCTAGCACTGAAACCGAACACCAGCTGCAGTCTCCAGCCCCCTGCCCACATATCCTGTGGATCCCACAGACCTTTCCCTTCTAGCCTCCCTCCCACCAGTATGTGCTTTGTCCTAGACCCCTGCTAATCCCAGGGCAGCTTCTTCCAGGGCAACAAGTGGGCTGAAGGCGAATCCACACCTCTCCTACTGCTCCTGAGATCCAGTGCCCCCAGGCCAGTCTCAGCTCCAGTTCTGTAGCTGGAAACCTGCTGTGGTCTCTCTTTTTTCTCTGACCCCATCCCCAAGGGATAACGAAGATCATCTCCATCTTTCTTTCACCCAACTCACCCCAGTTAACGAGCCTCTAATACTAGCAGATATTCCTTATGTACACACCAGCTGAACTGGCCAGGAAAACAAGGAACACACAGGTATCACAATATTTAAAAACCCAGAGAAGGAACAAAAGACCAATAAACAAAACAACCACCCTATAAAGACAAATCCAAAAATTAGCACTTTTAATCATCCCAACCATGGACGCTGATATACCAGCATAAAAATACAATCAACATTATGTCTCCACTAGAGGCCAGATATTTTACAACAGCAGGTCCTGAATATTCCAATATAGTTGAAGCACAAGAAAAAGACCTTAAAATCAACTATATGAAGACGATAGAGGGATAGATGTGGAGGGAAAGATGAAGTGGTTGGAAGAAGATAGATTAAAGAGAAAGTGAAAAAATCCCTTAAATAAATTCAGGATAACACAAACAAAAATTGGAGGAAATGAGCTAATCCTTTAAAGAAATTTATGAAAACACAGAGAAACAGTTGAAAGAAATGAATAAAATTCTCCAGTAATTGAAAATAGAAATAGAAGCAATAAAGAAAACACAAACTGAAGAAATTCTGGAAATGAAAAATATAGGAACTTGAACAGGAACTACAGACATAAGCTTCACCAGCAAAATCTAAGAGATGGAAGAGAGAATCTCAGGAGTTGAAGATACAATGGGAGAAATAGGTACATCTGGCATAAAAAGTTAAATCTAAGAAACACCTGATACAGAACATCCAGCAAATCTAGGACACTATAAAAAGTTCAAACCTAAGAATAATAGGTCTACAAGAAGGAGAAAAATCCCAGCTCAAAGTCCCAAAAACGTTTTCAACAAATTCAGAGAAGTTTCCTAACCTAAAGAAGGGCATTGCCTATAAAGGTACAAGAAGCATACAGAACACCAAATAAATTGGACCAGGAAAGAAAGTCCCCTAGCCACATAATAATAAAAAACTAGATGTACAGATCAAAGAAGGTGTACTGAAAGCTGCAAGGGAAAAATAGCAAGTAACATAGAAGGCAGACCTATCAGAGTTACACCTAAAAGCCAGAAGGATCTGGAAAGATGTGCTGCAGACTCTAAGAAACCACAGATACCATTACAGACTCCTGTACCCAGCAAAACCTTCACTCATCGTAGATGGAGAAACAAGATATTCCATGACAAAGTAAAATTTAAACAATATCTATCTACAAATCCATTCTTACAGAATGAGCTAGAAAGGAAACTCCAATATACAGGGATTAGTTACACACTTGAAATCACAGGGAACAAATCTCACACAGCAGAATCAAAAGAAGGAACACACACACACACACACACACACACACACACACACACACACACACACAAAACCACCATCACCACCAGTAGCAACAACAAAATAACAGGAACAAATGATTGGTCATTGATAGTTCTCAATAGCAATGGACTCATCTCCCCCAAATAAAAAGACACAGACTAACAGAATAAACATGAAAATAGGATCCACCCTTCTGCTATATCTAAGAAACAAACCTCAACATAAAGGATAGACATTACTTGGGATAAAGGGTTGGAAAAAATATTTCAAGCAAATGGACCTGAGAATCAAACTAGTGCAGCCATTTTAATAATTAACAAATTTACTACAAACCAAAACTCAACTCAGTAGTAAAGAGCATTGGCTGTTCTTCCTGAGGTCTCAGGTTCAGCTCCCAGCACCCATATGGCAGCTCACAAATGTCTGTAACTCCAATTCCAGGGGATCTGACACTCTCACACAGATATACATGCAGGCAAAACACCAATGTACATAAAATAAAAATAAATTATTTTAAAAAATAAAAAATGAATACACAGCACAAGCTACCTCATGGAGGCAATGCGTGTGCTGCTAAGAGGGCAGTTCATAGCACTTCGTGCCTATAAAACAAAACTGGAGAGATCTCATATTAGCAATTTAACAGTGCACCTGAAGGCTCTAGAAGAAAAAGAAGTCACACCCAAGAGGAGCAGATGACAAGCAACAACCAAACTGAGGGCTGAAATCAATCCAATAGAAACAAAGAGAACAATACAAAGAATCAATGAAGCAAAGAGTTGGTTCTTTGAGAAAATGAACAACCTAAACAAGCCCTTATTCAAACTAACTAAAAGACACAGAGAGCATATTCAAATTAACAAAATCAGAAAAGAAAAGGGAGATAAAACAACAGAAACAAAGGAAATCCAGAAAATAAAAAGGACATATTTTAAAAACTTATACTCTATGAATTGAAAAATCTAAAAGAACTGGATAATTTATCTCAATAGGTACCACTTACCAAAGTTAAATCAACATCAGATAAACAGTTTAAATAGACCTATAACCCCTAGTGAAATAGAAACCATCATTAAAAGTCTCCCAAGTAGAAGCAGCCCAGGGCCAGTTGGTTATATTGCAAAATTCTACCAGACTTTCAAAAAAGAGTTAGTGCCAATACTCCTCAAATTATTCACAAAATAGAATCAGAAGGAATTTTGCACAATTTATTTTATGAGACCACAGCCACTCTCATACCCAAACCACATAAAGACTTAACAAAGAAAGAGAATTAGAGACCACTTTCCCTTTATGAACATAGATGCAAAATGCTCAATAAAATAATTGCAAATCTTATCCAAGAACACATCAAAAAGATTGTCTACCATGATCAAGTAGGCTTCATAACAGAGATGTAAGGGATTGTGCAATATACAAAAATCAATAACTGTAACCCACCATATAAACAAACTGGGAGGAAAATAAAACATGTGATCATTTCATTAGAGGCAGAAAAGGCCTTTGACAATATTTAACACCCCTTAGTGATAAAAGTTCTGGAGAGATTGGGGATACAAGGGGAATTCTTAAACAAAATAAAACCAATTTACAGCAAGCCCACAGCCAATCAATTAAATTGAGAGAAACTCAAAGCTATGTCACAAAATCAGAAACGAGACAAGGTTGTCCACTCTCTTCAAATTTATTCAATATAGTACTTGAAGTTGTAGATAAGACTGTAGTCTAATAAGACAACAGAAGGATATCGAGGATATACAAATAAGAAAGGAAACCGGGTGGTGATGCACCCCTTGAATACAAGCACTTGGGAAGTAGAAGCAGGTGAATCTCTGTGAGTTCAAGGCCAGCCTACTTTATAGAGTGAGTTCCAAGACACAAAAAGAAACTTTGTCTCAAAAAAATAAAAAATAAATAAATCAAACAACAACAAAAAATGGAAGGAAGAATTTGAAGTATCTGTACTTGCAGATGATATGATAATATATAACTGACCTTAAAATTCTACCAGGCAACTCCTACATCTAATAAACACTTTCAGCAAAGTGGCTGGAAACAAGATTAACTAAAAAAAAAAATTAGTAGCCTTCATATACCTCATATATACAAGGGACAAATGTACTGAGGAAGAAATCAGGGAATTGACAACTTTCATAATCTTCAAATAATATAAAATATCTTGGGGTAACTTTAGCCAAGAAATTGAAAGACTTTATGATAAAAACTTCCAGTCTTTGAAGAAAAAAATTGGAGAAGATAGCAGAAGATGGAAAGATCTCCCATGCTCATAGATCATCAGTAGGATTAATATATAAAATTGGCCATCCTACCAAAAGCAATCTACAGAATCAGTGAAATCTCCATCAAAATTTTAGCATAATTCTTTACAGATCTTGGAAGGACAATACTCAACTTCATATGGAAAATCAAAAACCCAGGATAGCTAAAACAATCCTGTATAATAAAAGAACTACCAGAGGCATCATCATCCCTGATTTCAATATCTATGTACTATAGAGCTATAGTGATAAAAACAGCATGAAATTGGCATATAAGCAGACACATTGATCAATTGAATTGAAGCCCCAGATGTAAATCCATAAACCTATAGGCACCTGATTTTTGATAAAGAGGCTAGAAATAGACAATAGAAAAAAGAAAGCATCTTCAATAAATGGTCTAACTGGATGTTTGCATGTAGAAGAAAGCAAATAGATCCATATCTATCACCCAGAACAAAACTCAAGTCCAAAAGGATCAAAGACCTCAAGATAAAACTAGATATACTGAACCTGATAAAATTAGGGAATAGTCTTGAACTTGAACTCATTGTCACAGGAGACAACTTCCTGAAAAGAACACCATTAGCACAGGCACTAAGATCAACACTTAATAAATGGGTCCTCATGAAACTAAAAACCTTCTATAATACAAAGGATATCATCAATCAAAGTGGCAGCCTACAGAATGGGAAAAGATTTTTATGAACTCCACATCTGATAGAGGACTGTGATGGTTTGAATATGTGTGCCCTGCCCCCCAACAGACTGATTTGTTTGAATGTTTGGTCTGTAGGGAATGGCATTATTAGGAGGTGTGGCCTTGTTGCAGGAAGTGTGTCACTGTGGGGGTGGGCTTTGATGTCTCCGATGCTCAAGCTTAATCCAGTGTGGAACGGTCTCCTCTGTTGCCTTCAGATCAAGATGTAGAGCTCTCAGCTACCTCTCTCCCACTTGCATGTTTGCCTGCATGGTTTCCTGCCATGTTTTCTGCCATGATGATAATGGACCAAACTTCTGAAACTATAAGCCATACCCAGTTAAAAATTTCCCCTGGTAAGAGTTGCTGTGTTCATAGTATCTCTTCACCGCGATAAAACCCTAACTAATACAAGGACTAATATCCAAAATACATAAAGAACTCAAAACACAGATATCAAAAAACAGGAAAAAAAAACCAAGCAAATAAACCAATTAAAAAATGGGAAGCAGATCTAAACAGAATTCTCAAGAGAGTAACCTCAAATGGCTTGAGAAACACTTAAAGAAATGGTCATCATCGTTATCCATCGAGGAAATGCAAATCAAAACCGCTTGACATTTCATCTTATGCCTGTCAGAAGACTAAGATCAATAGCACAAGTGACAGCTCATGCTGGTTAGGATGTAGAGCAAAGTGAACACTCCTATATGCTGGTAGAAGTGCAAACTTGTACAGCCACCATGAAAATCAATATGGCAGTTCCTCAGAAAGTTGGGAATCAAGCTAACTTAAGACTCAGCTATACCACTCTTGAGGATATACCTAAAGGACATTCTATTCTACCACAAAGACACTTACTCAATGATGTTCATTTCAGCTCTATTCATAATAGCTAGAAACTGGGAACAATCTAGATGTCCCTCAACAGAAGAGGTGATAAAGAAAAATGTAGTACACTTACACAATGGAGTATTACTCAGCTGTTAAAAAGCCATCGTGAAATTTGCAGACAAATGAATTGAACTAGAAAGAAAGCATCCTAAGTGAGGCAACCCAGAGGCAGAAAGTTACGTATGGTATATATTTACTTATTGGGGGATATTAGCCATTAAGCAAATGATAGTCAAGGCACACTCCATAGACCCAGAGAGGTTAGGTAAAAACAGGAGGTCTAGGGAGTACATGGGTACTTCTTAGAAGGGGAACTAGAATAGATTTTACAGGCTGACTGGGGGTGGATGGGGATGGGACTGGGGGTCAAGTTGGGGAGATGAGGTGGAGGGAGCAAGTATGGAGAGATGGCTGGAATTGGGATAGAAGACACTGGGAGAACAAGGCCTTCTGAATCAGCTAAGCAAGGTGCATAGGAGCTCACAGACTGAAGCAGCAGGCACAGGGCCTCCATGGGTCTGCACCAGGTCCTCTGCATATATATTTCAGCTATTAGCTTAGTGTTTTTTAAGGGATTTCTGACTGTGAGAACAAGTGATTCTCTAACTCTTATATCTATTCTTGGGACTCTTTTTCTCCTGTTGGATTGCCATGTCCAGCTTCCATTTGATAGTATTTGCTTCATCTTACTATATTTTATTTGTTATCTCTTAGAAGCCTATTCTTTCTTAATGAGAGACAGAAAGAGAGTGGATCCAGAGAGGAGGAGAAGTAAAGAGGAACTCGGGGGAGAAGAGGGAGGGGGAACTATGATCTGGATATATTGTATGAGAATAGAATAGATTTTCAATAAAAGAAAAAAATGCAAAAAGAAATTTTAAAAGCAAAAAGAAATAAAATCTGTTTTAAGTGGTTTTGATTCTTAACATTTGTTAGGCTAGTTTTAACAGTACTAATTTTGCTCTGTGTGCTCTTAAATGAGTATGGTCATAAGTTGTTTAGTGGAATTTTCTCTATCAGTGTTAAAAATGGCTGAAAATGTCATCCAGATATTCTGATTTATGTACATCATTTATGAAAAGAATAACACTGAATTTACCAGCTACAGCTGTGGCTTTGTCTCCCTATGAGTGTTTTTCTTCCCATATGGTTTGGAATTCTAATACTAGAAAAACATACATTCAGGATTGTTGTTTCCTGTATTAAATCACTCCCTTGTCAATGACTCTTTGACGCTTTCTTGTATCAGATCTATTGGTACAAGATAAACTGTATTGACTGTAGCTTCATTTGGTAATGTTCACATGGCACCTATTTCTCCATTTATCTTCTTATTTACAGTAAATATATATACTAATTTTTAAATTTTTCACTAATTCCACTAGTTTCAACCATCTGCCTTAACACCTTTGCATGCATGTACCAGAGTAATTAATTAAAAGCAGTTAATTAAAATGTTAATAAGGGGTGTGTGTGTGTGTGTGTGTGTGTGTGTGTGTGTGTGTGTGTGTGTGTGAAGGAGTTTGTGGAGACAGGAGCATCTAGTAGTAACTACTCACATAACAGTATGGTGGACCAGGAAGCTGAGAGAACAGGCTGGAGACAGAGGTCTCAAAGACTTCTACTCACTTACTTCTCTCACTCAAGCCTCACTTCCTGAAGGCTGAGAGCATGCAAGTAACATTACCAGTTAGGGACTAAGCACTCGAAACATGACTCTATGAGGGATTCCAGATTCAAGACAAAATATTATATAAATCTCAGCAGGCATAAATCATGTGACACCCTAAGTTTGAAAGGGTCCACCAAAAATTCCCAAATATCATTAGATTTTGCCAATGTATCAACCATATTTCTTATGGAAATCTTCACCATGGGTGACTATTTGTCATCTAAGGGGTACAAGTGACAAACTCTATGAGATACAATTAAGGACACTTAAAATTCCAACTTCTCCTTTCCATTTACAGTTACATAAGTAGGCCTGAACATGAAAATTTTAATTTTTATACCTTGGAATTTTCTGGAATCTCAATGACAAGGAAACAAAAAGATTATTATTGCAAAAAAAATCATCTCAGCTCCTCTCAGAATGATTTAGTAGCACAAGGAAATCTCATGGACAATGGCCAATTTGCACTTGTTCCCTCCCTCGGCTTCTTCTCTGCAAGTGGTAGGAAGACGTCTGCACAGTTGGCTGTTCGCTCACGGTGAAGTTTCCCACGCATTCTGATTTGTTCAGCCGACTCCAACTCCACAATAAACTAATGGTCATGAGTCAGAGCCCGCGGCTCTCTGCCCCCTGTCTTGTTATTTTTGAAAAATATATGTGATCATTCCTAAATTTCAATTTCTTGAAGACAACATGACACATTTCTTTTAACTATTCTGGTGTAGAAAGCTAATTAGGTGAACTGGTTCAGCAACTAATCATGTTTCACTAATTCCAGCCATCTGCCTCAACATTTGTTGCTATGTGTACCAGCTTTCATAGCTTCTTCTCTAATAACAATTAATGTAACTGTTAATAAGCTACATATATCATATACTATTGTAGCAATTTACCACAGGGTAACATGAGACAGATTAGACTTAACAATTGTAGAAAATTACTCTGATTATCTAATGTTGTGCAACACCGACTAGTTTCTTAAACTTGAACTTCTCAATTCTCTCATTAATTTAATTCATACTTTGTGTATAATTTGTATTTACTCTTGGTCAGGCTTTGCCATCTCTGTTTTACATTCAGAGATGAGACACATTGTAGCACAATCTCCCTGCAAATTATTGTCTTGCTTTTATTTTCATTCACATTCTGAGGTTTGCTCTGATTTTCATAAGAACTTCCCTTAGTTGTTGGAGAATTTATATGACGGCAAACTACTACTGCCTGGGTTTCTGTGATATATCAAATACTGGAAAGTACACAAGGATATGTACATCATGATTATGATGAAAAAATGTGTGACCTTGATTTGTAAATATCTTGAATGGAACAGTGCAGTGCAACCCAGAAAATAAATGACTTTGAAGAAAATAATTTGTCTTTAGCTAATTTAGCTGTTTGATCTGTAAACACCTATACAAATTAAATATGTAAGGTATCATTTAACTTTTCCAAGAACTTGGGAGTTTTCTCTGGTCATTTAGAAAAAAGTCAGAAAAAATATATGAATACCTCTTCAAAATATGCTTATGTAAGTTTGAAGTAAGAGCTAAGCATTCGCCTTCATCAACACTGAGCAGAAATGATGTAAGGGAGACTCATGTCACACAAGATGCCATTGTGAGCAACTCTTTCTGCTTCCACACTCACAAAGTGTAGCTGTAGAGGAATCAAAGCCTGGGTCTTGTGGCATATCATGAGACCCTTATCAAACTATGTATTGATGATCCTGTGCATTTTCCTTCATAACAAAACTAAGTCAGAGATTTGACTTACAGAGAATGATATGTACAAGGAAAGATATCTAATATAGGCACAGTACAAATACATACTAAGTTCTCAAAGGAACTGAGCAGAAGAACAATTCAGATTCTTAATGAATCATATGAGGGGGAGTTTAAACATTATTCCTTTCTTGCAGCAATTAATGTCTACCTTTACTCAGGGGCATCAAGACTTAGCTTGCTGAAGGACTTATGAAAGTTTATTTTTGGTGCTTTATAAGAAAAGCATAAGAGCCTGTGAGAAGCACAGTGGTATGCAGGGTACAATTTCATCCAAATGCAGAATCTCAGCATAGGGAGGTCCAGTAGAAGAGGAAATACATTACTCAAGGTGTCTCTAGTCCATTTCCATAGAAATATGTTTTATTTCATTTGATCTATGAGGAAATGACTTTTAAAGAAATTTTGGAAAGCATTCAAGCCAAAGCATGAGCAAGAAAGCTAGAGACTTAGCAGTACTGTGTGTCCCAGCAGTTGTCTGTGGCCATGCATCTTCTCTGCTTCTCACAGGATTCACAGGCTGTGATTGGCCTTCTCTAATCTAACCAAACTTCTGAGCTCACTCATATGTACCTCTCATGATGAATGCTTCTTAAATGATCTGATATTGTCACGAGAGGAAACCAAGTACACATTAGTATGAGTGAGCCAGCAAATGGGGACTGAAGGAACACAATGCAATCCTAACTTGGCTACTTGTGTTTTATATATTTTAAACCTCTTAGATCTTCCACTAAAAGTTGTATTGTATTCTTGCTAAAATATATAGAGATTTTACATAAAGCTGACCATCAAAGCAAATATATTTTTCAGAAGGTGAGAACTCGGTTCCTGAGGGAACGCTGAAAATGGAGTTAGGAGCCACACTAAAAAGCTCAGCACAAAACGATATGATAGACTGACCTTCTATAAACATACCTCAACTTTATTGTGCAAATATCTTTTAACCTGAAATAGATTCTCCATTTCTTAATCAAAAAAATTAGCTTCAAAATTCTCTAAAACTAGAGGTCTGTAACTGATAAACTGACAAACACTGTCTTATTCACAACACAGGAGAAAGACAGTGAGATGGTTCAACAGGTAAAGGTGTTTGTCAGTCACCAAGGCTGATGACCTGAATTTGATCCTTGAAGCCCACAGGGTGGAAGGAGAGAAGTGATTCCTGGAAGTAGCCTATGAATGCCACATATACACTAGAGTGAGCATGCATATAAGCACACACTTATTCACACACACACACACACACACACACACACACACACACACACTAATATAGACAGACAGACAGACAGATAGATAGATAGATAGATAGATAGATAGATAGATAGATAGATAGATAGATAAAATAAACAACGTAAAAGGGAAGAAGAAAAGCATAGGAGGACAATTCTATACCACTCAAGAATTTACTGAAATTACTTCCTTAAAATATGTCAGAAATTGTATCAATATTATTTTCAAATTTTTACAAAAATTTTGATAGCATGCATTGTCTTCTAAATAGCATTCTCTCTTGTATCCAGTCCGTGCAATATGAAAAGCAAGGCACACCAAAATTGCAATCCTGCAATTTCTTAGAAACCAAATGCTAAAATTATATAGCACTCCCCAAGAAAAGAAGTTGTACGTGGGACAAGACAAAATGGGAAGGTAGGAAGCTAGTGGAGAGGGAGAAAAGGGGAAAACATGATTCCATGATGTGTTTCACAGAAGAATCAGATCCAGGGCCATTAAATTTGGCCAATCTTCATTTCACTACTGTGTCAGCGATGAGTAAGAAACAAGTGTGTACACTTCAGGGTGGCATCACTGTGGCCACATGCACTGAAGAACTGCTTGAATATTATGACACTGGACAATCTGAGTATTAAGTACTCACAGTCTCAGTGAAGCACATATGGGATGCTTTGAGCTCCTTTCCCCATTTCTTTCTTTGGATATCTCCCTAGCTCTCGTGTTCTTTCATTGTTAATAAAGAGACAGAGGAAGGAGAGGGACTGCTGGGGATGTAAGAGTCAGTAAGGGTGGGAGAGGAATAAAGGAGGATAATGGGAGGGTGTGAATATAATCAGGGTACATTCTATGCATGTCAAAAATAAAAATAATTAAGAAGCTTATGGAATATGTCTAGCTAATTCTCTATAAGATTTGACTATAAGAGATAAACATAAGAGGACCACATTAACACTGAAAGCTACAAAAAAGGTGAAGAAAAAAGCAACCTGGCAGAAGCTGGCTGCAATATTTGAACACCAAAGTTAACTTTGAGCTCCCTTGCAGCCAAATAGAAAAGCATATAAAATGCTTCTCTCCCCCACCCCTTTCTTATCAAAGAGCCTCCCAGAGTTACAAACAGAACCCACACAGCACCAGCAATTAACCCAGAGACCCCCAAAGCTACTCATCCAGCCAGAACACAATCCCAAGGCTGTCTCTTACTAGTCCCATTGTCCTTGCCTACAATAACTACTAACTGACTTCTGACCTTGACAGTGGGTAGAAACAAAGATATTTGGTACAAATTTTTTTAAAGGCCACTCTTTAAATTGTTGGTAAGAAATCTGATCCTAAAGGTCTCTAGATTTGATTTAAGGCTGCCAATGACAAAATATCCCAGTTATCACACTTTACTTGACAGCCACTCCAAATTTAGCCATTCAGTTAGTGGTCATATTTCTTTATAAGAAACAATGGGGCAGATGTCATGCAAGCAACCTATAGTCCCATGCAGTTATGAACTTCAACATGTTAACTCCAAGAGTGCAGTAGTAGTATATATACTGTAGTGGTGACCAAGAGCTCTCTAGTTGGACTTAAGGCCTGCTCAACAAAAGGAAAATCATGCCTGGTACTGGAAATCTAGACAACCACATGGAGCTAGTGAGGTCATGGATCTCGGAGGAGAACCTATAACCATCGCATTACTAAACTAGCAAAATTCTTAACTGCATTCTAAATACTTATCCTTATACTCACAGATAAGAATAGCTCTCATCCTTCATCAAGGAAACTTCTCTTTGCAATAGATGGAGACTATTAAAGAAAACCACAACTGATAAAAATGCAGAGACGTGATTATGTGGTATCCAGCCTCACCTGATCTACATCTACAATACAACTCCTGCACCCAAAGCTCAGAGTACATTTGAAGAAGGGGGGAAGGGCTGAAAGGCAGTAAGATCCAGAGGAGTAGGAAGTCTTCTGTGAACCTGTGTCTCCTAGAAATACCATTGAAGGTACAGTGATGATGTTTCATCAACATGGGTAACTAAACAAGATCTGAACAAGGAAGACACCAACATACATGCTGACATGGGAGAGGGAAATCCAGGTGTCCCAGCTCTAGACAAAAATATACTGGCAACTCAAGAATATTAAGAGTGGGAGAAATGGTCTTCCACAGAAAAAAGATCCCAACTAGTTACAACTGGTTACCTAACACTAAGTGGTCAGCACTTAGATTATATACAGACAAGTGACATTATAGGGACTGAGCAGATTGTATTTAAGCATATATATATATATATATATATACATATATATTCATATATATATTTGTGTGTATGTATATATGTAGATATCTCACAACAACTAAAAAGAGGCATGAATTTGAGAGAGAACAACATGAGAACAAAGAGGAGTATATAGAAAAGATTAAAGGGAGGAAGGGAAAGAAGGGAATTTTTAAAATTATTAATAAAAATCAATAAAAAGAAAGGGTGAGGCAGGAAAGTTCAAGTCAATGGCTTTTCTCACTAGTATTGGTATCCACAGCTTTAAGAATCATGATGAAAACCAACAGAAATTTACTATGTTTAGCATGATCAGGAAAATTAACTGCTTGGCTTGAATTATTTTCTTGCACACCTAATGTCACTTCCTTAAAACTGACATATAAAGAAAATCATTTAACCTTTTGTAACAACTTCAGGGTTTCTTTCCAAAAAAATAAAAACAATGTATTAAGTTTGTAAGATTTATTTTATTTTAATTATGTATACACGCATGCACACACACACACACACACACACACACACACACACACACACACACACAATTCCCTGGAGCTGAAATTGTTGCAGACAGTGTGAGCCACCCAACATGAGTGCTAGGAACTGAACTCAATTCCTCTCTAAGAGCAGCAGGTGCTATTAACTGCTGAGCCTTTTCTCCAGCTTTCAGAGATGTTGTTTTTATTGTTAATTATTAAACTGTTTTTAGTTCCCCAGGAATTTGCAAAGCACATTGAGTCCCTTTTGCTCCATCAATTGTAATGTACTTAATTTCTGTATACAGAGTCCTTTCTTTACTGTAAGTCAGCTATTATTTTTCCACTGCTACTAATAGCTGCTGATTCTTACCTGCTCACTTGTCTACACACAGCTGCCTGGTTAAGATTTTAAGAGCACACCAGCCTCTTCTCTGGAGTAAGCTCTGAACTGCTGTTCATCATTTACAGAGCTTTTGCATTTACTCCCTGATTCACAATTTGGTTTTAGACCGTGAACTAAAATCTGCCTTCTGGACGCACTGAGGTTCACCATACTGTATATATTATCATTGATTTCCCAGAATGTATCATGTTTAAATAAATTGGCTTCCGTTACCATAAATAAGAAATAAGAAGTTGCCATAAGCTTATTATGTAGCCCATTAACCCTGGAGGAATGGAAGCAGCTTCAAAGGCATCTTGAATTCCCACCAAAAATAACATTTAAATATGAAAAATGTATCATTGTATCCTCCCAAACACAGCCAAATCAAATATACACATTCACCACAAACCCTTAAAGCAAACCTTCAATATCTAGCAGGATTTACAGTATTTATCATAAACCTCTTATTGAGTCCCGATCTTTTTCCCTTTTCATATCTGCTGAGCTGAGTTTTCTGGATCAATGGCTCCTGACTTGATTTCTCCTAGTAGTCGGGCTTCAGTTTTGCCAGGGCATCTGGCTTGGATACTGTGTGGGTTTTACCCCATGTGCTCTCTCTCCCTGACAGAAATTTCTTATTACAATAACAGCTTGGGAATGGGGGGAAGCCCCAGCTGGAAAGGAAGCAAATGCGATTCTAATCATAGAAGCCCACAAAGTCACAATCTTCTTACTTCATAGAAAGTAAGCACCCTATCCCCAGGCCAAGTTCAACTCCAGGTGGTTGTTTTTATCAATAGGAGGCAAGCTATCTCCTCAAAAAATAAAAAGGACATGAAGAGCAGACAAACAGAAAAAAAATATTTGGTGACCCCTTTTCTTTTTTGTATGCATTTAGTCATGTTGTGAGATTAAATGTGGAGAAATGTCATCAAAAACCTAAGAACCAGGAGAGGAAGAGGAGGAAGAGGAGGAAAAGAAAGAAACTTTATCAGAAACACACCAAGTGACTGATTGTATAGTAAGAATGTTTAATTTTTCAAAATTACGAACCATAATTTTCAATAACCTTCAATAAAATAATGTAGAGATATGATGACGTCATTGGTTTTTTTTTTTTGCTTTCTGTTGCTATGATGAAAACTATGACCAAAAAGCAGCTCATGAGAAAAAGATTTATTTCATTCTATAGGTTACAGTCCATCATTGAGAGAAGTCAAGTGAGGAACACCAGCAGAGCAGGAACATGGAGCAGAAACCAAGTGTTGTCACCACCAACTGGTTGGCTCTCTGGCTTTGGTACACAGCTCGGGATCTATTGTCTAGAGACGGTACCATTCACAGTGGCCTTGGTCCTCCTCTATGAACTAGCAATCAAGAAAATGCCACCACAAACATGCCACAGGCCAATCTGACGAAGGCAATCTCCCAGTTGACATTCCCTCAGCTATCTCAAGTTGATAACAGAAGCCAACAAAGAGACTCTTCATGGTTTTGGAAATTCTGCTGAAAATTCCAATAGGGAAAATTGTCAGCAATGAGTTTATTGATCTTGTAGGGAAATACATACTAGCTACACTTACACTCAGCTTAAGAAAGAGGTGACAGAAGATACTGATTTTCACCTTCTCATGGTCAACTTCCTGCCTCTAGAAGAGCAGAAATGAATTGGAAGGGGACTTCAAAGTGAATTTTCAAGATCAGAAGTGATGTGCTTTTCATTTCCCTTCTCCAACCTGGGGAGGGGGAGGCAGGGGCAGAGAGAGAAAGAAAGATAGGAAGAGAGAGTAGAAGAGGGAGAGGAAGAGGGAGAGGGAGAAATCCTCCCCACCCACAGCAAAGAAAAGTTGAGGAAACTGCTGGTCAGATAGGCAATTAAATTCCCAACTGAATATTTGGTAAGTTTTGGCTATCTTGAGCAAACGGAAGTGAGGAAAGTGGCATTTGGAGTCCACAATGTGTCCCAGTGTTGTGGTGTCTTGGAGAGATTGAAAACACAGGTTAAACCAAGAGACTTACATCAACACCTGCTTGGAGAAGTTTTGATGGTGATGACCCACATGGAGTATCAGAGACCAGTAGATTAAGGAGAGTTAAAATGTGACATCTGCCTGTCTGGACCAGGAGTTGTTGTGACCAGAAACCCTAAGTTTCCTTGGGACAAGCGATCATTACTCACAAGATGAAAGTCCATGAATTTTATCCCAAGATGGAAATCTGTGGGAGGTCTTGAATATAAATGGCCATACCTGGGGTATTTCTTCTGAGTCTAAGAGTAAAAAGGACCAGGCAGAGCTCAATGTATTGTCGTGGAATGTGGGCAGGCTCTAAGCAGAGTCTACCACCTGTCTAACCTAACCCCAAAGCAAAACCATGTGTATTTGGCAACTCACAGAAACCATTTGCCTACAAGCTTTACGAATTCCAAACTTGCATGAATTCACAGATCATGGATGGTTCTAAAATTTGTATCTTGAGGAATAATTCATGATGGATTGTGCTACATAAACAGGTTCATGCTCAAAATAGTGTCTAAAATCATGTGTTGTTGCATTCTGGCACATTTTGTAACTATCAATATTCTGTGCTTGGTATAGTTGTAAGGATGGAGCAGTAAAGAGAAGGAAAGAAGTGTAAGAAAGCCACAAGGCAGTTTTAACAGAGCATCAGGAGATAGACTGTGGCTTCGCAAACAGATACTTAAGTCTTAACTTGGCATTCGAAACCGGACATGAAGGAGGCCCCCGTCTTGGCAATGCTCCTGTGGTGGCGGCCAATCACAGCTAAAAGGCCAGGACCCAAGAGAAGAAGCCACCATCACCTACCCACTGCTTAGCCAGGGTCAACTGAAATACTACACATGACTGCTAACTGTGAATTTTTCCTCTCTCATGAAAATAGCCCTCTTGATTGATTTAATAGGAGCCCACTGAATACATGAAAAGACCATCTAAATGTAACATTTTGAACATAAGCACTGTTGGGGATAAAAGGATACTTACTCTGAAAACAGGTAGAGACCAAATGTACATTGTTTGCAAGAGGTGGAAAGATTTTAACTCGAGTGATTGAACCACATGGTACAAATCTTTCTTTACAAACCACATGCCTTCCAAAACTTCCAAAATCCACAGTTCCTTTCCCAGACATAATTCTGCCAAATTTAGATCATCCTCAGATGTCACAGTTTTGATTCCTGAACTGATCTGCTTACAAATAGCAAGTCACATCTTTTTAAAATGTTTTGTTTGAACTAGTACGAATTGCCTTAAAAGAAAAAAAAAACATGAAGAAAATCACTAAGTCCTCTTGGAATTACTTAGTGATCCAATAATTTGGAAGAATTACTAAGGAATAAAATAGGTGGCATATTTGAGGGGTTTTGTTTTTGTCTAGCTGAGAATGTATCTGACCTGGACATTCTTTGAAGCTCCATCCAGAAAGGTCCCTGCTCATCTGCATAGCAGCAGAAAGTGGGCTTTTGTTTTGGTATTTATAAGAAATTATTATTACTGTCATCCCATTTTCTTTTCTCATGTCTACTGAACCTGCAGCAGATTGTTAGGCAATTAAAACATGCTTATGTTTCCCAAGTCCTGGAAATGGTTTTTAAAAGATTTAAAAGTTTTCAAAGTTGAAGAAAAATAACATCAACCATGTTTTTAACTAATAAGAATATAGTAGATGGATGTCCTCAGTCCAAGGTCTACTCCCCCATTTCTTGCCTTGCTCCTGTGGGCTAATGAGGATGTGTAGGAGGTTAAGTGAGACCAAATCGCAAAAGGACAGAGAATCTGGCGACAGAGGTGATAGAATGCAACATTCCTGGGCTTTCTTTTTTCCCAAGATGAAACGAAAATTGCTGGTGTGGGTAGCCAGAACAAGCAACTCTCAGCTTGGACCCGTTGTAGCTAATGGGTGACTGTTTTTCTGCTGTCAGGAAAACATCAAAAATAAAAATAAAAAGTTTGCACCCGTGAGGTACCACCTACATCTGCCTACAGATCTCCATGACGCAAATTGAGAATAAAGTGCGTGTGTGGCTAAGCAGAGGGGGCTGGGGCTTAGAGTGAGAGCAGGATTGGCAACGGCCGTGCATTAGTGGGCTGAATGATAGCTGCCTGATAAACAACATTTGGGTTCCCCACAGGAGGACTTGGAAAGAGAAACTGCTCACAAGGAGCCGCAGACACTTGGGGAGAGAGCTCTAGGAGAAAGCAAAATAGAATTCTGTTAACTACTGATGGTGACTTTTCCAGGGTGGGTCTTTGCCGGTCATGGCTCTCTTGGAAGGAGTTAAAGAAACAAACACAAATCATTTTTTCAGATCATTATCTTTATACTTGTAGGATTATGCAGGGGAGTGAAAAACAACTATAAAGACTGAAAACCTTGGAGAATTTTGAAGACATTTGAGATAGCAGATTTTCACAGTTTCAGCTGGATTAAAGCTAATCCAATGCTTGCACATTGGAGATTTCTTTCTGTCCCCCATTGTGTATAGCATATTCAAATACAGTGTGCAGCTTTTAGATTAATGTCTTAACCAGCAATTATGGTAAACTGAATTATAATTCTAATCATTAATCCATGGATGCCAAGGATTACTGTGTTCGCAACCCCACATTTTGAAATACTGTGATTGCTGCAGGTCCTCCTCAATTCTTGCTGCTTTTTCTTGGCTTAACGTATCACCTGACTCCTCAAGACCATTTTGAAAAGGAGCAGTGACTCTCTGCAGCACTTATGCCTTCCCCAAAGCCAAAGAACTTTCAGCTTTTCCCACAAAGCATGAGGTTTATGAGTAATTTGTAGATGTCCTTTATCAAATTAAGAGTTCTTTGACTTTTTTTTAAGGGGGGGGATTTCCAAGGCAGGGTTTCTCTGTGAAGCTTTGTGCCTTTCCTGGATCTCACTCTGTAGACCAGGCTGGCCTTGAACTCACAAAGATCCACCTGCCTCTGCCTCCCGAGTGTGGGGTTAAAGGCATGCACCACCACTGCCTGGCAAGTTCCCTTACTTTGATAAGATCTTTGCTTACCAAAAAGAAATTTAATTCAAGGTAAGATTTTTCTGCATGTTGAGATGACTACATATTATTTTTCCTTTGCTAGTTTGTAAAAGCCATTGACTTTTAAAAACATAATAAACCAATTTTGCATTCCAAGAAAAAAACCCCTAATAATCATTGACATGTCTTCCTTTCAGTACAATGGTGTGTTCAGTTTGCTAAACAGCATGCAAGGGGTAAGGTGTCCACAAATTGCACTGTCATTGAGAGTGGTCCCGTGACATCATGTCATCTACTGATGTCATTTTCTTGTTTCTATTCATGTTTCTTACTCCTCCTTGTATCACCTTAGGTAGGTTTTGAGGTTTTAGGAATTTATCAATCTCATTTAAATGTTCAAGCTTATTTTCTGTAGTTGTTCACAATAATCTTGTGGTAGTATTCTAATTGTACTGAAATGTGATTTTGATTGTATGTTAATAAATAAAGTTGCCCGGGGGTCAGAGCTATTAGAGCCATAGAAAGAGCATGGTGGTGGTGGCACACGCCTTTAATCCCATAGATCTCTGTTTGTTCAGGGATACAGCCAGCATTGGAGACATATGCCTTTAAGACCTAGAGGGCTGTACATACAGACAGTGACGAGGCAGTCACATGTTTGGGTTTACAACCAATGAGAAGGCAGAATGACTTTGAAACAACTGACACACAAGGAAATAGCTCTCTTTTCGGGAAGCTGGGACACAGCAGGAGGAAGGGTGAGATTTTAGCTCTGAGCTCTGACCTCTTGGCTTTCTCTTTTACATTGTTTCTGTGTTTCTTATTTAATAAGATGGTTGGTTACATCAACATAATCTATTCTTGTTTTTTTTTTTAATTTCTGAAGGGCCTGTAACTATGATGTTTAGCCTTATCTTAATACTCGTTATCTCCACATTAATCTTCACACTTACTTCTTTTGGGTATGTCTATTTCAAACTCTGTACTTAGCTTCAATCATGATTTCTGGGGAATTTAACAAGTTTTGATGCGTGACATTGTCGTCATTGTTTATGCATGCATGCTGCAATTCTCATTGTATTTTATTTATACTCATGAGTTATTTGAAAGTATGCTTTGTAGTCTTGTGTATATGTGTGTCTGCATGAGTGTATGTGACAGGCAGACCACAAAATGGTGCTGGATGCCTTGGGTCCAGGGTAGCAAGTGGTTGTGAGTTGTCTGATGTTAATCCTGGGAACCCAGCTTCTATTCTCTTGAAGATCAGCAAGCACTCTTCACCTGTGAGCCATCCCTCCATTCCAGGATTTCCTGTTTTATTTCCAAATACAGAAAAATTATGGATACCTACAAACAACTGATTTCTTACTTAACTGCATTGTACTCCAAAATATGTATTATATAGTCATTCCTCTGAGATATTTGAGACTTAAATAAAAATACATCATAACATGCCTTTTATAAACAGCATATTGCTGAAAATTTTATTTCTTAAGTGTTTAGTTGTACATTAGAATATTAATAATGAAAGAACTGATATTCTTGGTTTAAAAATACCCTTTGCCACGTTCTGCTTGTTTTACCTTTCCTATTATTCCTTTTCTCTCATTTTATTTAAATTGATGGAGATTTTTATGCCTAAAACTGTTTGTTGTTGGGAGAGGGGAAGCAAGATGGCTTAATGAATACTGGCACCTGTTGTCAAGCCTGATGACCTGAGTTTGATCTCTGGGGCCCACATGGTGAAGGAGAGAACCAACTCCTACAAGTTGTCCTCTGACCTCCACACATGTGCCATGGCACATTAACAGACAGACAGACAGACAGACAGACACACACACACACACACACACACACACACACACTGTGAGAGTATAAGGGAGGAAAGGAAGGAGAGAGAGAGAGAGAGACAGAGAGACAGAGAGACAGAGAGACAGAGAGAGAGAGAATTATTTATTTAATTTATTGTGGTAAAATGCACATACAATAAACTGGATTATGTGAACCATTTGTATGTGTGCAGGTTCAACAGTTACAAATGTTTGCTTCTCTATTCTAGAAAAGCTAACTTTGATTTCTAGTACCACTTCAAGCAGTTCACAACTACCTTCAATTCCAGCTCAAGGAGTTGTTCTGTTTTCTTCTGACCTCTGCAGGTACCCTCACTCATGTGCACATAACCCCCATCCTCCACCCCACCACATACCTATAATTAAAAATAAAAATAATAAATTTTTTTTTTTTGGTTTTTGAGACAGGGTTTCTCTGTGTAGCTTTGCGCCTTTCCTGGAACTCACTTGGTAGCCCAGGCTGGCCTCGAACTCATAGAGATTCGCCTGCCTCTGCCTCCCGAGTGCTGGGATTAAAGGCGTGCACCACCACCACGGCCCGGCCTTTTTTTTTTTTTTTTTTGAATAATAAATATTTTAAAGTAAAATACATCTGTATTGTGTAATCAGCACCACTAACTTCCTTCAGATGCTTCATCTTGCAAAACGTGCATCTATATCCATAATGGAAACTCCTCTGCATCCTTCCACCAGGTCCTGCGAGCAACTACTCTACTTTCTCTGCTATGATTTGGTTATTCTGTATTGAAAAACTAAGTGAAATCATGCAATAGTTATGTGTCTTGTGACTGGCTTATTTCACTTAGCATTATGTCCTCATGGTTCCTTTTGTTGTTGTTTTTGAATGCTTCTATATGTGCATGTATGAGTGTAGGTGGAGTGGGCAGCAAACACATGTGCATGTGGATGGAAATGTATGCAGAACCCTAGTCAGGCTTCATTCTCAGCAACACTGTCTACCTCCTCCAAGACAGTGTTTCTTGGTGCCTTGGAGCTTACCAGCTAGGCTAAATTGGCCAATGAATCCCAGGGATCCTCCTGTCTCCACCTCCACATCACTGGGTTTATAAGGACTATCATCACCCTGCATAGAACTTTTTTGTGAATTCTGAACCTTAACACAAATTCTTATGTATGCCAAGTACTTTGAGCTGTCACACAAGGTTCTTCTTCTAAGGCTAAATAATACTTTATTGTGTGTCTATCTATGTAGATCATGTGTTCAGTATCTATTCCTCTGTTAACAAACCATGGCTCTTTCCATGTGTTAGCTGCTTTGAAGAGTTGCTATAAAGGATTCTCAAAAATCCTACTCTGAATAAAACTCTGCCTTCAGATATGCTGAGATATACACCTCAAAGCAGAATTGCAGGAACATACATTATTTTTGAAGCAATAATTGTTTTCCGTAGCACCTACACCATGTTCTGCTTCCACCAGCAGGATATAGGTGTCCTAAATATTACACAAGGAAAGGTGTGGTAATTTTTTTAGAAATATCTTGAATCTATTAACTTAAAAGTTTTGCATAATTTTGTGCTCATCCTAGAAACTACAATGTATGTTCTTCTTGTATCAAAATGTCTTTTGGTATTTTTCTCATCTTCTGAGCAATGTGAGAACTTTGAACTATTTTAATTCAAGTCCTTAATCTCTGCCATATTGCATGTCAATGTTGTTTGATGTTGTAAATCTCTCTGTATTTTAAGTTAGCAAAACAGCATTATTATTCCTACTGCATTGTGTAATCAGTTTCCATTAGGCCTAGATACATTGTACAGCCTTACTTTCTTGGTCCCTTGTTCTGTTCCAGATCTTGAAGCCTCTAGTCAGCAGTCTTGTCTCAATGTCTCAATGTTGGGATAGTCTGCTGTACATCATTCTCTTGTGCTGTCTTTGGTTTTGTGTTTATTTTCTGAAGATGTTTTGTTTTGCTTGGTTGAAGATTTTTTCCTTAGCAATGAAATTTCATGCTCCCAATTCTTTATCTTATGGTTTATTAAAGAAACCATACCATAGTTTCCTGATTTCGTGGGGGATGATGCTATTTCATTTGTTTGCTTGTTTTTGTTGTGTTTTGAGAATTCAACTGTCAAACTGTTTCTCCAAGAAAACCACACTTTTCTCTTCACTTATGTTGAAAACCTATTGTCTTCAATTTCCTGTTGCTCTGCTTGACTTTGTTCTTGTCATTATTATTTGGATTTTGTACAGTTTCTTAAACTTTTGGTTGGATGACTTTTATCAGTTTGGAAATTATCCTATATATTATTTTCAGCTATTTATTATGTTCCTTTTCTTCTCTATCTCAGATTAAACACTTGTTAACCCTTCTCTTTGTGTCCTCTAGTCCTCTTGTATTCTTTGTGCATTCTATTATTTCATCCCCCTCGACATCTAAAGTGCTTCTCTAGGGGCAAAGTTCCCTTCCAAAATTATCTCTAAAATCTGCCTCACTCTACTCCCACCACCCACCCTCAGCCTTACCTCATATCCAGCCCAGATTTAGAATTCAAATAGTTTAGGAAATTTTCCTTTTAAATATTGTAATCTAAGTGATCTGGATTTTATCACCATGGAGATGGATCTCATATATCTTAATAATGTTATTTTATACTCACAGTGCATGAAAGAAAACTTCCTAGGTCCCCAGATAGTATGTCCTATAGCTGAATCATCATCCTGAACTTTGAGAGGACATCCATGTTAGGGGAATGGAGAGCTGTGTAAATGACATGTTTTAGTTGATATCCTTGGATTTTTGTGTAAAGCCTAATTCCTAAGGAAGCAAAAGATAACCAGCTCTCTTTATTCATAATAGCAAGAAATTGTAAATAGTCATCAACTACTGAATGGATAATGCAACTGTACATTTATAAATGGAATATTATTTGACTGTTAAGAATTATGTTATAGGAATAATCAACCACTTTCTAATTGGATTTAGGGTCTGCTTTGCAGATAGAACCCATATATGACATTGCTAAAATAGCTAAGAACATGAGACTTAAAAAAAAAAAAAGGTCATGGGTCCTAGGATAAAACCCACTAGTATAATTCTGCTAAAGGAACATAGAAATAAAATGACCCCTAATGATGTATTACTACACTCATACACCAGTATATCATCAGAGAAGCTTCTTTCAATAGATGGGAATTAACACAGAGACAAATCACTGGACAATGGCCCACAAGTGAGAGATTTAGGAGAACTCAGCCATAAATGGGATGTCTTCATAAAAACCCCTTCCCCCAAGACTCAAAGATCTATGCAGAAGAATTGGAAAGATTGTAAGATCCAGAGGTGATGAATGACTCCAAAGAAACAGGATAGTCCGGAAGCAACAGGACTGAAGACAGAGAGAGAGAGAGAGAGAGAGAGAGAGAGAGAGAGAGAGAGAGAGTAAAATTGGGTTGGTAGGGAGCTGGGAGGATCTTGGAGGAGTTAGGGTGAAAGGAAAGGATATAGAATATGATCAAAATACATTGTATGACAATTTTTAATTAAAACAAGAGTGAGAAGGAAGGTAAAGCTGGATACTGGCCTTGCCTTCTCTCCCTTCTTGTCAGTCCTCCTGCTCAATTTTCTTTTCTTTCTTTTTTATTTTTTTCCTTTTATTTTATTTTACAATACCATTCAGTTCTACATAACAGCCTCGGATTCCCTTGTTATCCCCCTTCCTGCCTCCCTCCCCTTCCCCCAGCCCACCCCCTATTCCCACCTCCTACAGGGCAAAGCCTCCCCTGAGGACTGAGATCAACCTGGTAGACTCAGTCTAGGCAGGTCCAGTCCCCTCCTCCCAGACTAAGCCAAGTGTCCCTGCATAAGTCCCAGGTTTCAAACAGCTATCTCATGCAGTGAGCCCAGGACCTGGTACTACTGCCTAGATGCCTCCCAAACAGATCAAGCCAATCAACTCTCTCACCTATTCAGAGGGCCTGATCCAGTTGGGGGCACCTCAGCCTTTGGTTCATAGTTCATGTGTTTCCATTCGTTTGGCTATTTGTCCCTGTGCTTTATCCAACCTTGGTTTCAACAATTCTCGCTCATATAAACCCTCCTCTTTCTCGCTAATTAGACTCCCAGCACTCCACCCGGGGCCTAGCCGTGGATCTCTGCATTCAGATTCCTCAGTCCTTGGATGGGGTTTCTGGCACAACTATTAGGGTGTTTGGCCATCCCATCACCAGAGTAGGTCAGTTCCAGCTGTCTCTTGACCATTGCCTGTGGTGATATTTTATTTGTACTGAAATGTTATTTTAATTTTATGTTAATAAATAAAGTTGCCCTGGGGTCAGAGCTATTAGAGCCATAGTAAGAGCGTGGTGGTTAGAAGAGCTAGGTAGATTTCTGTGTGTTCAGGGATACAGCCAGTATTGGAGACATACGCCTTTAAGACCTGGAGGGCGGTACTTACAGGCAGTGATGAGGCAGTCATGTGGTTGGGTTTACAACCAATGAGAAGGCAGAACAGAAAGATTATTTAAACAGAGACACAGGAAGTACCTCCCTCTCTCGGGGAAGCTAGGAGCACTGCAGGAGGTAAGATTTTATCTCTGAGCTCTGACCTCTCGGCTTTCTCTTTTACAATGGCTCTGTGTTTCCTATTTTAAAAAGACGATTGGTTACATCTACAGATGTAATCACCAGAGTAGGTCAGTTCCAGCTGTCTCTTGACCATTGCCAGCAGTCTTTTGTGGGGGTATCTTTGTGGATTTCTGTGGGCCTATAGAACTAAACAGAGAATTCTCAATAGAGGAAACTCAAATGGTTGAAAGACATTTAAGGAATTGCTCAACATCCCTAATCATCAGGGATATGCAAATCAAAACAACTCTGAGATACCACCTTATGCCTGTCAGAATGGCTGGATCAAAAACACTGAAGACACTTTATGCTGGAGAGGATGTGGAACTAGGGGAACTCTCCTCCACTGCTGGTGGGAATGCAAGCTTGTACAACCACGTTGGAAATCAATATGGCGCTTTCTTAGAAAATTGGGAATCAATCTCCCCCAAGATCCAGCTATACCACTCTTGGGCATATACCCAAGAAATGCTCAATCATACCACAAGAGCACTTGCTCAGCTATGTTCATATCAGCATTGTTTGTAATAGCCAAAACCTGGAAACAACCTAATGCCCTTCAACTGAAGAATGGATAAATAAATTGTGGCACATATACACAATGGAACACTACTCCACAGAGAAAAACAATGAGACATCATGAGGTTTGCAGGCAAATGGATGGATCTAGAAAAAATCATCCTGAGTGAGGTGACCCAGACTCAGAAAGACAAATATGGTATATACTCACTCATAGGAGGATACTAGATGTGGAACAAGGATGACTGGACTGCTACTCACATCACCAGTGAGGCTACCTGGAAAACAGGACCCCAAGAAAGTCACGAGGATCGCCCAATGACGGAGAAATGGCTGAGATCTACAACAGCCTGGACATGAGTGGGAGTAATGAAGGGCGAGGGTCGAGGGAAAGAGAGCAGAGATCCCAGCTGGATCAAGAACAGAGAGGGATAACAAGGAATAGGAGACCATGGTAAATGAAGATCACATGAGAAAAGGAAGAAACAAAGTGCTAAAGAGGCCCACAGAAATCAATTTTCTTAATATATTTTTGACTATTTATATATGCCTCTGTTCACCATGGTTAAAAAACTTTCAGAGATCCAAGACAAACATATATTCTGTTCTGATGTCCCAAACATTTAACATAGTATCTTATATGAAGACATTAAGAATGAATGAATAAATGAATGACAACAGAGAAAATTGGAGGGAAACCAGATACAGGAGGATTAGGAAACATCTTCCTACTGTAACATGATTCAGTTTGAATGTTGGAAACATGGAAACAGAGCCTCAGCTAGCCTCAGCACAACACCCAAGTATCCTGACATCAAATAAGGGAGCTATTTTTGTACTCAGATGAAGGAAGAAGCATTTTAGAGGTAAAAATATAATTCTCCTACATATGAAAGTCTCAATATCTTATTGTAATTTCTTATTGTCATTAGCTTTTTATTTAAGATTATACTTTGGGGGACTGGTGAGACGACTCAGCTAAGAAAAGTACTTGCTTCCAATTCTTGCTATGTTAAGTTGTATCCCTGGGACCCACGTGGTGAAAGGAGAAAAGCAACTCCTGCAAGTTATCCTCAGATATTCTCCCTCATTTGCACACCACACACACACACACACACACACACACACACACACACACACACACACACAGAGAGAGAGGGGGGGGTGCGTGTGCGTGCACGCGCGCCTCCAAATAAATGCATGTAATTACAAAACATTTTTACTTTATAGCGTTCCATTGAAATGTGTAGTCATTGGGTCTGGTTAATTTTGGCATGTGGTGTTTTTATTTGTAAATTTTTTTGAATAGAGTTTCAGTTAGTTTTTTAAGTGGATAATCAAATTATTTTCAGAAGAATTGGGGCAGAAAAAGCTTTTAGAAATGATGACATATTCCATTGGTTCTTAAATTCTTCAGGTTTTTTTAAATTATATGTACATATTGAACTTTGTCAAGAGACGTTAATGGACCTATCAAGATGGTCTGGTCATTTCTGTCCTGTCAATTAATACATTAAATTACATTGGTTGATTTAAGTATGTTGAAACAGCCTTATATTTCTGGAAGGAATCCCAATTGATAAAGATATATAATCTCCTAAATGTGTTTTTGAATCTAATTTTAAACAATTAAGAATTTTGTGTCCATGTTTATCAGGAAAATTGGTCCATAGTTTGACAGTCATTGTCTCTCTAGTTCAGGGATGTGGAAAACACTGACTTTATGAAATGAAGTTGATAGTGTCCTTTCCTTTTCTATTCATGCAACAGTTTGAAAAGTGTTGGCCTTATCTGGGTCATGAATTTCCTTTGTGAGGAGATTCTAACTACTGCTTCAATCTCACTGCTGTTTTTGGGGCTGTCTAAATTATTTATATCATCTTATTTTAATTAAGTTAGGTTATATTTATTTGGAAATTGATTCATTTCTTTGCAGTCTTCCAGCCTTTTGAGATATGAGTTCTTACAGTATTCCCTAATGATCTCACCCTAGTCAGAATGGCTTAGATCAAGAAAAAAAATGGCAACAAATGCTGAAGAGAATTTAAAGCTGCTGGAGTTCCATACTAGTGAAGCCATTGTGGAAATCAGTAGGGAAGTTTTCCAAGAAAATTAAAAACAAAACAACCATATGGGCCAGCTATACTACTCTTAGGCATATACTTTAAGGACTTTATATCCTACCAGAATCCTTGGCATATATATATATCCACGTTTATACCAAAATAATGGATTCAGTATAGATAGCCACCAACGGAAGAACAGATAATGCAATTTTGGCATATCTACACAACAGAACCCTACTCGGCTGTTAAGAAAAATGAAATTATGATATTTTGGGGGAAATGAATGGATCTGAGAAGTGTTAGGTGAGATGACCCAGACTCATAAAGATAAAAATTCTCTTTTGTATGCAAATCTTAACTTTAATTCAGTATGTATGTAAAATAGGGGTGTGAGAGTGGGTATAGGCTATGGATCTAAATAGGAGACAGGAGAGTAAATAAGATGGAGGGCAAATGGACATGTGTGATGTAAAAGCTGGAAGATGCAAGAGGAGAAAAGGGAGGAAAACAATAGACACAAATTTTTGTTTGAGAAACTGACATTATGAAATCTAGTATTTTTGTTCTAATAAAAATAAACATAAACAAAAACTTAAAAGAGAGACAATGGCATTCAGCAAGATAGCTGACAACTCTCTATACTGTTAAACTTTATACTCTTACCTTGAATCCTCAACAATTATTCCTCTTAGTGTGGCCAAACATTCTCACTGCAAGTACTCTATACCAAGAACACAGACACATACACACACACACACACACACACACACACACACACACACACACACACACACACACACCCTGGTTATTTGAACAAAATGTCCTTTCTCCAGGAGAAACCACTTTTACTGTGAACAAGCCAGTTAGCTCAGGCCACCCCACTTTAACTATAAAATAGTATGAGGGGCCCTGTTTTCAACACTTTAGAATTAAAGAGTTTCTAATTTAAGAGTTAAGATAGTCTTTGAATCAGAAGACTCTCAGAATGGGGCAGGAAGCTCCTATTGCTAATGACTGTAGTGTGACCCAAAGTTTTATATCACACAAAACAAACAACAACAGATAATAACAAGCTCCTCATGCCAAGGAGTTTGAGGATCTTCAATGGATATGCTGATCTGCTAGAGCATAAGTTATATGACTATAAGGAGGGTCATGGTGTCCAAAAGATAGGAAAGGCTTTAATCCATGGAGTAAGGAAGGATTCAGTTTTCTTTAAGGAGCTGGCCAGTGGGAGTTTGACCATGCTCCAATGAGTATATGGGCAATACAAATTAGACTTGATATTTTGTTGCGTTTGTTTGTTTTTGGGGGGGAGGGGGGAGGAAGGGAGTAGGAGAGTGGACTGGGGAGTAATGGGAATAAATGTGAAGGGGGTGCATTGTACAAAATTCCCAAATAACTAGTATGTTGGGAGAAAAAAGTGGCACAACCATAAGTGGTACTGTGAACACATTAGAATGATGCAGGGGTGGTGGATTTGTCCATGTTAGTGTGATTTGATGGCTTCTTAAAGCAAAACCTAGAAATCTATCAAGTTCTGAAATGAAAAAGAATGAAAACTTTTGAAAAAAATGTTTTGAGAATGCCATATATGAGTGCTGTTATTACATCATTTTCCTCCCAGTTCCTTCTGTATGTCTACCACTCCTCAAACCATGACTTCTTATTTTTAATTATAATTATAATTGTTATGTATATGTATATGTGTATAAATTTATAAATAAAATTGTAGCTAGAGTTTTTCTCTCTGGGTTCCACCAAGCCCCCACAGTTCTATAGCACTTATAAAATAAACATACAGATGCTTATATTATTTAAACTGCTCGGCCATTAGCTCAGGCCTACCATTGTCTAGCTCTTACTCTTATACTCAGCCTATTTCTGTTAATCTATATGTTGCCACGTGTTCCATGGCTTTACCTGCTGCCTTTACATGATGCTCTCTGGATGGCAGGCTGGCATCTCCTCTTCTCCCCTTCCTGTTCTCTCAGTTCTCTTCTCTGCTGGTCCCACCAATACTTCCTGCCTGCCTGCTGGCCAATCAGTGTTTTATTTATCAATCAATCATCCACAGCACTTCCCCTTTTTCTTTTTTTTTTTTCAAAAAGGAAGGTTTTAACTTTAACATAGTAAAATTACATATAACAAAACAATTATCAAGCAAGAATTACAGTTACAATATTAAAGAAGATATCCTATCTATCTTATATTTGTGAGTCTAAGGTCTTATATCTAACTTATCTTTTATCTATCTGAGAATGGTTAATGTCTATCTATTTATTAGACAGCAAATTACTGAGCTTAATCTTGAGTTTTCTTTTAGTAAATAAAAATTACAATATTTCACAAAGCTCATCTATCAAAGTTTTCAATTCAAATAAAATAAGAACTGCCATTAATTGGTATTGGACATTTCACAAGCAACTACTGTACCAGAGGCAGGCAGCTGTGCCCACCTTATCTTCAATTATCACATCCTCCCCTGCTCTCAGCATCTTTTACTAGAGTGTTAGATTGAAAGATCATATTTTAATATATTAAGTTGCTTCCATCCTCTCCACAGAACTTGTGAGTACTGTCTACAGTTTACTAAAAACTATTATAAGCATATAGACATTCTCAAATACCTAACACACAAGATGGATCCAAACTGCCCACTCCCAACCCATAGAAATATCGAGACCATGGCTGGCACATGCTGAAAGTGTGTGTGTGTGTGTGTGTGTGTGTGTGTGTGTGTGTGTGTGTGTGTTTCTGTTTTTCTGTGCTTTTATAAACAGCTGTATGGAGTCAATTCAGCACAAGGAAGTTATGTGCGGTAAAGGTTGATCGATGAATGCACAAAGAGCTCTAGGAAAAGTTTGGACACTTTTCCATACATAGTCATCAAAAAGTAGATAATCATAACATGAGCTAATTGTATGGTTCAGTTATCATCTTGCATATGTACTTGTGTTTCCTTCCAAATGAGCTGGTCAAATGGGAAGGGGAAATTATTTAAACAGATGGGGGAAATCAATTGAAAAATATTGTCATTAAATCAAAGCACACATAATTATGAAGAATCTCAACTCTGTTTTCATCAAACAAATTAAAAATGAAAAGTAAACAAACTGATGTCAGGGATTCTTGTTCGAAAAGCAGTTTTTATGGCATCACCCTCTTTAAGCAGATTCCTCTTAATCAAACACGCTTTCTAGATTGGCTTCTGACAGGATAATCATTAAAGTCTGAGACTATGACTTCGCAGCATCACACAATCTTAAAATGCCTCCGGAGTCAATCTGTAAAAGAGATAAAATATTCACTATCAGTGGAAGAGTAAGACAGGAGAACGTTCTTAATTTCCATAGTTCTTCATGCATGGTAGATGTAGCTGTGTACACTCAACTCCTAGAACACAATTTCTGAGAATCTGCATATGCATGCATCTTTGTCAAGAGTGAGAGAAATGAGTGTCTATTTGCATATACAAGCAGAGATGAGAGAGGACGTTCAGAAGAATTCAGTCTTGTTGATGTCAGTGCATACTTCTGTGTGTAGTGACATAGCACAGCAGCTTCATAACTTCAAGGGTCACTCTGCCATACTTTTTTGGTAATTGTTATTTTTTACAATTTATTTGTATACTATTTGGAGCAGAGAAGAATTTTAACACTCAACATGAAAGGTTAATCTAAGTCATCCCATACCCAACAATATCAGAAAAATCAAAACCCTTGCCAATGTTTTTGAGTGTCTTATGTCTGTGCTTTCCTAAGTGCTTATGTGTATGAAGCCATTTATCTCTATAACACTGTAAGGAGGGTACTCATTAACTTTATTACACAACGGTTAGAGTGCTTATTCAAGTCAAAATCCTAATGGGGTACATTCAGAAACACAGAGTCTATCTCCATAAGTCACTCTGGGTTCTACACTGGAATTTTGTTATTTGGGTTGGCATGATATTTGATTATGACCAACCAGCACTTTGCAAGATATTGAGAATAGCTTACCCTTTTCCACTTAATGCTGGTAGTAGCACCCAGGCATAGTGAGAACCAAAAACTGGTCCCAAACCCCATCATTTCCAAACATCTGATTGTGAATGCAATTGCCCATGTTAGAAATACTGAAAAACAGATTTTACAGGCAATATTCCATTCCACCAAAGGTCTATACATGCAAACACACACACACACACCAGCAAGTCTATATAAGTCATATATAGCCAAGGATTGAATAATTGTATTGTTTTGCTTTCTCTTTACAAATGTTCTTGACAAATGTTCATTTGCTCCAGTCCCGACGCAAAAAAAAAAAAAAAAAAAGCAGGATAAAGAAAAGCAAAAGGAATGAGAACATCAAACCCGAGCATTAAGTGTGAAAGAAAGACATGGAGAAAACAGAAGCAAAGTAGAAGATATAAAGAACAGGTACTACAGGGCCTGGAGAGCTGCTCCTGAGTCCATGAATTTAAAGAGACAAGTTCAAAAGGCCTTGCACATGCTTCATCACTCCATTCTGTACCATGAAACTGTCCTAAGATTCAATGTGAGCTTTACTTTTTACCTCAGGATACACAGACAGCTACATCTGTCTTTACGAATAAATGGAATGGGTATATAAAGCAATGCCACTCTCTGGCACATCCTGCCTCAACACTTATTTTTATTTTTATTTTTAAATTTAATTTAATTTAATTTTACAATATAATTTAGTTCTACATATCAGCCACGGATATCCGCCCCCCTCCCCTCCCCTCCAGCCCACCCCCCATTCCAACCTCCTCCAAGGCAAAGACTCCCCCAGGATTGAGATCAACCTGGTAGACTCAGTCCAGGCAGGTCCAGTCCCCTCCTCCCAAGCTGAGCCAAGCGTCTCTACATAAGCCCCAGGTTTCAAACAGCCAATTCATGCACTGAGCACAGGACCCAGTCCCACTACCTGGATACCTCCTAAACAAATCAAGCCAATCAACTGTCTCACCTATTCAGAGGGCCTGATCCAGTTGGGGCCCCTCAGCCATTATTTTTATATTTTAGAGAATTGGTACATTTCCCAATGGTTATGGGGTGGTCTTCTATTTGTTGCAGAATGTCCCCTTACAACTTTTGTAACAGATGGTTTATCATCCTCTGCCACATGCCACTTCAAGAGCAGGCCAATCATCAGCTACTTTTAGAAGGAACCCACATCTCTTTTGTTTTGTACTAATTGTCAGAAAGGCATCTCATTTAGAGCAGACATCTGCTGTGCCTCAGCCTCTGTCCCACCCTCTGGAACCATATGGAATGACTTAAATCCTTCCACATGAGATCCCTCCAAAATTCTAAAGCAGTTGTGTTGTCCCTGAGTCCTCCCTTACCCCAAATAAACATATGTGAAACATATGATCTGTCCTCCAAAAGGCAATATGCCTGGTTGCGTGGCCAATGTCTTTAGAAGCCTGGCTTCATTTCCACCTTAGTTGTACTGTTTCTCTCTCTGTGTCTCTCTCTGTCTCTGTCTCTCTCTCTATCTGTCTCTCTCTCACACATACACACTCACATTTATACATATATAATATATGTCATGTATACATTTATACATATATATGGTCAGCATGTCGTGTGTGTGTGTATGTGTGTGTGTGTGTGAGAGAGAGAGAGAGAGAGAGATCTGTGAATGTCACAATACACAAGTGTATAAAGATGAAGTCATTCAGCCAAGCACTGACCACAAAGAGCTTATATTTATATAATAATAGGCAGACATGATAGTCATTTGCATGTGTCTGAAAGCTACATGCTGAAAGCCCTTCCTTCCCCCTCAGGTGCTCCCTTTTTGCCCAGCTCCAGTTCAGCCCATCTGTTCACCTGTCTATAGGCTTCCTTCATCCCTCCAGAAATAAGGGGAGTGTTTTAGAGCTGTACTTAGATTGATGGGCTTAGAGCAGTATGCGTGCTCTGGTTGTGTGTGCACACACTTGGTCGTGTGTGCCCAGCCCTGAGTAGATCTCCCTCACCTTCCGAGGGTGAAAGTAAACACTCAGGCTCATCACAACACAAGAGCCTAATACCTCTGTCCATATATAATAATGTAAATTTTTTTAAAAAATACAAAACTAGCCGGGCGTTGGTGGCGCACGCCTTTAATCCCAGCACTTGGGAGGCAGAGCCAGGCGGATCTCTGTGAGTTCGAGGCCAGCTTGGGCTACCAAGTGAGCTCCAGGAAAGGCGCAAAGCTACACAGAGAAACCCTGTCTCGAAAAACCAAAAAAAAAAAAAAAAAAAAAAAAAAAAAAAAAAAAAAAAAAAAAAAAAATACAAAACTATATGTCCTAATGTAACACGAATTCTCATGTCTTTGACTCTCAGCTCCACTTCCACTTCCCCCTGCTTCTTTTTGCTTTTAGGTTGTGTTGGTTACATTTTTGTCAACCAACTTAAGGTAAAGTCATCTGAGAGGAGGGAACTTTAATTGAGAAAATGTGCTGTGGATATCGCTCTGTATGCTGTGAATGTATGTTGTCTGATTGGTTGATAAATAAAATGCTGATTGGCCAGTAGACAGGCAGGAAGTATAATATAGGCAGGATAAACAGAGAGGAGAATTCTGGAAAGAGAAAGGCTGAGTCAGGAGATGCTGCCATGAGAAGCAAGATGTAAAGATACTGGTAAGCCATGAGCCTTGTGGCAAGGTATAGATTTATAGAAATGAGTTAATTTAAGATGTAAGATCTAGCTAGCAAGAAGCCTGAGCCATTAGGCCATACAGTTTGTAATTATCATAAGCTTCTGAGTGAGTATTTTATAAGTGGGCTGTGGGACTGCAGGAACTTGGTGGGACCCAGAGAGAAACTTTAGCTACAAAAATTTACCCATCAGATTGGCCTGTAGGCAAGCCTGTGGATCACCTTATTGGTTAATGATTAAAATGGGAGGGCCCAGACCACTGTGGGCAGTGCAATCCTTATAAAAATGGTTCCAGGAGGTATAAGAAAGGTAGCTGCTGTCCAAAGAGAAAGAACATGTGATGTTTGTCTTTCTGGGTCTACATTGCCTCAAACAATATGATCTTCTCCAGTTCCATTCATTTACCTACAAAGGTCATGATTTCATTTTTCTTTACAACAGAATAGAAGTCCATAGTGTATATGTGCCATAGTTTTATTATCTATGCATTGGTGGAAGGAAATTTACGTTATTTCCATTTCTTAGCTATTGTGAATAGAACAGCAACAAATATGGCTGACCAAGTATCTGTGAACTAGTATGCTGAGTCCTTCGGGCCTATGCTGAGGTATGGGATAGCTGGGTCATACAGTAGGTTTATTTATTTTTATCTTTTTTGAGGATTCGCCACACTGATTTCCATAGTGGTTACAGCAGTTTTCAATCCCACCAACAGTGAATGAGAGTTCCCCTTTCCTCACATCCCCTCCATTTGTTTCCTCAAATCCTGAGGCGTTTGTTGTCTGTTGTTCTGTTGATCTTTGCTATGAAGACTGGGGTAACATAAAATCTCAAAGTTGTTTTGATTTGCATTTCCCTAATTGCCAGGGATAGTGAGCTTTTTTTTTTCCAGATGTTTCTTAGCCATTCTTTTTTTTTGGGGGGGGGGGGTTGAGACAGGGTTTCTCTGTGTAGCTTTGTGCCTTTCCTGGGACTCACTTGGTAGTCCAGGCTGGCCTCAAACTCACAGAGATCCGCCTGGCTCTGCCTCCCGAGTGCTGGGATTAAAGGCGTGCGCCACCACCGCCCAGCTCCCATTCTTTTTCTTTAGAGAATTCTGTTCAGGTCTTTTTTTTTTTTTTTTTTTTTTTTTGATTCTTTGTGTTCTTATGTACTCTGGATATTAATATGACAAAGGTCAGAAGTATATCTGGGAAAGATTCTCTTCCTTTCTGTGAACTTCTCCTTTCACCCAGTTGATTGTTTCTTCAGCTGTGCAGAAGTTTTTAAATGTTCCCACTTGTCAATTGCTGGCCTTAATTCTTGGGCAGACCCACCTAGCAAGAAGGAAATCATGTCTGGTGCTGCAAACCTACCTAACTACCCAGGACTAGTGAAGTCATGGGCTTTGGAAGAGAATCTACAACTGTCACTTAACTATCGTAATCCCTAACTACATTCTAAACAGTTGTCCTTATATGCAAAAATAAGTATAATCCTCAACCCTTATCAAAGAAACTTCTCTATGCAACAGATGGGAACCATCATAGGAAACTATAACCAATCAAAATTCAGAGTTGTGGAGCATAGTCCCAACAGATACATCTACAGAACAACTCCCACTCAGGGAACATTGCAGAAGGTGGGTAGAGAAAAGAGTGTAGGAGACTTATAAACTCAGGGAGTTGGCTGTGAAATTGTTTGCAAGTGATATCAGAAACTACAGCAATAAGTGTCACCAGCAGGGCTGCCTAAACATGAGCTGAATAAGGGCAACAATAGACATGATAAAATGAATGGGGAAAAGACCATAAGGCCACAACACTACACAAGTAATTACAGGTATCTAAAAAATACTGAGACCCCAGGGAAGAACACACCAAGTTGGTTACCGAGTACCAAATGGTCAGCCCTGAAAGCATACATACAAATAACATTATGCAGATTGAGCAAATTATAATTAGGAATATATATGCATATATACACATAGATGCATGCAACAACAATCGATGAATAAAGAAGGCATGAATTTGAAGAGACCAAGGAGTGGAATAAGAGAAGGGAAATGCTGTAATTATATTATATTCTTTAAAAAAGAAGTAGCAAAACATTATTACAGAAAAAAATCCTGACAGATTAAAAGTCCTATTGTAATTTTACAAGAAAAGTAATACAAATGTATTCTGTGTATCTTAAAAATTACACATTTATGCTATTTTTGACCATTTTTACTCCATATGCATATATAAATTAAGTATATTATAAACATTAAATGTATAGAAAGCTCAGATTATATACTGTATTTCTAAACATGCTTAATAATATTATTTCTTCCTTATAAATATTGTACATATTGTTTCTCTGGAATTTGTGGGATAGATATCATTTTTCTCTAGTACATTATCACATAAATTATATTCAATATTGTAGAAAACAAAGTGAACAAGTATCTGAGCATTTCTTTCTCTTAATGACTGGTTGAAAACTTCATCATGTGCACTGGCATACCAGCCACTGTGAAGTAAAATATGCAGGAGGCTGTTGGTTTGAGCTGAGCCCTGTACTGGGTCCCAGCAGACCTAAATGGAATCATTCATTATGAAGTTCTGTGCCACCATGCCAGAGCTAAGTTGTTTGTCTAACCCTCTCAGAAAGCAGGAGAGAGAATTGGAACAGACAAATCCCCGATGGGCCAGATTCAGCCTGAGCAATCAAGAACCCTGAAAAGATAGTGTAAGAATCACCCCTCTGCTAATCTGCATGCCATTGGCATTAAAATATTTCTTTGTACCTGCTCAAACTATCTTATAAAATACAGTATTCTGTCATGCCGACTGAATTATTATTCAGGGAATAACTGTATTATTATTGTTATTCAGGGAACTATATTATTCAGGAAACACAACTTATAGAAAGGGAGTGGAGGTAATAGATTGGCTGTGGTCCACCTAGTCCGACAATGGCTGTGTACCAAAAGAAGGTCCAAGAACTCAGTAGTGCTTCAGTCCACAAGGCTGGATGTCTCAGTCTGTCTTCAGTTTACACGGGAATCTGAAGACATGGGCTCTATTGCCAGGGAGAGTGAGAGCCAGCAGGCAGAGAAAGCAAGCTTCCATCTTCTATGCCCTTCACGTAGTCAGCCAGCAGAAATGTGGCCCAGAGTAGAGGTGGATCTTCCTCCCTCAAAATATCATGGTTAAAGGTATACCTTCCCATCTCAAAGATCTGGATTAGAAGAGAGTCTTCCCATTTCAAATTATTTAATTAAGAAAAAAATCCCTCAGGGGTATATCTAGTCATTTGGATTTTAGGTAATCCCAGATGTAGTCAAGTTGCCAACCAAGAATAGCCATCACAGGAACTTTTCTAAATTTTCAGAAGAGATGCTACACCAATTCAGGAACCATTACTAGAAGCTGATTCAGTCTTTACATTTGTTGTGATCTTGCCCCTTGTTATCACCCATCCCTAACTCTTCACTGTTTGTAATGGATCTACCTTCTTCTCAGAAGAAAGAAAGAGAAGAAAATAAACAAGGAAGGAAGGAAGGAAGGAAGGAAGGAAGAAGGGAGGGAGGGAGAGAGGGATGGAGGGACGGAGGGACCGAGGGACGGAGGGAACGAGGGACCGAGGGAGAAGAATCAGAAGTAATCAGATACAAACTTTTAACATCGCTTTCTTCCATCTCTGTTCATCCTTATTTGTCTCCAAATAGATCCCATTTCAAAATTAAAAGCACCTAGTCTTTTTATAAAACAATTGCACATCTGGGTATATATCTTTAAAGAAAATATAAATCAATCTTTCAAAGAAATACCTGCATTCTCAGGTTCTTCACAGCTCTACCTGTAATCAACCTAAGAATCCATCATGTGTGAATGAATAAAGAAAATGCAGAAATGGAATATCAGTCTTATTTTAAAAATAAAGAAATCCTACCATTCATAGCAAAGTGGAAAAAAGAAAGACATTATGCTGAATGCAACAAGGCAGAAACAATGAGATTAATGCCGCATGATCTCACATCTGGAATCTAACTGACAAACTCAGAAAGGGAGAGTTGAACGGGGATTTCTAGAGGCTCAGAGAAAGATAGGAACAGGTTTGAAGACTCAAAAGTCTCACTTTTGTAGCATGACTTGCACATGTAACATTGTAGCATAAATAATTATGGAGTACTAATATACAGCATGATCATTCTGAGAGATCTTCAAAGTTCTCAGCACACAGCAAAAAAGTAAGTGGGTTGATATGGGTATAGCAGGTAACACCAGTGAGGCCATTATTTCACAATCTATGTCAAAGCATCAACATCATAAATGAATGCAATTTTCTTATAAATTTAGAAAAATAATTTAAGTGATATATCAATACAAATTCTCTGTAAAATATATGAATATATATTCCCATTTATAGCTTTATAATAGGAATTGAGCAGTGGAATAAATATGATGAGCCAAAACCAGAAATAAGTTACCAAGAATATGCTCACATGATCAGGAAACAATGAATAACCTGAAAGACTGACTTGGAATGTGTCTTAGTAACTTTTCTATTACTAAGAAGAAACACCATAACCAAGGAACCTTATCAACGATGGCACTTAATCTGGGGATCACCGTTCCTGATGATTAGAGTCCATGTTCATCATGGCATGGAGCCTGACAGCAGGCAGGCACATAGACATGATGCTGGAGAAGTAGCTGAGGGCTTACATCTGATCCACACACACAGGCAAAGAGCACTAATTGGGATGGTGTAGGTTTTCAAAACCAAAAATCTCACCCCAGTGACACACCTTCTCCAGCAAGGCTGCACCTCCTAATTTTTCCCAAATAGTTTTACCACCAAAGCTACCAAGCATTCAAACATATGAGCATGATCATTTAAACCTCCACTGACAGGAGTCATAAAACTGGTACTCATATTAATAAGATGCTGCATTCTCATTGAAGGTTTGAGGCTAGAGATCAAGCTAGATTTGCCAACTTCACACTAACAACGAGGAGGATTCTGTGACACTTGCCAAGGGCATAGAACAAGGACCCACACTCTGTTCTAATTGTGGGAAGTCACCCTGGAGAAGAGCTTGTGCTCTGGCCTGGAAAAATCTAATGCTGTGGGTACCAATGTTAAGAGACCTGCCTAGGGTTGCATTCTCCGTATATAGTTGCTATTAGGAAGGTTGTATATCCAAACAACACAGAATGGGGGGAGGTGATCCTGCTCTATGCACAAGGTGGTTTGAATGAAAATGGCCCCCATAAGCCCACAGGAAGTGGTACTATGAGAACATGTGGCCTTGTTGGAGTAGGTATGTTCTTGTTGGAGGAAGTGCATCACTGGGGGTGGGCTTTGAGGCTTCAGATGCTCAAGCCTGGCCCAATGTCACGCTCTCTTCCTGCTGCCTTCCGACCTAGATCTAGAACTCCTGGCTACCACTCCAGCACCATGCTACCATGTTCCCATGACAATAATGGACTAAACTGCTGAACTGTAAGCCAGCCCCAGTTAAATGCTTTCCTTATTAAGAGTTATTATTCTCATAGTGCCTTTTCACAGCAATAGAAATACTAAGTAAGACAATGCCCATTACACCTATAGGACAGAATAAGTTAAAATGTACAATTTTTGTTTTGTTTTTTAACTTCAAACTACACAGTTGGAGCCACATGAAAAATTGGAACATTTCCAGAAGCTTCCCAAAGATCATTGTTATAATTACATATATTTGCACTAATATCTACTCCAAATAAATATGCACAGAGTCTTGAGAAATCAGGTCATTAAACCTCCAAGGCAAAACAGATTTGCTTTCTGGTTGCAGCCCCCTCAGTAAACAACCTTTAAATAATCAGCTCTCTGCTCATAATGTGGACATCAACTCAACTAAATCAAAACCAGCACCAATAACCCACATGAAGGTTATCTGTTGAGCAATGTCTGACTCCTTCTAAAGATAGATAGAATTTTCAAATTTTCTTTTCTTTTCTTCCATTTGGTCCATCATAGTCATTGATATGAAGTACAAAAACATCAAATATGCCCAGAAAAGAAATGACTAGGAGATGCACAGCTCGTACGATTATCAGAAACTAATACCATGTCCCTGAGTACCTGCAATGTTGAGACTGCAGCATTGCATTTGACCAGCTTCTGCTATCCCATGGAAGCACTTGAGTGTGTGACATAGCATGCTTTTGTGACTATCTCCAGCCAAGTTAATGCTTCAGAAATGGTCCAAGGCCACATTTGGTTATCTCAGGGTTTAGTCCATGTTACTTTTCTCTCTGATAGAATCTTCATGGCTGTTCCTGAATCATATGGTAGCAGCCTGAAAAGTAATCTAGCGTTAATTGTTTTACTTCTGGTAAATAAACAAGTCTTTAACTCTCTCTGCATTTTCCTTCAAATCATAGAGAAATAAATTATTGATCTTAGAAAAAGTGGATATGGAAGGAAAAGAATATATCTAGTACAGTGTTTTAAGGTTGCTCAGCATAATTAACTTTGTCATACATTTTTTTATTTTTCTTACTAGACTTTGAATAACTCTATGATGCCACTTTAAGTGGAGATATATCTAGATTCCATTTCAACTTTGTAAACAATCTACAGAGCATTTTGGTTTGGGGCTTAACATGGTATTTTGATGCAAACTAAACATGATGCTAAATGTATACATTTTATTTTGAAGTACTGACAGTCAATTATTGTGATTTGATTGATAAAATTCTAAGTGAAGCTCTTAGGCCACTGGGGGCAGAAACAGTATCATCTTTTTTATGTTTTGAGTGTATAGTGTACTCTCAGTGAAAAGCTGTCATGACTGAATCCATAATAAAATGTAATAACAGAGAATAGGGAGATGGCTCAGTGGTTAAGAGTACTTACTGTTTCTTCAAAAGACCCAGGTTCAGTTCCCAGTACCCCTATGAGGTGGCTCACAACCACCTGTAACTCCAGTTCCAGAGGATCTGATGCCCTCTTGTGACCTCCACAGACACTGCAGACACTTTGTGATGGTTTGAATGAGAAATGTCCCACATAGTCTCAGTCATTTGAATACTTGGTCCAGAGGTGATAACGCTGTTTGGGAAGATTTACACAATGGAGGAAGTATGTCCCCGAGGGTGGTCTTTGAGAGTAAAAAGCCTTGCCTGATTTCAAGTCACCACTGCTCAATGCTTGTTAAAAATGTGATCCCCCAGTTTCCTGTTTCTACACCGAACCTGCTGCTTGTTACCACGCGCTGCTCCACTCACCTAGAACTGTAAGCTCCAAATCAATCCTTTCATTAGTAAGTTGCCTTGGTCATGGTGTTTTATTTCCCCAACATAAAAGTAACTAATGTATACTTGGTGCCCATATACACATTCAAGCACACACTCATATACATAAAATAAATTAAAATCTTTTAGAAAAAGAAAATGCAATAATAATGGTAAGAATAAGACAAAATACTCAGATAAACTTCTTTTGTCATTGCCGCAATCATTTTAGTCATCTTAACTGAGGTTATCTCTTCCCAAAGTGACTCTAGTTTATGCCAACTTGATAAAAATAAATAGCACACACACACACACACATACACACACATTTCTGCCACTTTATGCTATATATTAACACTGAAAATGCTGAAGATGCTCTGCATTTAACAGTATCAAATATTTGATTCTTTAAGTTAAAATAAATATGCCTACCTCACTAGTATACAAATTTGCTTTTGTCTTTAGTATGTGGTTAAATGCATAACAAAGAATTCATTTCAAATAGGTTGTTTAAATTTATAGGCCCAGACTCAAGAACTTAAGAAGCCCTGAGTCTGAGGAACAGCTCTCTATAACATTTAACTACATGGACCAGAGCATCACACAGTGCTGTATTCAAGAGCCTGCTCTTCCAATCTCTACTGTAAGGCATTTTCCTTCTCCCCATTTTCATTTCCCGTCTATAGAACAAGATTTTATCTTTCTGCTGCGCTATTATAAGTACTGAGTGTGATACTCAGAGGAAAGAGCTCAGCAAAGTGCTTGGGATGTTAGCAGGGAAACACAAGCATGCTAAAACCAGAGCCTGTCTGCTGTTCTCAAAAGCCGAGCTTCCGTTCCTGCAGCAGTCTGTCTTCATTCATACGCTTTTGTTAATTCATCAGTTTTGCACAGTTCAACTGGTATTTCTTCTCTGGTCTACAATATAACAAGAGGCGATAACCTTATTCTTATTTTATCCTTCAAGTCCATAAATAGACTCTTTAAAAACCATCCATACTTACTGAACTATGTCACCACAGATTCCAGGGGTTGTTTTTTTCATACTAGATATTGTATATTAACATCCAGAATGTACTTATCTTTCCATGCCCATTACAACCTATGATGTCCTTAATGTTAGTAATTATGTGCTTTTATCTTACATAGGAACTAAGCTATACAAGAAGGATAGATGAATAAAGGCAGATATGTGTGGAAGAAACAGCTGAGCTCTAATCCTACCACTTGTATGGATATTCTAACACAGAGTAGTAAGGCAGGTACTGAACAGTAAGGAAAATCAGGAGCTGAAAAGTCATGTTACATCTGGGTTATCTCCTTAGGGGCAAAGCACAAGCCTTGTTCAGCCACTGTAGAAGGCAATGCCTAAGAATAAAGAATAGAGACTCCCCCACCCCATGTTTACCTCAAAGGGTGGATGATTGGTTCTCTGGAGTAAGTGGCATCATATCATCTCAGAGTTTCTCAGAAAATAGATCCTGAGCAGTAATTTCAGACCTGCTGCACAATCTTTATAATTAGCAATGACAAAGTGCACATCCTTGTTCAGTTGTCTTGTGGAGCATAGTTATTATTAGGTATTACTCTGACAAGCAATTCACAAAAATGATGGGGTTGTAACATAGCTTCATTTCCTGTTGCTGTAATAAACCACCCCCAACAAAAGCAGCTTAATGGAGAATGGGTTTGTTTGGCTCACAATTCCAGCAAATCTCATCATTGTCTGGAAGTCAAGGTGGCAGAAATGTAAGACAGCTAGTGACATTGCTAGCTGTCCACTCTGAAGACCAAAGACTAATAAATTACTGCACACCTGCTAGTACTCAGCTCACTCTCTCCATCTCATTCAGTCAGGTGAAATGGTGCTGTCCACAAACACTGTGGCTCTTCCTCCCTCAGTTAATCAGATTAAGAAAATCTCCCACAAGCTCAATCAGAGGCCCACCTCCTGGTGATTCTAGGCTTTTCTAAGTTAACAATTAGCACTAACCATCATGGGCTATAGTCAGCGTTACTCAGAGAAACAGAAACAATAGGATGGACAGACAAGAGAGGTACATGACAGATAGACAACAAAGGATGCAGTAGGAGAATTAGCTCACAATTACGGATGGTGAGACTCAATTCCACAATATGTTTGCCATAGCTAGGAAACTAGGAGGTTGACAATGTGATACCATCCAAGTTAGAAAGCTCCAGGAGCAGAGGAAGCCAATGGTGGAGTTGGCAGTCTAAAGTTAAAGGCCTGAGAACTGAGAAGGATGCTGGAGTAAGTCCCGAAGACCAAAGGCCAGAGAATTTTGAAGTTCTGATAACTGAGTTCTGGGCAGAACTGAGCCTCCTGTCTCTGGAACAGGAAGGGTAAATGTGCCTTCTCTGAACTTGTGGTGCCCGCCCATATCTTTCTTATTCAGGTCACTGCTTCACACACCAGGCCCTTCCAGAAGTATCTTCACAGAAATACACAGAAGCGATAATTTATCAGCTATCTGTGTCTTAAGCCAGTTAAGCCGACATCTGAAATTACCATCATGGGAACAGTTCTCAAAGCTAGGGGGTAGATTTTCTACTAGGACCAGGGTGTCACAAGTTTGCACACTGGAAAGACCTAGGAATTTTTCTAAAAATATAATACCAGAAAGTAAATCATTTCTACTTCCTGCTTATCAGTTATCTAGAATTTGGGGTGGTGACAGTCAATATTGGCAACCTGATAGGGTCTAGAATATCTAGGGGACAAGGCACGTCTCTGAGGAATTTTCTAGACTGGGATAACTAAAGTGGGAAGACCCACCCCAGACATTGGTGGTACCATTCTACAATCTGGTATACTGGATTGTCAAAACAACAAAGAAAGCTAAGGCCATCATTCGTCTTTCTCTATGCTTCTTGATTACAGATAATGCACTGTGACTCAGTCTCTTGTACCTGGCTTCCCCACCATGATCGACTGGCTGCACCCTCCAACTGTGAGACAAAATAAGCCCTTCTTTCCTTAACTAGCTTTTGTCAAGTGACAGCAACAAGATAAACAACTGGAAGAAAGGGGCTTCCCAGTAGTTTTTAAGGTCAAAGCCATGTGGAAACTACTGGCGTTTCGGTTTCCCAGGGTCATGCAGAGGCTAGTCAAAATCTTGGCATAACTGTCAAGCTATTACCGGTCCATGACTGAGTAAATACTGATATATGAGTGTCCTAATCCATTTAAGTTTCCATAGAAAATACTATAGACTAAGTGCTCTATAATCAGTATCAGTCTATAATCAATATCAGTTAAGTGTTCACAGTTCTGGAGGCTGAGACGTCCAGAACAGCAGAGGTGGTGTCTAGTAACGTTTTGTCACTTGGTTCCTTCGAGATTCCTTCTTGCTGTGCCCTCACACAGTAGAAGGGGCAAGGTAGTTCACTGGGCTCTTTTCTAAGGACACTAGTCTGATGCATAAGGGCTCCTTCTTCCTTATCTCACCACCTTCCAAAGACTTTACACGTTAATTCACCCAATTGACGATTAGGCTTTCCACTGCGGGGACACAGACATTCAGGTCATAGCAAAGTGTTTTGAATCTTCTATAGGAATGTGACAAATTGTGTCAGTCTATTAAGTCTAAGAATGAAAAAAAAAAAAGGATGGACTAGTGTAAAAAGAGTAGCTGACCTACAAAGAAATGTTTCTGTACCTGTTCATGTGTTTGTGGAAGCCTTTTGAATAACTAAAGAGTCCTCTCTGGCAATGAGGCCATAAGATACCCCTTCTTTAAGCCATTAACCTCTTGGAGCTGAAACACTCAGGTCAAGAATTAATGGATCCAGCAGAGCACTCCAGCATCTGGGTACCACAGGGTTAATGAGTAAGGAGCGGGGTAGGTGGGGTTACAAACCAGGAACACATGCCCTCGAAGTTAGTTTGCTCTCTGTTTAATTGCCCTTAAAACACACACTCTCTCATAGAGCACAGAAGGTGAGAGCGCAATGAAGTTTTCTGGGTAATGGCTTGAAATGTTTTCCTTCTGAGAAGCGGTGTTGAGTTACAGCATGCAGGGAACTGGGAGGAGAGAAGCGGGCGAGAAGCGGCAGCAGGCAGCACCGTCCTAGCCCCACCTTTTCTTAGGCTTGAAGGAAGGTGGACATGGACCCTCCCAGACAAGATGCAGTGAACTGTCCCGTGGTGGCTGCAGCCGACTGCTCTGGGAGTCACCTGGAGCCAGTGTTTACTAGGGCTTAGCCAGGGCCAGTGAGCAGGCATAGATACTTTTCAGTGAAATGCCACGCAGGCAGAGAGTGACAGGCAGTCAGTAGGAGCTGAGCTTTTCCCTCTTGGACGGCTGTTTCCTGCTAGGTTCAGGAGAGGCGGGGGCCTGGCTCCTGCTTCTGCTGCTGCTGTCTCAACTCTCTCTCCACTCCAGGTAAGCAGACTCAGAGGGAGGGCAAGCTGCAAGGCGCGTCTTTGTACGATGAACAAGATCCGAAAGTTTTTCCGAGGAAGTGGGCGAGTCTTGGCATTTATATTTGTAGCTTCTGTCATCTGGCTGCTCTTTGACATGGCAGCTCTCCGCCTCTCATTCAGTGAGATCAGCACTGGGATACTCAATGAAGACATCAGAAGGAGGGAGCAGACAGGATTCAGAGTCCAGCCAGACCGAATGAAGATCCTCTACACCAGCATCACAGGGATGGGGCTGCCTCGGCATGGGGTGTGGGCCGAGGAGAACTTTAGGAAGGGAGAGGACCACGTACACCAAGTGGAAGAGAATATGGACCAAGTCCAGAGGAGAGGGAAAATGCAGATCCCCCTGGGAAGGGGAAGAGCTGTGCCTCTGTGGCATCCTGCACATCTACAAACCCTCCCAGTGCATCTTACCATGCAGAGGACAGAGATGAGAGCCCGCAAGCTTCAAGAGCCCTCGCAGCACATGGCACCCAAGCAAACAACAGTTTCATCGCAGAGGACCCCATCCACAGCATCAAGAGGAACTCTACTGACCAAAATATCAGTATATACAGAAACCTTCGCTAAGAAACAAGAGGCCCTGAAGAATCATACTCTCAGTGGTAATGCATCGAAGCAAGCATCTGAACGGACCCTGAATGTGACCGTCGGTGTCATGACTGACAGATCAAAGCAGCAATCACAGATGGTAAGAAAAGCAAAGACACACTTTACCAGCCCTCCAGTCCTGAAATCTGGGGAAGCCATAGCCATAAAGAAAACTGAGGCTCAGGGTAAAGAACTAAAACACAAAGGCCATAAAGTGCTACCTCTTTTTAAGTTCATCGCTGACACAGGTCGTTTAAAGAAGCAATCTATGAATGAGACACAGCTGCGAGGCTTGCCAGAAGATGATGGGGCCAAAGTGGTGCCAGGGAAGAAGCTTAATTTCTCTGAAAGCCAGGTTGTGATTATAACCAAAGAGGAGGACCCGAGGACAGATACCAAAGAGATGCCTGCTCCTAAAACCCAAACTGCCATTCCTGAATTACTGGGTGGAAGCCAAGGAAAACACATCCCCAGGAATCAAAGCAAAACATCTTCCTCTCTACTAGCTCCACAGAGAGCGATGTCTCAAGCCAATCTGGCCTTAGGGGGGGAACTCCATTCAGCAAGAAGAAACATGACTGCCAAGGCCCAGACTGCGGGACACCAGCAAAGCCACACAAATGCCCCTGAAAACCCTGGAAGGCACCGTGTGCTGAGAGTCGATGTGACTCTTTCTCCAAGGGATCCCAATGCTCCAGGTCAGTTTGGGCGCCCTGTGGTGGTTCCCCCTGGAAAGAAGGAGGAGGCAGACCGACGATGGAAAGAAGGGAACTTCAATGTCTACCTTAGTGACTTGATTCCAGTGGACAGAGCCATTGAAGACACAAGGCCTGCAGGGTAAGAACCATTTCTCTTCTTTTTCCTTGAGCCCAGTATTGGCCTCTCCTCTATAGAAACGTTTTATTGCAGTTTAATTTTGAATGAATTTTGGCCACCTAGAGAATTAATTTGACAAGAATTATTCGATGCTAGACAAATAGTCTACCATGCACACAGAGAAAAATTGTGATATCAGAAACGCACTGTGCTCTCTTTCTATGCTTGCATCTCGGGTCCCCACCTTAGGTTCCGTCCTCTTCCCTTTGTCAAAAATCTGTTTGAATGAGTAGAGGCATCCAATTCGCGGTAATCTGTATCTAAGTAGTAAAATGCAAAGCATAATTCCATTATAACAGTGAGAGTGGAGTAAATTATCATGTTGGAAGTTTTCATTGCTTACAAGCTTGGAAGGAACATATCTGGGAAAAGTTGGTATATTCACCGATAAGGGGTTGCCTAAGTCTCCCTGAACTTAAATCTTAAAATATGAATAACCATGAGTAATGATAACTAGGACAAGAAAGGACATGATTTAATCTCTAAACTTGAAAGTCCTTTTGTTGGTGAGAATAGCAGACCTTCGTACACTCAGTCACTGGGAGCAGTAATGCTAGAAAAAGTCTATCAGCAAGCAAATATCTATAGGAGCTTCAATAGCTTGCTAACAATAATCCCACTCAAAGGAGTCTACAAGTATGTAGGTGAACTTCATGAGCTTGAGAAAAGAGAGGACAGGCATTATGACCCGATAATAGGTGAAGGTGCTCGTGCAATTAGTATCTTTCTAATACTTCCTATTAGAAGCATATCACTTGCTCCTAGTACTGCACTTCTAAAGCTTCCCAATGACCCTCATGATCCAGTAATTCCAACAATTAAATTCCTTTACTCCATCACCAGAAGGTGTATCCAGTCACAGACATGACTCAAATGATTCAAATGCAGGCTGTGACTTCCTTCGGTCCGTTTATAAGTGAGGGTACTTGTAGCCATGTATTTATTACCTATTCATTAATAACATAGCTCTGATTACAACTCAGTTCCCTAAGCAAGCCAGCCTGGAAGCTGGAATCCACAAATGGCAAGATTGAGACTTTGAACATGTGTGGTACATAAACAATGTTTTTCTTTGGCTTCTTTAGAAAATGCTTCTTTTGAACACAGGAAGCTGGGGCAAGCTTTTGGACAGGGTTATCAGAAAGAAGGCAAGTACAGATGAACCTTCACTCATGGTATCAAAAGTAGCATCTTCATTGTGATGTCAGCCACGAAGAGAACAGTTCAGTCGCTTAGCCACTGACACAGAGCAATTGGCCGTGCACCACTGGCCTGTTTACATTAGGCACTGTGCCACTCATATTCCTCAAATTGGTGAAGCATCCTAAAGAACACAGTGACATTCCCAGAGGAGGAAACTGAGGCCCTAGGAACTTAAATTGTCTCTTATCATTGACCTAGTTCTTTGAAGAGAAATGATTAAAATTTGCATTCAAAATTCTCCTTCTCTCTCCTGTCTCTTGTGCATTCTCTTCCAAAAAGGGATTCTAAAAATTATGTTAGACCAGCTACAACCTGAAATCCTCCATGTCACGGTATTGCATCCTAACTACAGCTTTGCACAAGGAGAGCAGAAAAATGAAGTCTCTTTGAAGGCAGCGTTGTTGAAGTGTGCCCAGCAGATTGCTACCAGCTGGGGGCAGAATCAGGCAGGGCACAGGAGTGCATGCAGACTCCAGCTCTAAGTAGGAAAAAGGAACAGTGTGTGAGGCCAAAAGCAAGCACCAATGTTATCACTCAGCTGATTTATTGAAGGCTCCACGGCTCCCAGAGCTTGTTAATTTATAGTTTAGTTTGGGAAGTGGAGTCCTGAGCCCAGGAAAGCTACAATCAGACTCCGCCTTCTGCAGGAAGCTGTCCAGCTGTGCCTGAAACTGACACGTGTGCTTGAGATGATGAGTCAGAGAGCACATGGCCAAGTCCCCTCCCTCTTGCCACACAAACCACCTTGGCTAAATATAGGTGTGTCTTTGGGAAAGCTGCCTGGCTGATGCTCTGCCCCCTCTACTCCCATCCGAGGAGAAAAGCTAGCCATCAGGAAGCCTATGTGAGACCCCCCCCCCCCCCGCCAAAGGATTTCTGGCCCTTTTGTGCTACTCTCCCTTAAAGGAGGATATATAATGTTTCCTTTCTTTTATTCAGACTTTGAGTATAAATGTTTGCAAATCATGCGTTCACATGAAAGTCTGGAAGAAAACACAAATGAAAAACGTGGGATTTTTTTGGGTAGGCAAGATTTGGAACAAGGTCCCCCCCAAAAACTTTGATATTATTTTTCTTCAGCTTTGATCATAACGTACCTGAAATGCCTTACTTGTGAATATAATATTTAAGATAATAATTCTAGTCATCTTCAGAAAATTATTATAAAATATAGTAAGAAAATATATGCATATATACATGGGGAGGGAGTGTGGTCAAAGAACTAGACCTTAGCTGAAGTGCAGACTACTGTAATCTTTGGATTTCAAAACTTTAGGAATAGCTCCCTGATATTTACATTTGAAAACAAAAGTGCTATTATAGAGTCATTAACACTGTACTGATATAAGTACTATACCAAAACTTCTGTTGAATATAGATTGAAAAGGGATTAAAAGGATGGGTTTGCAATGTTCATTTTGATTTCATTTCTCTCAGTACAGATAATGACTAGTTTCTAGTTAATAATTTAAGGCTAAATTAACTGATAGGTTAGGATGAGGTTGACGTTAAGTAGAAGAGACAGACAGGGTTGCCAGGACAACTTCTCTCACTTTAGCTTTAAAATCAGTCTCTTTTCCAAACCAACTCTTCCAGCCTTTTCTTTCCAAACCCCAGGGAGATATTTCTAAGGTGCTATACAATCTCAAGGTCTTATCTGAAAACAAAAGACTCCTCTCTGTCACCAGCATTGTTCATACTGTCTTCTTAGGGCTGTCTATGTTTCTCTCCCTGGTGGTACATAACTAGTCTGGTGCATATGCTGTGTCTCCCAAGGTGGGCCTCAGCATAGGAAACAAGTCTCATGACACTTAAAAAAAATGTAGGTGATGTGTGTGTATGTATGCACATATTCACATGAGTGTGAATGTGTGTGGTGGGGGAGGGTTTCTTTACTTGCTCTCTGCTTCATTTATTGAGTCAGGTTCTCTTGCAGAATCCACAGCTTACTGGCCCAGCCAGTGTAGTCAGCTTGCCCTGGGGACCCCATTTCTGCTTCCCCTGTGCTGAGATTATAGGTGGATTCTGGGGTTCTAATCTCTCATCCTCATGCTTACAGAGCATGAGTTTTCCTGCCCACTGAGTCAGCTCCCCAGCTCCCCAGCTCCCGTGACTACGTTTTTCATACAATATGCTCCTGACTATCGCCTGTTGGTTTTATTAGCTAATCTCTTCACAGTCTCCCTCTGCGCTCTGCTTACATGGTCTTGCCATTTTCTCCCGCACATGCTGATCCAATATTACTTAAAATCCTAGTGTAGCCTGGGCCAAGACATAGCTGTGTCCACTAAATTCCAAAAGTGCGAAGCGGATGCAGCCTTCCCTTTGCTGAAGCACTTTGGTTCCTCACTAACAAGAGCATCTTTTTGCCTGAAGTTCTAAGCTTTTGTGGAAACTGTTTTCAACTTTACTTCATTCTCCTCTAGGGTACAGCACAGAGCTCAGCATTCCAAAGACAAAAGTTTGCACCATACTGACTTTAAAAGCATGTTTCTCTGGAATGGGTTTTGAAAACTAATGCTATTGTTAAATGGTAGATGAATGAGAGGGTATTAATTCAAATGAAGCTCATAAATTAATAGTTGCTTCCTGATTTTTCATGTTGAATATGTGGAGTACATCATCATTTGGCTTAAGGTAACTATGTCCTGTTTTACACTGAGCTATTAACTAATTTATGTTTATTCATTAGCTCATTTTTTGTTCTTTTTGTTTTAATTTTAATGTTTTGACTTTCAAGTGAGGAAATTGCTTTTGTTTAGATTTTTCTCATTTAAGAAATGAAATAGAATTTCATTTTCACCTAGAATACTGACTTATAAAATATACCTAAAATCAAATGTTCTTTTGACAATCACTTTAAACTGCCATATTCAATCTTTTAAAAGTAACAAACAAACAAAATAATCCCTAATCACTGAAGTCCTTCTTGTTAGTTCTTGAAGTGTGTTTGCATCAGTACTAATCAACATTCATACATTTCACATGCATACATAGTACACATAGCTCATACACACACACACACACACACACACACACACAAACACACACACACACACAAACACACACACACACACACACACACACACACACTTATGTGTTGCTGAGCCAAAGTCCTCTCCATCTAAATAGGTCAGTTCTACTTGAGAAAGTCTTTCTTTAGGCCTAAAGCTATGGTTAGGATGGATCTTCAAAAATGAACTTATTTAAGAGTGCACTTCCAGAATTTGTACTTGAAGAAAATAAAAATAATTACAGAAGTTGTTGCTGCCAGCAAATAAGAGTTGAGACTGGAGAGATGGCTCAGCAGTAAAGAGCACTTGTTACTCTTGTGGAAGACCCAGGTTGTTACACCCACATGGTGACTAACAACCATCTGTAACTCAAGTCCTGGGGAACTGATGTCCTCTTCTAACCTACAGGGTACATGTGGTGCATGTACATATATGCAGAAAAACACTCATACTCATTAAACAAAACTTGAAAAATCTTAGTCATGATGCACTCATCTATGTCTGCTGTATCGTAACAGCCTAACTTAATGCCGGCAATTCCTATAGAAGTCTGCCAAACTTTCCCATGAAGTCATTCAACTCCATCTTTGCTGTCTTAGTTCGGAACCAGGACTGTCAACTGGTACTTTGACCTGGAAAAGAAGGGTTTCCTCCTGGCACTCATGCAAATCAAAAGATAGCAATGAGCATTTCCTATAAACCTGACAAAATTACTGAGGGAACAGTTTCTGCAATCTTAATGTTGACTGTAAGGAGGTCAAGAAAGCCACATGTTAGTGGAGAAGGCAGGCAGGCAGGGGGACAGGCAATAGCTGATCATATATACTCCCCAAATCTCAAGCTGCTTGAAGTTTATCAGGCTGAGAGAAAAAGAAAAAGTTAAAGTTAAAAAAATTAGTTAAATTAATCCCAGCACTCGGGAGGCAGAGCCAGGCAGATCTCTGTGAGTTCGAGGCCAGCCTGGTCTACAGAGTAAGATCCAGGACAGGTGCCAAAACAACACAGAGAAACCCGGTCTCAAAAAAAAAACAAAACAAAAAGTTAAAATTTGAGATTTGATTTTTATATGGGATGAACGTTGGAATTGGTATAGTGGGGGCGATTTTGCGGTGAATAGTGATTGGAGAGCATGGCCTGCAATAGCCTGGAGCAGCTGTGAGGCTTCTCAGCCAGTGAAGAACCCATCAGTGACAAGGAAAGTCACCACCTAAAAGGCCTCTTTCCTGATTTCACAGCTGCGGGAGAAAGGACTTGATGCTGCTTCTTCAGTTGTGTGTATATCTGTACATGCAACTGTGCATTTGTGAGCAGACATGTGTCGATATGAGAGGGCTCAGGGTTGTGTTTCATAATTTTAAAAAAGTCACATGTAAAAGAAAATAAGAGGAAAAATGTGTTTAAAAGGCAGAAGCTAGACCATATAACATAACAATGGTCAAATATGGCTGAGAGATAATTTCTAAGCCTTCAGGCACCCCTGTCTGTCACATTCACCTCTAACTAGAAAGAGAAAGACAATCAGAGGGGAGAAATATAAACATAGTCCAACCATTAATTCGAAGCAAAAAAAGCCATTATATGTAGTAGGAAGGTTTCTCTGGTCCTGCCAGGCCCCTGCAGTCCTGTGGCCCACTTATAAAATAATCACTCAGAAACCTTATATTAATTATAACTGCTTGGCCATTAGCTAAGGCTTATTACTGACTAGCTCTTACACTGAAATTAACCTATAATTCTTATCTGTGTTTAGCTACATGGCTTATTACCTTTTCTCAGTTGTGCCTTCACATCTTGCTTCCTCTGTGTCTGGCTGGTGACTCCTGACTCAGCCCTTCCTCTTCCCAGAATTCTACTCATCTGCTTGCCCTGCCTATACTTCCTGCCTGGCTACTGGCCAATCAGCATTTCATTTATCAACCAATCAGAGCAACACATATTTGTAGCATACAGAATGACATCCCACAGCAATTATAAGAGTCCTAAGTAACACAAAACTGAGAAAGTTAGGGTGAATCAGGGCATATCGTCCTAAATGCTGTCCATGACCTAAAAATAGCCTTGAGAGAGCATAAAAGGGTACAGGACTTTGAACCTTTTCACAGCTTTCTCAGACATCTAACCCAGAGCCATGTTCAATCACCAGCCTCATTTTATCAAATACTTCATGTAATATTTCCCTGGCTCCTCCAATCCCAGAACACAATTTCCTGTTGTGCTCTCTGGCTGACCTGTTCCAACAGAACTTTCCAAAAAAAAAAAAGGGAAGTCTCTTCCCTTCCCCCAACCAAGGGTAAGAAAACTTAGAAAAAAAATAGGAATGTTTAGAAGAAGCTAAACCATTTAAAATAACAATGCTTAAATATGGCTGAAAGATAATTCCAAAGCCTTCAGGTACCCCTCTCTGTCACATCCACCTCTAACTAGAAAGAAAAAAACTGTTAGAGAGGGGGAATTTTCTTTCAAAACTAAAAGGAGCTATTTAGACTTCCCTGGAAAACATCTTTATTATGCCAAACTCAAGTATATTTTAAATGGGCTTGCCTTTTGAATGTGTTGTGTGCCATGTGTGAGACTTGAGATAGAGAAAGGAACAAAGGAACATTTGCAAAGTTCTTGCCATTTGAATCCTTATTTACCTTAAGAACAATTTTTCAAAGTCGATAATGGTCACCATCATCCCGGTGTTAAGGTTGACATTGTGGCAGGTAATTCAGGCAATGACATTGACTTCATTGCAGACCATACTTTCTTATTGTTGGCCAAAAGCCAGCACACCAGGCCAGGCAGCTGATACCCTTTATCTTTTATGTCTGTTATTCCATTTGACCACCACAACAGCCATGCCAGACTGATAAAATATTACATCTCCTTATTGACAAATGAAGAAACACACACACACACACACACACACACACACACACACACACACACACGAAAAGACAAAGGCTCACAGCTCAACCAATGCTTAGTCTTCTGATTTGCCCTCACTGAGTAATCATTGCCCTTCACCAGACTGGTTCTCTCTGACTGCAGCTAGTCTACCTCACAATGATAGGCCTAGGCCTCCTTGGTTTGCCAAGGTTCTTTGTGAAGGGAAATCTATCTCTTGCTCACAAAACATTTTTATTATATTCCAGACAGTGATGGGTGCATGTATGTGTATGTATGTTATATATGCATGTGCGTTTTATACTAAGCACCTCCCAGCAGTACTAAGGATAAGAATGTGCCTTGCATGCTTTACTGGTGAGAAAAGCAAAACCAACTAACAGACTTGAGATCCATAAGATTCCTCAACTTCTAATTTGAGTGCTCTTTCTACAGGCTCCATAACCTCCTTCTGATTCCTTATATTCAGATGACTTTGGGAGAAATTAAGACTCCTCTCTTCCTCACACAGAGGTCAGAGGTGAGAAGGAAAAGGAACATTGTACAGAAAATCTCACAAGATGATGAGAATAGGTGAAGAGTGCAAGGTGGCTACCTATATCCCAGAGTATGTGTGAGGAGAGGAGTGGCTTATGCATGGTCATACACAGTAGGGCAAGCAGGAAACACGGCCCCCAGGTGCCCTGCCCTCCCCCAGTACTATTTCCACCCTAGAACTCTCCCATCTTAGCTTCTGCCTCTATCCCAATTTCACCCTGACAGCTGCCTGCTCAAAATAGACTATTGTTAAAGTGGCGAGTGTTGGTGCTGGTGGGATGTATTTCTGAGCCTGAGTCCATTCCCTCTGGTGACACTTATTTGCCTCACCTACGGCAGCATCGGCTGGCTAAAAGCCTTTGTGGGAAGGGGAGGAGCGGCTCTGAGAGCTCCCAGTCAGGTGACTTTAGCTAAATGTCAAGGATCGTTTTCCCTAAAAAGAACAAAACATAAAAGTGAAATCCTCATATCAGTATACCCTCTTATCAGCGAGGGGCAAAGAGGCTCAAATAATTTTAAGGTCTTAGGAAAGAATATAATTCAAGACAGAGCACATCGGCTGGCCACTCGGTTCTCCCGATGCTCCCGAAGATACCAGAGTGTGGGGAGTGAAGGCCGCTCAAGGCTCCCATGGAGGCTGTTGTTGAATTGCAAATAGAAGTGGAAACATATTCTTCCGACCTTCTGTTCAAACCCATAAAGACTGAGATTTGACCCACATGATGTGTTTTGCCTCTGCTGGAATAAAATGAAAAATTCATAGAAACGAGAGAATGTTATCATCCCCTCAGTGTTCTGATTTGAAATGGTCTGAATTTGATAGTCTCCATTCAAATCAAGTCAGTGGCCAAGGACTGAGCACACAGAAGCTGAGAAGGTGAACCATAAGCTTTGGAGTCTCTTGATAAATGAACAGGCACTTGGTAGATTAAGATTAAGGACTGCTTAGGACAGGGCAGTGCTTCATGTCAGAACCTGTGAGTCTAGATAGAGAGCTATTCCAAGCTCTCACACAGGCTTTTCTGAGTGATGCCTGTCCCATATTTTTATATCCATTGTCTCATCAAACCTGCATAGCTGTTTTGTGATGCAAACATCGTAATCTTCATCCTAAAAAATGAGTGATCTGAGGTTCTGAAGATTAAGTGGCATGATAATGTTCATGAAGCCATGCAGTGCCACAGAGGACTGAACTTAGCTCTTAATTGTCCTTCCATATCCTGAGCCTTTGCCCTACCACAATCTTACATCAGCTCTTTCAGGATGATCAAAGTCCTCACATTTGAGTTTCCCATAATCCATAGCCTTTGGATTGCTGCATTGATCCAAACCTAGACTCCCAGACTCCTGTAAGCAAAGGAGTTTGAGTAATTTTTAGCAGAGAACAGGAATTGTAGATTTAAACACCTAGTTTGTGTAATGAACTAGTAATAAACTAAGTAATAAATTACTTAGAATAGAATCAATTCTTAATCTCGGAAAAATTCACAAACCCAAGTATCATGCAAGTCAGATTTCCATGGCTATTCCCTCACCTGCAAAAGTAGCAGAAATTAAGACTCTGACAAATCAGAAACAAAGATAATTTACTGTATTTGGGGCAAGGGAGAATAATTTGAAGTGGTTTTGCAGCCTGTGGAATCTAGATGAAACTGGATGGCTGTCTCTATTTGTGTCAGGAGCAAGTGTTACTAGTGCTGAAAGCTGTCTGCCCTGACCAGCTATGCCTGTGAATAAGCAACAAGAAACCTGGTTTGTTAGGCACTTGGCACATGTTTAACCTGTGTATTGATCTAGAAGACCAAGTTCCTAAAAGTGTGTGACCTAATGTTGGGTTACCCAAACAAACACTAGAGTATATGGTTCCAGCCATGCCCAGTTTTAAGCACTAGAAAGTCTTCTGAATGTGTATCTATGAGAGATTTCTCCTTTGAATTCTAGAACATTCTAAATTTTCTTACACCAACCAAGTAAGGGAAACTATCTGTTCCTGTTTTCCCATTGGAAACCCTGACTTCTGTCATATCACAGGAGAAAAGATTCCAACTAGTGTCTAGCTTAAATGGAAGGTATTTCCAAGAGTGTACTTTTTTTCAGATAAAGAACTTACAAGTTTATTCTACATGACTATTACACAAGTTAGGTATTTAGAATAGGTATAGCCACATGGGTGGCTGGAGAGATGACTGATCTTACAGAGAACCAAGATTTAATTCTATTCTCAGCAGCCATACAGCAGCTCACAACCACCTGTAACTCTGATCCCAGAGGAACCATCACCCTCTTCTGGCCTCCAAAAGAACTCCATGCATGTGGTATACAGACATACTTGCAAGTAAATATCCATGCATATAAATAAATGAATATTTAAAAAGTTTAGGATCCACAGGTTCTGTGTGATGATTAAAAATTACCCAACAAAAATGTAGGTTTTCATCCCTGCACATGAAGTTACCTGTATATATACCTTTTCTCCCCTGTCTCAAAGGAAAACATCTTTTCTCTTGCTTTTCAAGCTTTAAATTTAAGCTTTACTCCATCTCTGTCCCCTCATCCATCCACTCAATATGATTTATCAAATATATATCATGTGCAACAGGCCAAGAAGTTTGTGGTAATACAGGAAGAAAGCAGATTTGACATACATTCAAAACTTCTGGGATGTAGAAGAGAAGGAAATAAAATTAACAAATGGATGCTGTAAAAGAAATACAGGTAGCTATAACAGAATAGTAGAACATCTGTACTTGGACAGGGTGGCCAGAGAAAGCTCTGTGCAGGAAATATTGAAGCTAATACCCAAATGAGCCAAAGAAGCTGTCCACAAGAGCATGGAGCTGGGTGCTCATTGGTCAGACAAAGCCGTACACCCAGCTCTCACAACCACCTCCTTAGTGGTTATGAAGAACTGGGGGTGGGAGGGAGCTAAGAAAGAAACTGAAGGAAAAGAGCCTGAGAAAAGGGTGAAAATCAGATGAGTACACAATCTCAGGAGACCAGGAAATACTGAGAATGACCTAAAGAGACTAGACATGTCAGCTGCATCAACCACCATTGTGAGGTTGACTAATGCAAGGAAAGCCTGCTCCATTAATAATTTTGACAGTCATTGAGATTTTTTGTCAGTTCTTAATTCTATCTGTACCATCCCTCACACCCATGAATATGGCTTCATCACTCAGGAAAGGGAGAGAAGGAGGCTAACACATTTGCCCCCCTCCCACCTAGCAGCTCTCTGCCTCCTTTTAAAAGATTTCTTACAAAATAGTCTGCACAACACCGTTCCTGCATCTGGCTTGGATTTATCATTGTACTCTAGCCCCAGCCACCCTTTCTCAGTGAACCACCCTCTGGTCCCTCCAAGCTTTCCTACTCACCACCACAGCTTCTGAGAACTGGAACCCTACCTTAGAGATATAAGCTACCTTATAAAAATCAATTGCAGACTTTAATTTTGTTTCCAAAATTGTCCTCCAACTGTTGATGATTATACAGCCAACTACATTTTTTTAAATTAATACACGGCAAGCCACAACTGATGTCTGTCTTTTTCCTAATTCTTTCCTAAACTTGAGTATCAATATTTAATTCATGGCAAAGTATTACAATTAATATTTTATTGGATTTCTACAAACTTACACCTTTAAAGAAGCCATTTTTTTTTAAAAAAATAATGAGAGTGAATGGCTAATTTAACATTTCTCTAAGTTATAAGTGAACCTATCTTTGCATTAGGGGGAGGGGGAGCCCCACATTTAAAGATATGTAGGCATGTTGCCCCTCCCAAATAAAAGCTATTTCCTACTTTAACTTCTTAAGTCCTTGGGGTGGCTGATGAAAACTGCTCTTCAAAGGTGCATTTACTTCCTAATTCCCACAGTCTGCAACAACTCCTTACATAACGAAAAGGTGAATGTTGTGTGGCAAAATTGGTAATTAGCAAATAGAGTGCAGAGGCTGGCAGAATTTTGACAAGCATGATAGAAAACATCTGAAATGTTTCTCCTGAAGATGTTAATAGAAGCAACATGGATGCTAAGGATGCCAGTGAGGGTCAGAAGAAAGAGAGGTACTCTGATAGAGGACGTTTCTATCACCTCTATGAACATGACGTCATCATGAGAAGAAATTGATCAAAATACGGGCACTGGCAGCATTTCTCCTGGTGGCTTGCAGGGACTAAGCAGCAGGTGATGGGGATCTGGGGAAGGGGTAAGGTGTGTTACAAAGTGACAGAGAGCTTGCCTCGATTGTGTCCGCTGTCACATAAAGATGAGCAGAAGCTGGAGGTGATGAACTGGGACATTTTGTTAAGGAGAGTTGCACAGCTATGAAGGTGTGACCTGGTAACTTCTTTCTGCTCGTAGAAAAATGTAAGAGAGGTTAGGTAAATTAGGAGAAGGTGTGGAGCAGAAATCTTAGGTGTTACAGCAGCCACATGTAATTAATATAATCCTTAAATATAGTCAGAAATGCTCATAGTCTAGAGAAATTCCAATGTAGGTGTTCTTTCTACAGAATAAGATTAATTTAGGCAGCCTGTTATTTTACATTAACATTGGAATCAGATTAAGACATCTGATTGAATTGTGATATTTTTGACTTTACAGCACCTGAAAATGTAGTCCATGTTCATTTCTACCCTCTAATGTTTTCATAAGTTTAATCACATAGTATGAGGATACTGAATTAGCTTTATGTAAGAACTTACATTCCCCCACCGACATATGAGTCATTCTTGTGTCTCTTGTTTTGTGTATGACAAAGATTCTCAATTTCTTTGCAAACTTTCTGAATCCGTTTCCTGGGGCTGAAGGATGTATGTATGTTTTTCCAAGGCCTTTTGGTTATTATGCTGGAAAAGACTGAAATTATAGATCATGATGATTTTGCTTGTATTTCTTCCAAAAAGGCTATGTATCAGATATATATTTAAGCAAGGAAGGCTTTTAATCTTTGCTTTGTAGCTGGCAAATTAAATTTCAAAGAAGTTATGCAATGTCTCCAAGCCAGTAATTAGGGATAAGTGATATGTGACCATATGTGTATTTGAATCCCAATGCACACTCTGTTAGTGCATAAAATCATTGTAGACCAATGAAATGAAAACTATATCATTTTACATTCCCTTGTATATTACAACTAGGTAAATGGTACTGGGTGGGTCATTGATCTCTCATGCTTCATTTTGCACCATTTAAAGAAGTATGTGATAATACATTACACAATTGCATCTCAAGCAATTGCCATGGTATTGAATTAAACTGTGTTCACAGCAGTACTTTGACAACTATAAACAAAAAAACAAGCAAATGTTGTTTAGCTATAGCATTTGCTTTTATCTTTGTCTTATTCATTAAGTAAACAAAACTGAGCCACAGTACTTAACAGAAGCTCCGGTTCTCACAAATGCTGCAGCGACTGCTAGCTATTTTTACTCTGAGGATTTAAACTGCCATGGATACTTCTAGGGCTAGGGTGAACCACAGTTTCAGTCTCAGATCTGGAACTTACTAACAACATAATCAAGAGCCAGTCTGTCCATACATTCATCTGCTGAAGGGGGAAAGAGGTCTGAGTCTTACATTGAAATAAGGCGGAGTACTTAGTGGCAAATATAATTTGGAAGGTCCCACTTCTCGCTGCCCTGTGATGGTGACACAGGCCAGACACAGAAAATGCCAGTGAGGCAGCATGAGCTGCAGAGCCTGCAGGGAACCATGACCAGGTGCAGCCCACTGAGCACCTGCTCCCTTTTAGCCTGGCTCTCGTTTCTATGCCAGCAAAATGACTTCAAGTATGGCTACTCTGCAGTAGTCACAGCAAGGAACTTCCAAATAGAGAAGTGGGAAAGAGTGCAATTATTTGGCACATGTACATTGTACCATAAATACATTCATATGCTGAGTGGAGTGAAGGATATCTCTTTTGGCATTTGGCAGATGGCTATTTATACAGGCGATCATAAACTACTTAGTAACACTAAATAACTCAGAATGCTCTCTTCTGGTATATAATTTAATAATGGTAGCAATAACTACTGTTCAGTGAATGCCTGTGCCAGGAAGTATGCTTCATGGTTTTTTATGCAGTTCATTAGGCTCTAAACCACTTAGGAGATCATCACCTTGTTTGGCAGATGTGAAAACGGAGGCACAGAAAGAATAAGTAAGTTATTATTGAGGTTAGTATCTTGGTGGTAGGATTGGGGTCTAACCACCTACAAAGTTCTATCCTTTTCACTGCAGTCTTATACCTCCAGAGGAGGCAGTGTGTCTGCCATAGTTAGTCATTTCAACAAATGCTGTTGCTGAGGCATACAACAACATGATTATGGTATACATATAAGCTGATGGCAAATAGGGGTGTGTGTGTGTGTGTGTGTGTGTGTGTGTGTGTGTGTGTGTGTACAGATTATTTAGGGCCCTTTGTGATTTCAGTGACATATCTCTTAGCTGCTCTTATATCCTGGCCCAGGTGTGCAGAGCAGCTAGTTCACAATGACCTCCCAACCACCAGCATCATCATGTGCTTCGTAGATGAGGTGTGGTCTGCTCTCCTGAGGTCTGTGCACAGTGTCCTCAACCGCTCTCCTCCACACCTCATTAAGGAGATTCTTCTGGTGGATGACTTCAGCACCAAAGGTAAGAAAACCTTTGAATCTCGTACAGTTTTAGAGTCTCTTTAAGAACCCCATACACACACAGCTGGTCAGTGGTGGCACACACCTTTAAACCCAGCACTCAGGAGGCAAAGGCAGGCAAATCTCTGAGTTCAAGGCCAGCCTGGCCTACAGAGTGAGTTCCATGACAACCAGGGCTACAGAGAGACAAGAAAACTTGTCTCAAAACAAACAAAAGAACCCCCCCCACACACACACACACAATTAGTAGGAAATGAGCTGTAACTATATTCTGGGAAAATCAGATGTAGTGACATATATCTGTAATCCTAGTACCTGGGGGCAGAGGGAGGAGAATCAAGAGTGCAAACTCAGCCTGGGCTATATAGTGAAAGCCAGTCTCAAAAAAAAAAAAAAAATAATAATCTGGAAGCCATTCCTACTGAGGATAACTGTCAAGCTATCAATAGCTACAGAAGTGACTGTCAGTACATCCTTGAAGATCTCTTAAAAGTTCCTTAGCTAGATCCCCCTACAGCCAACTAAAAAGCAAAGGCGCTTTAATCTGATACCAGGGAGCTGAAGCCCTGAGCCCTGGTACCAGAGCTGTCTACCAGAACCACACTTGGAATAACCAGGACTGCCCTTGTTTGCATGCATTATATAACTGGAAGCCACATAGACAACATCTCAGGCTGATTTCCTCAAGCTATACACCTACCAATCAGGACAGCATTCCTTCCTTGGTGAGAATCACATGCCAAGAAACTGCCCACAAATGTACTCACTCCAACCAAGCAAGTCCTTCTCCAAAAATGGAGACCTCAGCAGCCTGTTGTTTTATGTAAACACGGTAGTATACTTGTTGCTCTGCCCACTGACCCTTTAATATCCTCAATGAATCATTCATCAGAGAAAAGGGAGGGAGGGAATGATAGCTCTTAACCAACAATAATAGTGCTGGCTTCTTACAAATTTTCAAACTTGTACACATGATTTAGGTGCCCATCTTGGATTTGAAAAATCAGTAATTTTAGAATATTGAACCCACTTAAAATATTTTCAATAAGATGGCATCAAATAAAATTGTGGTCCATGAGATAAAATTTGGTAACTGGAATAACATCTTAGTTGTGGATTTGACATTGCAAAGACACTGCTCGTAAACCTAGTTAATTAAAGTATTCTTTGTTCATTCTGACCCTGGTATAGACTACCTAAAAGGTAATTTGGATAAATACATGTCTCAGTTTCCAAAAGTTCGGATCCTTCGCCTCAAAGAGAGACATGGCTTGATCAGAGCGAGGCTGGCAGGGGCACAGAATGCAACAGGTAAGAAACTGCTCTCCTTTTGTTTCATCAAAAGTTTGCTTTAATTTATGATGCTTGCAAAAAAATGCAGTTTGAAAGAATAGAACCAGGGATACCCACATGTACATCTCTTAAGGCTATTGATTTTTAGCCTAGTGAAATGACTATTTTGTCATACACACACACACACACACACACACACACACACACACACACACACACACTTGAATGCACATGCTAGATACACTAGTCATATTATCTGGGCCTTTGAAAAGAAATTCACAGACACCATGACACTAAACACCTGAGTTTTCACTGGGCATTACTGAAAAAAATAGGGACATTCTCTTAAATAAGCATACTTTCATAGTGAAAAACAGCAAATACCTATAAATATTCTTTCAGCTTTTCCCATTATTCCCAATATTTTTCAATTCAAATATCTTTTTTAAATTTTATAGACTTTTTATTTTGTCCTTTTAGTCTCCCAGTCTAGCCAACCTCACACATTGTGTTGACATAATGTGTAATTTTAAACTTCCAGGCAATATATTTGTACAGTTGTTTAAGTGCCTGCACTTACTACCAGGCCAAGGTCACCTGATATAGCCCTGAGGAATTAAATCAGACTGGTTGGAGGGGCCACAGCACAACTGAGACTATGACAACTTTACTGAGAGCAATCAGAATTTTTATACCTTTATCAAAAAAGAATATAATGGCAATTGCCAGGGTCAATCCAGTTGTAGTTGCCAGGATACAAGGAAGTTTGCAAGTCATTCAGGATACACAAAAACTAATGTCTAAGAACAATTGTCCTGTCAAGCCTTCATGCTTCCATGACTACTAAGGAAGCATATGGAGAAACCAAAGTGGCCTGAACACATCACTGTCTGAGGGAGTGCATCAGTCTCTCAGGTACTGGAGGGCACATTGTGTCCCAGGAACCATGGACTGAAAAACCTCTCAAGGCAGCTAGGCCAAGCCAGCTCTATGGTTCCCTGCACAACTGACCATGTTATGAATTTTCAGTCCCCATGTTACCTGTAGGATAAATGATTTGAGTGTCATCAATACATACAATGTGACTACAGGTCACAGAATTTGCTTATTTCTTGTTTCTTCCTATATTGTCAGACTGTCTCACTCTTCATTATACTAAAATATTGACAACTAAATATCCACTTTGAGGGTTGAAAGTAACTTGTGGGTTAATCCTCTGCTTTCAAAGATTAACCTAATTTTACACAGTGATTGAGCATATACTGCTGACCCTTGCTAGAATCAGTTATTAGAATGAGAGCTCACAAAACAACTTTTCTATATTTTCCCTTTTTAAGCCGCCATCCTTATGTAGTAGAGATGCCTCCAAGACCTTGTGTCTTTCCCTCTCCTTCCTTCTCTTCTCCCCTCTCTCTTCTTCTACCCTCTTTCTAACCTTCTCTTCCATCAAATTCTCCTGTGACTCTGTTTCTGTGCAAATTCCATGTGAATATCTGACCACCATTCTTCTTAAGTACTCAAACTGTCCATAATTTGACCACTCTGAGCCAATGTAAACCTGAGATTTTGTAACCAAATCCCTAAATATTCAAAGACTTCAGAATCATTTAATGCTCAGGTCCTCACACCTCTCTTTCCTGAAGCTACCTTTCTTTTCTCCATAGTTATTTCTGTGGTTCCAAAGAACACTACACCAATTTCCTTGTCTCTTTTTACTGTTGTGGGGTGACTGGAAGGTGAATCCTTTCTGTCAGCCAGTGTTCTAGAAATGATAAAACATTCAGCATCAGTTTTACATCTTTCTATGGAAGGATCTGTGCCCCACAGTAATAGCAGATTTTGTAAATCAGATGTCACTCTATAGCCTCCCATACCCACTGACTTAATCCTTACGGCACCTCTGTGAAACACGTACAGTCATTCTCTCAAGCTGATGAGGGTAATGTATGCATCTGAACCCAGAAACCCGAGTCCAGAGTCGGGATTCTCATCTACTACTATTCTTTGTTGTCTGTAGGTGCCACTCCACCTCTGAAAGCCCTGGTATTGCCAGTGCCCACCAGCTTAGACTTAATAAATTCTCATGATGGTGCTCACTACAGTCTTATTTTCTTGTTACTAGACATCCCAAATATTCTTATCATCCCAACAGTTTGCTAAAATAAAACTTAATCTCTTTGTGCATTAGTCAGGATTTTTTACAAGAACAGATCTGGTACTGAACGTACAGTAAAGGCAGAATTATTAGATGACTTTACACAATACAGTCTGGGTAGTCCAACAATGGCTGATGCACACAGAAGAGGCTGAGGACACAGTAGATGCTCAGTCAGTAAGGCTGAGCATTTCAGTGGTCTCAGTCTGTCACTGAAGGCCTGGAGAATTCCTGGAGAATAAATTGTTGTATTGCTGACTTTCCCTGAGAAGATAAAACACAGAATCTACTCACCTCAGATAAGAAGTTCATGAAACATACCATCAAAATCCAATTTAGTAAACCAATGAGTTTTACCAGTTTTACTTACAGGTTTAGGGGTGAGGGGTTACTTAAAGGAGCAGAAATGACTCCAAGACAGCTGCATCACCAAAGCCCACTCCAGCATGGGTGACAGATCACAAAAGGTAGGAGCTCGGATCACACCGCACAGCCTGCAGGCATCTTAACAGGTTTAGAGTGTCCTTTCAAGGTAGCTCAATTGGTCTGAATCTTTTCAAGGCAGCTCAGTTGGTCTTTGTCTCTAGACAGTTCTCCTGGCCTCTGCTTCTTCCAGGCAACTGGGTATGTCTCCGTCAGTCTCCTCTCAGCAGTTTTCACTATTTGTATACCTTTAGTAATGGGGGAGCAGTGAATATGATCAGTTTCAGGAACTTCCTGAAGCTATTTGTACTGTTTAATTCCTGTCTTAAGGAACTTTCCTGCAGTATTTCACCTCCCCTTAGAACACCCCTGTTATTTTACCTCCCTGGAAACATCCTCTCTTAAGACATCTCCCTTCAAGATAGATGGTTTTAATCTCAGAGGAAACTACTATATAAGACTGGCCGACAGTCCACATTAGAAATCCAAAGAAGCTGGGTTCTGATACTAGCAAAGAAATGCAGCAGCTGCAGCAGAGTGGATAGACTTGCTAGCAAGATGGGAGGGATCAGGCAAAAAGCAAAGCTCCCTTCTTCCATTACTTTTGTCTGGGCTGCTACTAGAAGCTGATGCCCACATTAGGGTCAGTATTCCCACTTCAATTAACTTGTTACAGAAATTGCCTCACAAGGTACCCAGCAGATGGCTATTTGGATGATTTCTGATCCAGTCATCATCTACAATGTTAACACATTTTGTAATAGGAATTTTAAGTGAGCAACAAATGTATCACGACAAAATTGTCATTATGGTGGTTGCTAAGTTTTTTTAAATTGGTATTTATTCTTATCTACTAATTATAATATCAAGGATTAAGCCCAGGGCCTTGCATTTGCTAAGTGCGTGTGTTACCACTGAGCTGTGTGTCCAGCAGTGACTTTACTTTTTTGCCATACATTCATTATGAAATCTTTATGCATCTATGTCATTTACATTGATTGTGCTTGTCCCCCATCATCCTCACCTGGCAGACTATATTTGAAAAATTAAATGTCTTTCCAAGCTTAATTTCCTTAGTAAAGTAAATCTGTGAATAATGCAAAAATATGACAGTTAAGAAATAATTTAGGAAACGAAGTTATCAGCTGGTATGTGGCTAAAGAACATTCACATGTACAAGCATTGAGTGCAGATGTGAGCTTGGCACTTTCAAAGCAGAGGAGGAGGTCCTAGGTAGGTGCTGATGAGAACTGACTAGAGAAGAGAGTGCTAAGAGGTTCATCTGAAGGAAAAGCAAAAATGGAACTTCTGTACGGTCCTGTGTGCCAGGTAAGAAATGTTAGAAAATCAGTGAAGGTCAGTGACTAGAGAGCTAAATTGTCTGATTTGCATTTTAAAAGCCCAGGATGGCCTCCATATAGAAAATGGATGTCCGAGAGATGAAAGAAGAGAAGTGGAGGGTTCATTTAGGAGGCTATTACAGTTGTCCTGGGCCAGGGAGGAACAAGGCCAGTTGGAGGAACAATCAGACTCATAATTTACACTGGGCATGGACACTACAGGATACACCATCAGATAAGACATAATGAGAGGGGGAATCAGAGGAATAAAAAAATAAATATTAAAAAAAAAATAAAACCCCCTTGAGCTGCAATTAGATGGATATTGGGGCCAGAACTGAAGGGACTATAGTAAGTTCTTACACAGCACACATTGACTTTAAAATGAAAATTAGACATTCATGTGGAGAAAATTAATGAATACACCATGAAAAGCGTGCTTCTTATCAATGGATTTCCCCCAGCCTGCACAGAGAACAAAGCATGCTGGCAATGGCCTCCCAAATAGCCCAACTATTAGACAGTTCTGTGGGAGGTTGGGCTCTCTTCAGCGGAACTTGGTTAAAAATAATGGCAATTGGTTACAGTTCATTCCATAAAAGTCTGTCTTTGAGTTTAGTGAATCCAAATGAAAACATTTAAATTTGTGTCTCACATTCATCAGGACCCCTGAGAACATTGACTCAGTGTTATCATAGTAAATGTTGAACTCTTTTGACAATGGGTTCTGTTAAGAAATAAACTTTATATCACAATCCAGTTACATATATAAATTCATATGTAATCACAGAAGAAATTTCATCAAACAGCATGGGCAGTGAAGTCTGTCTTCCTCTCTACATTACTGGACAGTACCATCAAATGATTGACTGCTTCCCTAAGGGTCATAGATCTTGACCTGGAAAACCCCAGCTAGGTGCATCTTAATTGCTCACTACTTACTAGTAAGAAATTCTGCTCAAGGAACCTAAAAAGGACAAGTTTGCCATCTCTAATTTTTGAAGGACTACCCCATTGTAAATCATAATACAAACACATTTAAGATAAAATTTTGTAAATGGTATATAAAATCACAGGTCCATTTTAACACTTAAAATAGTTGTGTATATATATACATGTATACAACCAGCCCTCCTTATGTATAGTGTTGCATCCATGGATTCAACCAACTGTGGATTAAAAATATGTGAAAAAAATCATTTGTACTAAACATATACAGACTGGTTTTTCTTGTCATTTTTCCCCAAATAGTTTAGTCTCATAACTATTTACATAAGATTAGGTATCACAAGTAGTCCAGGGATGGTTTAAAGTATACAGAAAATACTACACTGTTATATATAAATAAGCACATGAGAACAGTATCATGAGGACGCCTGGAACCAATGCCTTGTGGATACTAAGGGATGACTGCAATGATTTAACAATGCAAGGGACCTTGGCAGTTTGAAGCCAAGGAGAGGCACAAAGTCACACCATGCAAGAGTTCACAAGAAGGGTTTATTGGGGGAGGGGGTGCCAAGGAAGCCTCCAAGCAGGAGTGGAAAGACCAGAAGAGAAAACAAACTGGGAGAGAAGGCACTTGTTTTTCTCAAGGAGATATAGCACATGAGCATAGGGAGAGTGCCTGACTAGTGGCCACTGTGGTAACAGTATAGCATCTTGGAGGCTGGTGATGAAGTGTCCTGCTGTCCCCTGGTCCTTCCATGAAGGCAGGCCAGTGTAAATGCCTGAATATTAACAATAACTGCGTATATAAAACAGTAAATAATAAGCTAATAAAGTCTTTATCAAATTGCTATAAAGATTCAGAACACTTATTTTCACTCCATGTTCTCATGCCTTGTGGATGACATGGTTTGAGAACAATGCTTTGGGCAGCATGTGGGAGGCCTGTGTCTGTGAGCTTGAAAAGCAGAAAGTTTTGCCACCACGATAGGGTTGGGAGCATCCTAAGGATGAACCCTGGCTCCTCGAAGTGAGCCTGATACCTGCCCTAAGTTCTGTCAAGAATATTCTTCAGCGATTGCCTTTGAACAGGGCTTTCTGGCCTACTGTGCTTATCCTCCTCATTCCCCTGTGCATTTTCCAACGCCGTGAACAGTCATAGGTTAGAAACTGCACCTGTCCTGAAGACTCCTCGAAATCCAGAGATGCTTCAGTCAAAAAGCTATGAATTGAGAAAACGAGCTCAGTTTCTGACTGGCCACGCCATCTCTTTCCACAAATGATTTGCCCAATGGGATTCAAAGGAAAATCATGCAGCTGACAGGGATGAGGCTACACAGTCCAAGACACAATGCAATGAAATTCAAACAGACTCTCCTGGCTGGTTTTGTGTGTCAGCTTGACACGGCCAGAGTCTTCAGAGAGGAAGGAGCCTCAGTTGAGGAAATACCTCCATGAGATCCAGCTGTAAGGCATTTTCTCAACTAGGGATCAATGAGGGAGGGCCCAGCCCATGTGTATGATACCATCCCTGTGCTGGTGGGCCTGGGTTCTATAAGAAAGCAGGGAATCTGTGACTGATATGTAAAATTAAATTAATTATAAAATAAAAATATTTTAAAAAAGAAAGAAAGCAGGCTGAGCAAGCTATGAGGAGCAAGCCAGTAAGCAGCACTCTACCATAACCTCTGCTTCAGCTCCTGCCCCCAGGATCCTGCCCTGTTTGAGTCCCTGCCCTGACTTCCTTCAGTGATGGACAGCAATGCTGAAGTGTAAGCCAAATAAACCCTTTCCTCCCCAACTCACTTTTTGGTCATGGTGTTTCCTTGCAGCAATAGAAACCCCAACTAAGACACAAACTTTCCCCCCCTGGAGGTTTAATTAGCTGCTTTTAAAATCTGAAAGGATTATCTACAAAATAGCCAGTAGCTAGCAGTCCTCTTGCCATTAACAATGCCCACGGTGCCCTTCTCTTTGGCTTTCTTTTTCTTCTGGTCCTTCTCCTTCACTCGCTTCAGGAAGCCGTCTCGGCTCTTAGAGAGCTTGATGTGCTCAATTCCCACGTAAATTCTCTTGGCAAGAATCTTGCCCTTGACTTGTACCTGGGTTCAGCTGAAGCACCAGCCCTCCCCACCCAGAGAAGCATACTTTGTTAGGACTAATGGGAAGGAGCCTGAGCTGCTGGAGCCCATTCCATATGAATTCATGGCCTAATGTACAAAAAGAAATAAAAGACATGGACTGTTAAAAAAAAATACCCATGGTGCCTTCAGAGCTCAGGACTTCTGAGTTTAATGTAGCATGAATCTTAAAAGTTCTTATTAATAAAAGTAAACCCAAGGCCAGTTATTGGGGTGAATACTGAAAGATCAGAAAAGTAGAACAAGCCACAGCTTCCTCACCTCACTAATTCCTCAGCTGATCATGTTTCCTTAGACTGGAAGCCTCTGAGTCCTCATCCAAATGGATCTCAGCTGAACTGCTGCTCGAAAGCCTGAAAGCTTAACCAGCTAAAAGCTTCTGGTTTCTGGACTTCATGCCTTATATACCTTTCTGCTTTCTGCCATCACTCCCTGGGATTAAAGGCTCACTTCCTGGGATTTAAGGCTCACTTCTTGGGATTAAAGGCGTGTGTCACCATGCCTGGCTGTTTCCAATGTGGCCTTGAATTCACAAAGATCCAGACAGATTTCTGCCTCTGGAATGCTAGGATTAAAGGCGTGAGTGCCACCATTTTCTAGCCTCTCTATCTAGTGGCTGTTCTGTTCTCTGACCCCAGATAAGTTTATTAGAGTGCACAATATTTTGGGGAACACAATACCACTACAGTTTAATTCACATGAAAAGGTTAAGTCAGTTAGTTGCTCACTGAACGAGGACTTCAAAAGGCCCAAGTAGGATGTCAACATTTCATGGGCAGGCAAGGGACAATTAAATTATTACTAAGAATTAGTCACCAAAGAAAGGTAAGCCATACTGCAGGGCAACTCCCCCATGAGAATCAAGGGTTATATTCTCAATCATTCCATGACAAGTCACTTAGCAAAATTCTTAACATTGGAATGAGCATTCATAGGCTCAGTTAATGAACTTGAAGTAACATCAAACTCTAGGCCTACTCCAAGGTTTCCTGAAAAGCACCAGAGGGCATAATTCAATAAACACCACCAGCCTGTTTCTGCTGCAGGTTTAAAGCAGGTGTCTGCCATATCACTTAAAAGCCATTAAGTAAAATCAAATGGCAAGCCAGTGGCATGTTCCTCAAGAAACTCTAAGCACAGCACTCTAGCACTAACTACTTGATGAAGCAGCACTGTCCACACATGGGACAGAGTGCCGTGGTCATGAAGGAGTTAACGGTATTTGGCCCGCTGAGTGGTTTAAGGTTAGCCATTTTAATTTTACGTTATTTTATTGATGCTGTTGTTAATAAAGCCCATCTCCGAACAATCTAGCAACTAGTACTCAGCCCCAGAAAACAGGAAATTACGCCAGGTTACAACAAAGATTGGGTTAAGTTACTCTGAATTTGAGTTTGAGCAATTCACAAAAATAAAAGGCCCATTTGTTAAAAGATTGAGTTTTAGGTGGATCTTAGAAATCTGCCGTAGGGAAAAGCTCAAAGGACGCAAGTTGTTTGTGTGTAACTTCAGGGCGCTCCCCGTTTCCTCGTGCCTCTCAGCCTCTCTGCAGCAGCATGGCTACGCAATTTTCACAGATGATCCTACCACAATTAGAAACACTACCAGGAGCCAGCTACGTAGAGGGAGCGCCTTGTTTCCTTATCTAACACAATCCTGAGATTTTATTTTAAAACAAAGTATCTGAAAGTGCAGCAATGGCATCTGGGTGTAGGAGAGTCTCCTCATCCCCCAAATAAAGCAGTATAAAATTCCAAAAATATATTTTCAGCAGGTGCTTCTTCCCTCAGGTTCTGGCAACAAATGAATGAGAATATTAATGAGGTAAGATCTGGGCCAGGTGGGGAGTGAATGCAGATTTGGATTCCCATCATGAGCTATGGGATGAGTGGTTTTATAATATTACATGGCACCCTAGGTGAATTACCTTGGGAAGTTACCTGAGTCATTTGTTCCTCTGATCTTTTTCTCTTAAGTAGAAAAGAGAATAAGTCTAGGATTCCGGTTCATAACAGGGAACAGATAAGACAGCCAGGTAGAATACAGGTACTGCATGGTAAGACTTGATGGAACTGTGCAGGCCTATACTGGAGTGGTCAGGGAAAACACTAATCAGAATAAAGGGAACCTCATCAGAAGACTGGCCATGGGGCATGTCTGTACAGCACTTTTTTTTTTTTTTTTTTTGGTTAATGATTAATGTGTGTCTTAGTTAGGGTTTCTCTTACAGCAAGGAAATACCATCACACAAAAAGCACGTTAGAAAGGAAAGAGTTTATTTGGCTTATACTCCCAGACCACAGTCCATTATTGGAGGAAATCAGAATAGGAATTCAAGCAAGGCTAGAACTTGGAGGCAGGAGCTGATGTAAAGGCCACAGAGGGGAGCCATTTATGGGCCCACTTCCCAGGACTTCCTCAGCCTGCTTTCTTATAGAACTCAGGACCGCCAGTCCAGAGAAGCACCCCTGACACACAATGGGTTGGGCCGTCCCCCACCAGTAACTAATTAAGAAAATGCCTTACAGTCAGATCTTACGGAGACGTTTTCTCAATTAAAGTTCCCTCCTTTTGGATAACTCTAGCTTGTGTATCAAGTTGACATAAGACCAGCCAGCACAGTGTGGGAGGATACATCTCACTGTGAGTGGTACCACCCCAGGGCATAGGTCCTGAGTTGTACAGGGAAACAAGCTGAGCATGTCAGTAAGGGTGTTCCTCTGTGGTTTCTGCTTCAAGCTTCTGCCATTGAGTTCATGCCTTGGCTTTCATTAATGGCGGCCATGATTGGATCTTTTAAGCCAAATCAACCCTTTCTTCCCCAGGACACTTCAGTCATGATTTTATCACAGCAGCAGAGCAGAATAATTCCAGTAGCTTATCGGTTGTTTCTAAACATAAGTGGTGCTTACTCCACAGAATCTCTATTCCTAAAATTTCTCCATACTATTACAAATGAAGTCCTAGGAACCAGGAATTCAGTGAGAAGAGAAGACACCCACATTCAAAGTCATGCTTCTCAAACAGTCCCCAACACTTTCAAGGATGAAGCACATGTATTTGCTGTATCATACTGTATTGTCCAATATTTGTGAGTTTTGGTTTGGTTTGGTTTTTTCTCTGCAGGTGATGTGTTGACATTCCTAGACTCTCACGTGGAATGCAATGTGGGCTGGTTGGAGCCACTTCTGGAAAGAGTTTATTTAAATAGAAAGAAAGTGGCCTGTCCGGTAATCGAAGTTATCAACGACAAGGACATGAGGTAACACTACCATATCCTGACATTGGAAAGCAGCAGAGAGTGCTGATCCTCATATGTGCTGTGTTAAAACCTACTTACCCAAATAGGGGAAACACATGAGTGATATCTTGGGATCAGAACCTATCAATTCAGTAGTCTATTTGGCCAGTACACCATTTTTTTTTAATCTGTTAATCAATCCAGCTGCTCATTATCAAATTCTTTCCCTTTGATAGTCAGTTGAACTCCCAAATGTTTATTTTTCTCCGGTTTCTAGTCATACCCTTTTTGGAAGCTCTATACATTCTTCTAAGTTGTCATTTCTTCCTCTAAAATGGCCTCTATTGACTGAAAGATGAGTGTAAGTTGAAAAGAAGCAATCAAGCCAGCTAACCTCTGGAGCAAATCATACCCATAAGATCTTCTGAGAGAACATTAAGAGGTCCATCCCACACCTGAACCAGTCATAAGGCTGTGTTGGCAAAGTCCACAGAGACACAGATAACCTTAGCATTTGAGATTTCATGTGTTTTGTTTGTCCTGACTTAGTTACATGACAGTGGACAACTTCCAAAGAGGTGTCTTCACGTGGCCCATGAACTTTGGCTGGAGGACAATTCCTCCAGATGTTGTTGCAAGAAATGGAATTAAAGAAACTGATGTAATAAGGTAAGTGTGTAAAACTGAAGGCTGGACAGTAGTCCCAAGTCCTTTGTAAAGACAGAAAATAGGATAAAAAAAAACAACAGTTATACTCTATCTTCTGAAAATTGGCAAGAATTATAGGTATCACCTAGACATGATGGTACATACCTGTAATCTCAGTACTTAGGGGGCAGAAGCAGGAGGGTAGCACATTTAAGGGTAGCCTGGGCTACAGTAGTAAGCCTGTCTCCCTCTCCATCTCTCTGTCTCTCTCTCTGTATGTATATATATATATCCTTAGCGAAGCTTTGTGAGAAGTTAGTTTGTTCTCCCTTACCTCCGAATTCAATTTTAAATGTACCCGATTTAGCCCTGACACAGAAGAATCCAAAATAACCCTGGGATTTGTGTCAGAACACAACTGACAGATAAGAATCCTAGCCCCACCCACATCTCTGCACACCCTGATTAAGCTCAGCCCCTGGGAACCAGAAACTTTTCACTAAAGCCAAGCTGTGGGCTCCATCCCAAGACCTCCCTGTACCTACCCAGAAATGCCTCCAGTCTCCCACACAGACACAGAGGACCCACTCTAGGAGTTAAGCTGCCATGGGGCAAAAGTGTAACACAATCCTTTCTTTTTGCAGGTGCCCCGTCATGGCAGGTGGATTATTCTCCATTGACAAAAGTTACTTTTATGAACTTGGAACTTATGACCCTGGTCTTGATGTTTGGGGAGGAGAAAATATGGAACTATCATTCAAGGTATTCACTACTCAGTCTGACTTCCTTCCTTCCTTCCTTCCTTCCTTCCTTCCTTCCTTCCTTCCTTCCTTCCTTCCTTCCTTCCTTCCTTCCTTCCTGTCCACCTGTCTGTCTTTCTGTCTGCTGTCTTTCTTTCTTTCTTTCTTTCTTTCTTTCTTTCTTTCTTTCTTTCTTTCTTTCTTTCTTTCTTTCTTTCTTTCTTTCTTTCTCTCTTTCTTTCAGTTAACAGTTCATCATTCTAGGGGGCAGAGCAGATGGCTCAGTTGCTAAAGAGGTTGGCACACAAGCATGAGGACCTGAGTTCGGATCTCATGCAGAAAGCCATGTACAGTGACATGTATCTGTGAGTTCAGCTACTCTTGTTGAATCAATGAGTTCCACCTTCAGTGAGAGAAACTGTCTCAAAAGTTAAGGTGGAGAGGAATTGAGGAAGACACCTTCTGTTGACCTCTAACCTCCATATGCATGTAAACATTCATACGCAAGCACAAGAACATACGGACACAAACACACACCTGAGTGTTTATGATTCCCAAGTGGCTTCACTTGACCAATACAGCCACATATGTGACTGCGACTGAGAAGAGATTTCACCATGGCCCAGGTTCTATGGATTGACTGCTTCATTTCCCAGACTTAATTTGGAAGAATCAACCACTGTTGCAAAATTGTTGGAACTAATATTTCACAGCAGTGTTTTTATGTCTAATTATGGGGTGGTTACTTTCTCTTTTTTCTGCACAAAAGCTATGGGATTCATACTTAATACAAATTTCTTTGGGATTCATCTGTGACATACAGTGACTTTCTTGGAATCATTCTCTGATACACTGGGAGCAGTCGAAATATCTGCAGTGGGGTGATCTTGAGAATACAAATGACAAAGACTCCAGTGCAGGCCACCAGCAAGCCGGGTGTGTGGCACACTGCAGCATCTTTGGAGCATGCAACGAAGATCAGCATTGACTCATGGCCAAGAAAGCCTTAGCAAGAACAATAGAACACCAATATCAGCTTCCCTATGCAGCTGGCTGTTCTATGTTCACATGGGTATAGGTTTGGAGGTCCAAACAAAGAATAGTTTTGAGTTGAGTACCACAAGCCTACAGGTCTCCCAAAGGAGGTGATGAAATGGACATCCATAACCTCTCCCTGATTCAACCCCAACAGGAACATGTGTGATATATTTTATATATTGGCATTCTGTAAAGGGTTCTTTAGAAAAGAGATAAAGAGAAGTTTTACATGGATGGTTAGGAAGGGGAAGCGAAAGGGGTCCAGCTTACACAGACCTAGATAAACCTACTGAGTTTCCTTTTCTATGGTGAAAGTGTTTCTGAGTTGGAAGTTCTACTTTTAGCAGGAAGAGGAGTGTCTCCAGGTAGTATCGTGGCATTGTTCCTTGTCTATGATTTCTGAACTACCATTTGATAATCGGTTGCTTCTCACTCGCTCCTTCCCAGGTCTGGATGTGCGGTGGTGAAATCGAGATCATTCCCTGTTCCAGAGTGGGCCACATATTCCGAAATGACAATCCCTATTCCTTCCCCAAAGACCGCATGAAGACAGTAGAACGGAATCTGGTGCGGGTGGCTGAGGTCTGGCTTGATGAGTACAAGGAACTCTTCTATGGCCATGGAGATCACCTCATAGACCAAGGGTTGGACGTGGGCAACCTCACCCAGCAAAGGGAGTTGCGCAAGAAGCTGAAATGCAAAAGTTTCAAGTGGTACTTGGACAATGTCTTTCCTGACTTGAAGGCCCCCGTTGTGAGAGCTAGTGGTGTGGTAAGTTAACACGGCCACTTAAAGTCTTCCTTTGCAAAAACAACACAGAAACTCCTTCAAACATGCTTAGAAAAGGACAAAGCAATAGACTTTAAGCAACAGGCACGGAAGCCACTGAGACAAAGTAAAAATGGGAGTTGTGAGAGGTGAACTGGGGAAGTCTGTCACGTGGTCGTGCTGACTGATAACTATCACTTCAGGATATAGCCTTCATCTCTTCCTTTGGAAGTTGACGTTGAATGGAGGACATGGATAATAAGAAGTGAAGTATGAATATAGAATATGATGGCTCTTGTAAAGGAACAGGCCAGGGGGCCTGACTCCTTTTAAAGGCATGCTGTTAAGAAATCCTCTCAGAAGGTTTGAAGCCAGGCCTGAGACACAGTGCTGAGCCAGCCCTGAGAGGTGGAGGCTCAGCTCCTACACAACTCAGGACAGGCTGGAGGCAGAACAGATACAGAGAGGGGAATGGGATTGTCAGGGTGTGAATGGAGAAATGAAGGTGGAGAAATATAGCGTAGAGAATTGAGAATTGGTTCATGTGGGTCCTTGTGGGGAATTTCCTTCCTCTACTTCCTTTATCAATAGGGTCCAATGGAAATACAAGCTTTAATTTGGGTTTTTTTGAAAAGTTTGGTTGAAAGGTTGAAAATAAAATAAAATAAAAATTTCAAGGCACTAAGGGAAGTTTCACAAAGGGTGAAGTGAAGCAAATAGTTTGAACGGGGCCCAGTGCAAACAAAACTTCAAAAAGTTGAGACCCTGGGGTGAAGCCCTGAATCCACCCGGGAGTGTGGCTTCCTGTGATGGCCTGTGATTGGAGCTCATGCTTACATTTGTGTTTAGTCTCATCTATTGCTTTTCATATTTATTTACAAATATTCCCAGTGGTTGTTGTTGTTGTTATTGTTTTCGGTCATAGCCCTGCTCCCTTGTGTTCAGAAAGATCCCTAACTTGCCTATCAGTGTTCTGCTTTCTCAGAACACCCGTCTCTGGCTCTTCCTAGGAAACAGATGTATAAACCAGCCCTTCTCCCAGCCTGTCAAGTCCCCGGATAACAAAGACTCAGGAAAAACTATGTTGTTGTTCTCACCAGGGAAATCCAGGGAGGGTATCAAAAACAGGAAAGTAGTCTGGATATTTGTTCTGATTTTACAAATTTTAATCAATAAAATACATGTGATCTGGTTTATTTCTAACAAAATGTTGTGCACAGTTCACAAGAGTACAGCAGGAATTGGGGTAGGTCCAAGTAGCTATCACCTACTTTAGATAACTAAATAGGAAGAACAGCTTGGCCTTAGACACATCAAACATACCACTTAGATGTTTAAATTCCATCCTCCTAACTCAGTGAATTTCTCTCAAGAATCTCAACAGCATTACTGAACTTTGGCCACCAGAGGGCGCAAAAAAACTACCTTTTGAGTCCCCTGTAAGTTGCCGCTATCTTTGAAAAGCTCGCCTCACACAAAAAAACCCAAAACCATAACCCCCCCCCAAAAAAAAACACGCTAGCAAATACTGCGCATATAGTTCAAAGCAACCTCAACAGACCCTTTTCTTCCATTTCCGTTCTTTGCTGTCACATGTGGATAAGTATTAAATGAAGACATCATCTGCTCTCTTCTGATAAGAGTGTTATTACCATTTTTAAAATTTGAGATTCCCCCCTCCCCCCGCACCCCGATTAATATCAAATATAATTCAGTAGACCATGACAATCAGGAAAAGTAGCAAGAAAATAATATTTAACTTTTTGTTTCTTGCTTCACATTTTCTCATTATTCAACCTACACATCTAGAAATTTAAGTCCATTGAATTTTTTTTTTGTAATTTCTCATAGTCAAAAATATTGAAATCAATAAACAGCCTCAACAGTAGTATTTTTCCTTTGCAGAACATTATTAGCAAGCAGCCTATGCCTAAGATTTAACAATTATGTAATTAAATATGGGAGTTCTCTACATTTGACAATGGGAAAATGAAATAATTCAACACAGAAAGTATAAAATCTACACAATACTTATTGTTGTTGTTATTATTATTGTTATTATTATTATTATTATTATTATTATTATTATTATTACATTGAAATGGTTTACATGAAGGACCCACGAGGAGAAATTCTTGCTTATGTTCCAGTGCCTTCCAAGGCCTGTAGGATGGAACTGTTAGAAATGAAACAAACGAACAAAAAAAACAACGTAAACAAAATAGAACAACAACAACAAAACCATCTAAACTAAACCTTCCCAAACACTTTCTGGGCAATGTTAGTTGTTGCACCAGGAGTCCATAGTCAAGTAGACCTGGGAAAGAACACACTGTGTGTCCTGAGCGCCCGCTGTGTGTTCTCACTTGGAAGGCTCTGAGAAGTTCTGAGGGAAGGCAACTTGTTCAGCTGTGTTGGAGGCAGAGTTTTCCAAACTTATTTTATGGTAGGATAATTTCTGAATGGTCCATGAGGACATGGGACTCATTTCTCTGATAGGACCCAAAGAACAATGAGGTTTTCCATTTCCTTCTTTGCAGTCCAGAACTGGCTCTACCCCATGCATGGCTGTTCATGCTCCCTGAACTTAGAGTACCATTGCATCTTTTCTGCATGCTGCTACTGCTCAGACCTACTGATGGTGGATGTGCCTGTATTTACCATTTGAAGCTGTGAATGGAACATTTTGAAGATTTTCTTTTAATGGACATCTGTCCCTCTAGAATTGCTGTGTCCTCCTGTGTCAGACACCTTAGAAATTACGAATCAGTAAAACTGCTGATATTTCCTTATATTCCTTGAAGGCCAGGAAGGGTTCCTAGTTCAAGCAGGTAGGACATACTTTTATTTCAAACCCAAATGAAGGTCAGCATGTGACTTCACATTCTCAGAAAGAATCGAGCATCTTTGTTTCCTCCCTGTTCTTGTAGATGAGTTCTTTCTCCAGTACCCACGGGCCAAAGGTCAGTTCAGATTTTGTCTTTCTGAGGACAAGCTCAGTCCCAGTTCTCTGACTGGTACATGCCCACATCTCACACTCCCCACATGTTTCTATGAGGACATGTCTTCCTACTTACAGATTCTAATAATCCTTCTCATTGCTTCGTTTGCATTTTTCTGACCCCACAAATGACTCCCTACCTAATCTTCAAGCTAAGAAAGCCACGCTTTCACAAGTAGACACCAGCCCGCTAGACACCCTGCTACAAAATCTGCTGATCCTGTGGCCAATATGGCCTCCATTGTTACGGCACCCCAGAACTGGAGCTCTGTATTGGAGCCCATAAAAGCTGAAGAAACACTAACATGGTTACAACCTCCCAAGCTTAGCAGGCTTTCCTGGAACATGCCTAATTTCTCCTCTACAGAGCACCTCCAGCAAATTGAAAAACCTAAATTGCATTATTAACCTACCTTCCTGTTAGTCCTGCCCAGGATGTTAGAGAAGGCATGGGAATCAACATTCTCTGCATTAGATGGTGACTGATGGAAAGCTTCCTCCATATTTGACCCTGTAAATTGGTTAAAACCCTGAGTCTGCCAGAAAGGGCCTGTATGCCTGGCTCTGCTTTCGCTTTCCATGACTTCCCTGTAATGAGTCGTAGCTTGACTGAGTCATTAGAAAGAGTCTGACAGGGAATCAACTGGAATCTGCTGTTCTCTGAAGGACAATTTATCTAGGGTTCAGTGCCCAAGAAATCAGATCAGTTAGAGGGGTCATCCAAGAAACCACAACCTGTAACTCTTGGCTTGATGAAATTAGAGGTGTGTGCACTGACTTTTAAAATAGGCATTGGGATACATTCAAGCCAAAAAAAAAGAACCCTCTCCTTCATTCCTGTAGCAATATTTGCTCACTTTCATTTAGCATTCCAGGAAGGAGTTAATGAGAAGCTGCTGTTTCCAGCTGAATCACAGGCTGACACCGACAAATTGAAGCTGTGCTCTGACAGGATCACCTTGTGTCTCTACGAGAGCTGTGACCAAGACAGTCATCCACTGCAAACTTTTGCTAATCTATTGACTATCTATTAACCTTATGATAGTCAACCCTCTACTTTCGATATGTGTCTGGATGCTTTGTTATACACTAAGATATGTTTGTTCTTAATGAGCATTTTGTGTTCTGCTTCTTAGCTGGTGAATGTGGCCCTGGGCAAGTGTGTGTCCATCGAAAATACCACAGCCACGCTGGAAGACTGTGACGGGAGCAGTCAGGTAGGCTCAGCTGGGTTCTCTGTTCCTCGGTCGTGGACAGGAATCATGACTGACAAGCTTGTTGCTCACTTGACGATTGACCTCTGTCTAGGAGAAATCCATAGATGTCTAAATGTCAATGTAATCAATCGTCTGGTATAAGGAAGTGCCACTCCACAGAGAAGCAATGTAAAGGGGGTGGGGGACTGTTGGCAATGAAGTCATTGCTCCGTGATGGATTTAGTCTTGACTTTTCTTCTTGCGAAACTGGCTTAGCGTACGCCGTCTTAAACCTCTGTAAGTAGCCGTGAAGACAGTGCCTAGCTCTAGAGCTGAAATGAACTGTTAACACACTGGGGGCTGGTAACGACTACCTAATGCTGGGACTCTGTAAATGTTGGTGGTCGTAATACACACAAAGTGCCTAGGACATGGCTGGCAGGATGGCTCAGTGGGTAAAGGTGCTTGCTAAACAAGCCTGTCAATATGAGTTCAATCCCAGAAACCCACATGAAAGTATACAGAAAGAAGCAGTTCTACACTACTCCTCTGACCTCCACAGACCGTCTGTGGCATGCATGCCTACATATAAGTATCACACACGCTCATGCACCTAACAATAATAATAAAATTTAATGTTTATCAATGGGTAGAGACCATGTTTCCAAGCAGCCATCTTGAGCAGTCCATTTTATTCTCTGATTACATACCTCTCCTCCGGTATCTTAAGGGAGTGATGGACATGCCCTAAACTATGATCCTTGATGGGAAGCCTTTTAGCAAAATGATCACAAAATCAGAGCGCGTGAATAAGAGGGAGTGGAGTAGGGCCAGGAAAAACAGAGAAGGACTCCTCCTGCCATGCTGGAGGTGAGCTCCAAATGATTATGCCTCCCTCTCCGGCATCTGCACCCCACATGGGAATGCTATCTGCTTTGGATGCTAAATAGAATTCACAGGAACACTGATTCATGTGTACAATTCAGCCTCCAGATTGTGGATCGTGCTTTGATAGACAGATCATTTTGTGATGATGGCCTCATCTTGCTGTCTTACTTCTTTGTCCTGATATAAGCATCGTGGTTTGTACCTTGAAGCACATCCCATTTCTACATCTTAGTCCCAAGCTGCCCCGAGAATAGAAGACATATCTGTCAGCATAATTCTGCTGTGGATTATAAACCTGAAGCCAAGGAAACACTTTCATAATTAGGAAAGAGATAAAATAATAAGTTTAAAGAATCAACTGGAAAAATGAATTTTGCTTATTAACAATTCACAATGGAGATAGTAATAAATTATAGAAAAACCAACTGTAGAGTTAGTTGAAAATATATGAAAATAGTCAATTCTCCATTCTTTTAAAACTATCACCATAGGAACTTAACATACCTGTAAAATCAATATTTCACCAGAAATTCAGCTTTTGCTCTTGAACACCAATGACTTGGGAAGGTAAGACCAAAGTATGCATAGTAGAGCCAATGCATTCCAGAAAGCTCCATCACAGTTTAGTTCTATTGCTCCTTTTGAGTTTCTCTTACTAGTGGTTTGTTTGAATAACAAAAAGGACAAGATGTAGAGGAAGTTAATTGGGTTGAGGCAGAACAGATGAGGTTTAATACCTGACTTGTATTCATCTAGAACACTCAGAAGAAATGAAATACTCAGCTCCACCCTCAATCCCCGTCCCTTACTTAACTAGAAGTTTTCTTAGGGTTTTACTTTAAACCCTTTCTAAGGTGTGGTCCAGCTTACCTTAGTCACTACATGGCCTCCTATTCCGCTGTCTGTCCTTGGTTCTCAGACATGGATACTCACACAAATCACCTTGGGAGTTTGGTAGGATAGACTCTCACTCACCGGGCCCATGATGGGGCCAAGAGTCAAGATTTCTGGGTAGCACGATGTTGGTTCAGGGACTACACTTTGAGTGGCGGCATTTGCCACCATGTCTTTAAGATAACCTTTTAGTCTACATTAAATCCCAACTGAAGCCAGTCATGGTGACACAGACCTGTGATTCTAACTGTCAGGGAGGCTGAGGCAAGAGAATCACAATTTTAGCACTTGCTTGGGCTGACCTAGACACCTGAAAATTGCTACAGAAGCCAAAAGAGATAGATAGTCTTGCTATCCAACAAAACAATATGACAGTGGGCAGGTTAGATAATACACATACTCATCAGATCAGGGCATCTACCCATGGTCTCACCTATTGCTGATGAAAGTCTTTGGCAACATCCCCTGCCTCTGCTTGCTATCTGAATGGCCTCTCCTGTGCCCATTCTCTACAGCTTCAACAATTTAACTATAGCTGGGTAAGACTTATTAAGCATGGAGAGCAGTGCATGGCGCCCGTCACTGATCAAGGATCCCTGAGACTCCAGCCATGTGATAACAGAGACAGCAAGCTCAAGTGGCTGCACAAGTCAACCTCGGGCTTTCGTCCAGAGCTGGTAAGCAGAATGCCTGTGCCATCCCTTTCCCACCAAGTCAACTTGCAGTCGAAGGGGACAGAAAACTCTGAATATCAGCCTCCTCAGCTGGAAGGCTTAAGTGCTGTTTATTATAATAGAGGCAGTATAAAGGTTCACTCAAGGACATAGAGAGAGTTTCTGTAAATATTTAATGTTTTGTTTTTATTTTTGGTTTTGTTTGCTTTTTTTCAAAATGGATTTCAAATGAGTGATTTAAATCGAAGGCACTCATTGCTTGCCATTATATTGCTACCACCATCTTAGATTCTAAAATTCATTTAAATCAATCAACAATGCCATATGTATTTTTGAAACTTATTCTCATTGGTTAACAGAAGAACCTAGAGATGGAAGCCACGGGAAAAGCAAGAAGCGGCATGCTTCCTGCAAGTGCTGCTGCTTAGAATGGTTCCAGCTCCCCGTGTGCTCTCCCTCCAGGAAACGGGTTTTTTCCTCATCCCTGTGTGGCTCCACAGAAAAGACAACTGATTACAGGAGGCTGACTATGTGTGTGTCTTGCCAACTTTGCATTTGGTGATAACACATCACCTGTTGAAAACAGGCTCGAGGAGACTGTTTCCAATGCAGTTGTTATCCTAACAAAACACCCCAGTGTGACTGTATTTATTCTCAAAGTCCATTCAGTTTCTCTTGGTTGTGTTTGCTTAGGATTCAAGGTCATCAGCTTTGTCATAGAATCTCGAGATAGTAGGCCTAGTCTCAGGTCAGGACTGTCTTCTCAAGTTTCTGCCATCTCACTAGCATGCAGTTATCAAATGCCTTGTGGGCATTGGTGTTGTGGTTAGAGGTATCTTCCGAGCATGCCTAGCGGAGATGGTCTTGACTATGGTAATTGGTGTGGGAAGCCCCATCTTAATTTTGAGGGGGACTGTTCCCTCAGAAGGGGATCCTGGGCTATGTGAAGCAGAGAAAGGAGAGCTATGTAACATTTGTCCCTCAGTCTCTGCTTCTTTTCTGTGTAGGAGATGTGACTATTTCCCTCAACTCCTGCCACTGTGAGTTCCCCCACAGTTGTGGGGTGTAACCTTGAACTGTGACTGAAGTCCGCTACTGTCCCTGAAGTTGTTCTCCTCAGGATTTTATCACAGCAACAGAAAAGAAACAAGACCCAGGGCGATACAGAGATCATGATTCTGCCCAGAGCTGGCCCCAAAGGAAACCCACTTTATTTTGGGGGTGTCCCTGTCTGTTAGGTTGTCCTTTTTTGCTGTCTCATTCAGTCATTCTCTTCCTACTCAGAGCCAAAATCAAAGCAAGACATTCATTCTCCAGCAGTATATTTTAATTTTTTGAGGGGGGAGGGGTTTTGAGACAGGGTTTCCCTGTGTAGCCCTGGCTGTCCTAGAACTTGCTCTGTGATGAGGCTGGCCTCGAACTCACAGGGATCCACCTGTCTCTGCCTCTGAGTGCTGGCTGGGATTAAAGGCATGTGCCACCACCACCCCCAGCTGTATATTTTAATGGGGGGGCACGCTCTTCTTACTGATAAGGGTTATTATTGTCAGTTGATACTGTCAAATAGAGAATTATTAGTGTATAAAATTCTCTTTTCAGTTTTTATGCTTTGGGGGAAATTTCATGATTATCTATCGACTAAATTATATCACACCTCCTACTTCTTTAACACTGCACTGAGGAGGAAAGAAAGAGACAATGAAAATCAAAGCATCTCTTCTCTGAAGAAGTGACTCCTGGCAAGGATACACAGTGAGCAAGTACTTAAGAGTAGCTCTTCCCCAGTAAGTTGACTTGGAAGAGATAATTAACTAAAATAACAGAAACTAGAAATCTGTCTGTGATGCACTACATAGCTACCCTCTGCCATTTGGTCCCCTTGCGATGTGTCTAGATAGTCACGGAGGTAGATAGCCTGCTCTCTCTCTCTCTCTCTCTCTCTCTCTCTCTCTCTCTCTCTCTCTCTCTCTCTCTCTCCTTTTTCTTTTTTCTATTAACAGTCATCATACAAACCTGTTGAAGTCCCTGGCTATCGCTTTAGAAAAAGACCTTAAATCAGCAGTTCTCAACCTATGGGTCACGACCCCCTGGGATTCGAATGACCCTTCCAAAGGGATCACCTAAGACGATCAGAAAACATAGATATTTACATTATAATTTGTAACAGTAGCGAAATTAGAGTTATGAAGGAGCAACAAACATCATTTTATGCTTGGAATCGCCACAACATGGGGAACTGTATTAAAGGGTTGCAGCTTTAGGAAGCTTGAGAACCACTGCCTTGGACAATTAAAGGGAAAAAGATTGAGTCAGCTCCATTTTAGAGGTCTGAGTCTACCCTAGATTGGCCTTGTTGTACCTTGGGGCCTGTGGTAAAGCAATACATCACAGGAAAAGAATAGGTTAGAACATGGCTCCATTTGTGACCAGAAAGTAAAGGAGAGTACAAAGATCACACAGTGCTCATCACAGACACTGCCCAGTGACCTATGAATCTAAGCCTCAAACACCTCTCAAAGATTTCACCATCCCCCAACAGTTGTACCCTGGGGACCAAGTCTTAACACATCTTTGGGGGAGGAGTGGCCTTCAAGATACAACTAGAGCAGTCCCTGAGATATGTAAGTCTTAAAGAACAAGAGAAATGGAGAGAGACTGAATAACAGGAACCTCTTGCTTTTTAGAGTTTAACTCTAGATAACAATGACTTGTTGAAATGATAGACTGCTAAATTTGCATTGTAAAGTGCTCCCTAAGTCAGTCCATGCCCCTACCCCATACTCTGGACTTTGCCATCCACTCAAGGTGTCACATTTGGAGCACAGCATGGAAGGCTTCCCTATTGCTGGTCCCTATGAGTCTATAGATGGGAAGGAAGTGATTTAGTTACCTCTGTCTTCACCACAGAACATAGACAATGCTGAATGATTTGCTTCAAGGCCACCTACTTTGCACAACTTAAATACACAATGCAAACATCGTATTTCCAAGGTTCTGTAAGTCATAATTTTGCTTTAGCATGAAAGTCTCCCCTGTTTGGGTTTTAAAAAGTATATTAAAATAGCTCATTAATAACTAATCATGGTCATATTTATGGAAAATTGAGATTTATGAGTTAAAAATTATAAAGTAAATTATCTCTCACTTTTAATAAATATTGAGCAACATTAAGGTCATCTGAAATACCCTCGTCTTGTTCTAACTAAATCTGAACATTTGGCATTCTATATTGTCAGAGCTTAGGTGGGGAGATCACAAATAAAATGTATCTAGCATTTGCTAATACACATAAACATTCTAAGATGTGAGCTGGATTAATAAATTAATAAACTTGCTTCCTGACATACTCCATGATTTTTGCTTTGCTACCATTAATGAAGTAGTCATTCAGTATATTAAGTGCTAACCAGACTTTTTCCTTTAAATGATACAGTTATCAGCCATATCACTAGAAAAAAATGACTGTTTGCTTCCTGCAGAATTAAAATTTTTCAGCTAGAGAAGCTGGATCAATTAGTTTGAGACAGAGACAAATTTGATGTTTTCCAAAGCTTGTGCTTATGTCGCTAATTTAATTTAAGAGAGTGCCTGGGAGAATAAAAATACAATTTGCTTATTCTGTCTTCATATGTCAAGTTTAGTCTTGTAGTTCACTCCCATATCCTCTTTCTCTTCAGGTGGATCACATTGTTTTTGAAAACTATCAGCAGTTGTTATGTATGGAAGGGAATTTTTCTCAGAAGACCCTGAAAATGGCCACTTGCAACCCAATGGAACCATATCAAAAGTGGAAATTTGAAAAATACTATGAAGGCTAAAGAGGAATGTTTTATCTGGTTAACCCCCCACCAGATTCTGTGAAAATCAAACCCAAGTTGGTGACTGTATTTCTCTCCTTAGTTATTTAAATTTTCCATTTTAATAGCATTTAAATGGAAGATTTTTTTTAAGCACCAAAGGATAACTCAGGGAAACAGGCCACCACTGGACTGGAATTCTTTGACTCTGGGTGGCCTTTGGAAGTGTTTATGCCCTGCTCTGGGCTGTGGTGCATACTGCAAGTCTTCCTCATGTGCTTTCACAGGTAACCAGAATTGAAGACATATCATGATGTCATGATCATGACTGCTGTTGGGCAGTTCTTCTGGCCCGTGAGTGGAGGTAAAACCAACTGGATTCTGCCTTCATCAAATTCATCTACACGGATTCTCACACTGGGAAGACTCAGCCAGCTGCACAGAGACACTGCCCATGTTTACCTGAAAGTGGATAGCAGTGCTGATAATTCTCCATGACCCCCTTCTAATGGGGGTGTTGATCTGGATGACCAGAAAGTTTTCTTCCAAATCTGAAGTAGTAAGGGAAAAAATTAAGTGGAAAGGAAGAAGCCTTCGTGTAATTAATTCTGTGTGTTCTTTCCATTCATTTTGTGCTTTTTAATAATGCTACATTTAAAAACAAAACCTGGTCATAGCAATAATTTCTTAGGTTTTTGTATTTCCTTCATGTAAAGAAAGATAGGAGTTTGGGTGACAGCACACTGTGATAACTAAACTTGCACTTGATCATGAAACATCTCAACACAGGGTGAGAAGAACTGATAAAATTAAGGCAGAAATGATACAGAAGAATAGGACAAACCTTGAAATGCTAAAACAATAAAAATACTACACTAGATTTACCAATATTCACTTGGATGAAGTATGCTAAATACTCTAATACATGCCAAAGCAGACATGAATTCAAAAGGAAGAAAAGGAGATGAGCAATTTGAGGAGATAGTTGATTAAAGACTTGTCCCAGACTTGACAAAATAAAGAAGGGAATGTGGTGCTTCTGAGGGGAAAAGGCAGAGCAAAACCCTCACGTGGACCTGAGGCTAACACAGGCCAGCCATGGAAAGCTAAATGTTTCCTTATCCAAACTGAGCTCTCACATTAGGTATATCAATCCTTAGGCACTGCAGAAGAAAGCTTAGGGACCATGGTCTACTATAATCCTTTTGGCAGGAAAATTGATGTTAGAAAAAAAAAATTCCCCTTCTGAAAACTCCTACAGACAAATTGGGGTGAACGGGGTAAGAATTCAGATCTCTAGGTGTGACTCAACCACCAGTTTGGTCTGAGTTTGCCCACTGTGGTCCTTCAAAAGGAGATAAGCCAACTTCCTTACTGAAGCTTCACCCCTTCAGACTGGCCATGCTTATTCTTACTGGTGGATTTAAATCTTTGTTCACATGATATTATGGTAAAACCGAGCATTTTAGTTCTGGTTTCCTATTTGACTCTTAATTTTATCTACCAGTTAGTTACCAAAAAATCATGACTATCAATGAATAATGGGAAAGGAAACATTTTTTCTTTACACATTTACAGCATATACAGTATATTTAAGATGTTTCATTCCAGTAACTGATGATTAGAGATGAGATAAGAGAATATTTTGAAAATGAGATAATTCTTTCTAAAATAGTCATATGGGAAGAAAACAAACAAACAAACAAACAAAACATACAAGTCTTTGCTAATGAACTAATTGAGCCAGTGACTAAAGAGTACACTGAGTGATCCATGTCATTTTCATGTGACCGAGACACCTTGAACATCCCCCTGCCCTCTGGTCTATAGAGTGTCTATTTTATCCAAGGACAGTTTCTTCAAAGAAAAATCAAGTCCTTTTAGCAACAGATGAGTCATGCTTTGGATTGATCCACCTTTGTAAGTGAAGAAAGTAAATGTTTTTATTTTTTTTCCAAGAGAAGCTTCTGTGTAGTCTGCTCAATGTACTACCAAACTTTACCTTGAATACATATTATATAAAGTTACCTCTGAGTACTGTCAGTAGAACAAAGGCTTTGTTTGAAACATCATGTATTTATTTAGGGGTAAAATTTCAACAAACTCTCTACCATACATTTTTCCACTTACCCTAAGATGCAAGGAATTAGTCATGAGTTAGGAATCTGTGTGGGCCTCGCCTTGAAAGTACTGACTGATTCTCAAATCTACTGCCAACATTTCTTGAAGCATTATCTCCCAAATTTGTTTTTAGAAGACAAGAATGAGTGTATAAATCCTACTACAGCATCTTTTACATGTAATGACAAACCCTTGAGGTAACATTTCGTGGTCCAAGAGAATTCTTCAACAGGAGAATAGGTTATCAGGAGCTTCCCATTTCCTTGACTTGGCTTAGCTTATTGCCTTTTCTTAGAAATATGCCTATGCATCTTGTCAACTTGAACACGGAATAGCCTTGCTAATAAGTTATTGAACTAATTGGATCAAAATACTAACTTCCTGAGTGCTGGGAGTGCTTCCTCACCCTTCAGCGTGCACACTGCTTTCTCTTTTCAACAGTTATGCAGAATCCCCCTCCCCTCCCGTGGAATGACACAGCTGTTGTTGCTACGGTGCTGTTTTATCACGAGCGTCAAATTTGCTCAGTTCTGCTTGCTGACATTCAATTATCTGTCATTCACAGGACTGCAAAACCAGCCGTGCCATGATCGCAATGCATCATCAGCTTCCCCCGCACTACTTCAGAAGCGTTCTTCTAGATATTAGAAAACCTTCTTTCTAGTGTTGGCTTAAAGATTGCAAAGGGTCATGGACATCACTTAGAATGGATAAGACTTCAACATTCCTAGCATGTCCTAATTTCATGAATGGGCTTACAATGATTTTCAAGGAACTCTTGAGCATGATAATGGGGTTGAGGCCTACTAGGTAGCACCAGCTTGCTTCTTGTTGTTCAAACACTTTCACTTTTATGTAGAACATAGCCAAAATGTCAGATCTTATGCAAAGACCCCAATAGCTCATATAAAAACCACAAAACTACAAGAAATGAAGGGAAAAGAGAAACTAATTATCATTGAGTGCATATATCCTCCTAGATTTTGTGTGTGCTGATCTTATTGGCTTGTATACAACTTTCTTTCCTCCATATAATAAGGGAGGTGTCTGTCTCTTTCTTACACTGAGGAAGGATGTGATCATCCCATTAACAACAGATAAAACTCAGAATAGAATCATTCTATCTGGTCTCACAAAATTATGCCCACTACCACATGCCATGGCCATTCCTTTTTTAAAGTAATAGGGTTATCAATGTAGGCAAGCTCAGGTAAGCCCCCCATGTTGTTCATTACTGGTTTCAAGATAAGGAAATGAGGTTGGGTAAAAGCTTTTTGGTCTCTCTTGAATGTTTCATAAGCAGGAAATCAAGATTGGGCTTCTCTGTTGAGCAGCTGAAGTATAGATGTTTGCGACAACCCTCGTAGCTCTTGTGGTGATTCACCGTCTTGATGTGATGGAAGACTTCTCCACCTGCTGGACCAACCTGACAAACAGAGATCTAGAGAGCTGCTTCACTATGAATCACAGTACCCAACTCCCTTCTACCCTTTCTCCCTTCCAACCTTCAAGCAAAACTGACAAATAATTCATTTTTAACAGAGATAGAAAATAAAATTTTGGAAACCCCTTCAATTTAAAACACAAGCCACAGGCTTTAACTTCAATTCACTTTACAGATTGTATCACAGAGATTTTACAACTGCCACATGGGGTATTCAATGATTGCTGCAAGCCAACTGCCTAGGAAAAGAGAACTGATAAACAAAGCTATTGTACAGAATGTTTATTTTTGACAAATACTCATTCCATGGACATTTTGCTTAAGCCACATAAAGTGTTATATTGCTCTGTGAGATTGGTGGATGGTGTTTCGGATATTGGGGTGTCTGCATACATTCCTCAGTGAGGCTTGGTGGGTGGTGTTTCATATGTTGGGGTGCCCGTGTATGAAAGAAAGTAAAAACAGTCCATAGTGCAGATTCAATGTCTGTTTTAACCTGAGGTGAAAACTGACAATTACTGTCTCCATCTGGTCCTTTTGCAGGTTTATGTGAGTTCTCCCTTGTACAAACACAAACCAATGTGGAAATTTGCATTTTCCAACATGAAGACCAATTTCAAATATGTGGAATTCCTAATAATGGCAACCACCATAAAATGAGTGAAAACAAATTTGTTTATATTGACCTCTATCTGCCAGTTCAAAGACAGTGGTTATACATGAGTACACAGATAAAGCCTTTGTTTTATATGTTGCAATTAAAACTAATAAAATATATTTTAAGTTTTACTTGACTGTTTGAAAACATCAGTTGTGAAAATATACACCTTGTGTGTGGACATATATTGTGTGTATGCATGTGTTTCTTTAAATTGGGAGGGGATAAAAACCCTAGGTATTGTGTGACAACATAAAGGAATACAGCAATGGCAAGGGACCATTGGATCTCTGAGTTCAACAGCATTTTCTACTCTGAATCTTCTTTCTATACCGAATGTTTCAAATGGATTCGCCCTGTCTGCAGTTTCTCTAACATGAAAGTGAAATTAAATTACATTTGTGGAAGGCTATAGGATTCTATACACACCTTATTTCTTTAAAAAAAAAACTGACAAGATTTATCTAGTTTTATACAAATTAACTATAGGAAGTGGTCATTAAAGAGAGAGAGAAAGAGACAGATAGACAGACAGACAGTTAAGGCAAAGATCAAAGGAGTGATTTTGCTACTGATTTCCTTAACAAGTTTATTAATGGGAGAGCAAACTCATAGAAGAAATATTTGAGTTAACTGAGTACTTCCAAATAGTTACCTCTTGCCGGGCAGTGGTGGCTCATGCCTTTAATCCCAGCACTCGGGAGGCAGAGCCAGGTGGATCTCTGTGAGTTCAAGGCCAGCCTGGACTACCAAGTGAGTCCCAGGAAAGGCGCAAAGCTACACAGAGAAACCCTGTCTTGAAACCCCCCCCCCCAAAAAAAAAATAGTTACCTCTTTTGTTTCTGATCAGCTAAGGTTATTTATGCAGAAGGAATCAAATGAATAACTTTAAATTTATAGGAAAATATTAAAAATGCTTTTAAGCTTCATTTTCAATATTCTCCTGAGCTAGAAGCTAGCTACCAGTGTCACTTGTTGGTATTGTGTTTTCCCAGTTATCTTCTGGGTGATTGACTTCTGGTGCCCACTACACATGTTCTCTCTCTCTCTCTCTCTCTCTCTCTCTCTCTCTCTCTCTCTCTCTCTCTCTCTCTCTCTCTCTCTGTTGATTGTTTGGCTTATCCTTCCCATGTGTCTCAAGAGTTGAACACACATTTTGCTCTTTTACTATGTCATGATATGCTATTCTAATATTGGAAAGTATAACATTTGACATTTTGGATTTTATAACACTTTTGTTATTATAAACAATGAAAGTTTGGGCTTCAAGAGAAGTGGATGATTTTCTCAAATCATTAAACACATCTCTTATTTATTATACTCTAGAATTTTATCCTTTTCTAGAATTACTTATTTTAAATGTTTTCCTTGGTCACTATGAAAAGCTTAATGTCTGTTCCTCAATCAAAAATATGCCACAAGTAGCACGTCATGTAAAAATTTAGAAATAACACTATCAGTGTGTCAGAAGAGCATAAGTGCATAATCTCAATGACTACAAAGAGAAACATGTGTTTTTCATATTGTTAATGCCAATATGCATCTAAAACAAAATCTCACTTTCTTCTAAAGTAATAGAAGTTTTTCATTTATGTTATATATCTAAACACCAGAAGTTCTTACTACAGTTTCATATATAATTATTTAAAATCTTTTAAAAATAAATAATGCACATTAACTGTAATTAGGTGTACTCTTACTTTTTTGTGAAGTGGCATTCTTAATCGACTAAATAGCTGCTTACATGGAAAAAAACCTCTCATTAAATTCCAAAGAAAGAAGTTTGGAAACCTGAAACAAAGAACATAAACTTTTATTGAAAATAAATAAGACCAGGTAGTTAGTTCTTTATTTAACAGCAGGAAGGTAGGTAGATGATAGATAGATAGATAGATAGATAGATAGATAGATAGATAGATAGATAGATAGAGACAGAAGCTGGCAAATTCCATGTCTTTAAATATAGCATTAAATGAAAGATAAATCTAATTTTTACAAAGAAGTAAAGCTGTCTTTAATTCCCATTCATCTGGCAACAAAAGAGATTTAAATCATTCAAGAAATTCCAGCATTCACATAATCCTCATCAGGTATCAGGTACCAGAGTTGTTACCACCCTGAACCTTGAATCATAAAGTCTCAGCTAAACCTTCATGCATGGTTATCTATTAATAGTGATGCAGATGAGTTTAAAATATATTAATATATACTGCATGCAATAGGAACAAGACCATTGCTATTTCCAGATTACCAAGACCCAAATATCCAATGTGCTCCTGCTGCTGCATTACCTTGTCCATGAGCATGAATAATTTCTCAGATGAACATACCTTAAAACAGTCTTTGTGGACAGAATGTTTTAAAATTGAATTATGTGGTAAGAGAACACAGCTAAAAAGTCCGAGTTTATGGAGTATCATATATGCTAGTATCTTTATCATGTTTCTTAGCCATATACTACTCATCCCACTTAAACTCCATGGGAACTTGTCAGTTACGTCTAACAAACAAGCCATCATGTGGGTAGATTAACAGGGTAACCCTGTTACATAAAACTGTGTTTTGAAGTTAAGTAGAAAATAATAGGGCTCATCAGGAATCCAGGAAAGCAAACAGGTTGTCTCTGTAGAATGATGAAAGGATCTAAATTAGAACAGGAGATTGTCCCAGTCTATCAATCTCCTACCCAACTTTATCGAAAAAAGACTAAATTTTTCTCATTTTATTTGGAAAGCTTGAATTTGCTCCAAAAGAAATTAGCAGGCTCAACATTTTAAGGGTAACAAATCTTACATGGGCAGGGTGAAGAATAAAGAAGTACTTCAACCAAATTCAAAACTGAGTCTTTTAAGTAGTCCATAGTAGTATGTGATACTATGGAAATATACTATATGACCAGGAAGAATTAAGAAACCTGCTATGAGAATACGGGGATTTGTTACACATAAATAAGCAATCGTCTAAGTAGGACGAACCCAGGCTTTTGCACCCAACGAGAAAGAAACAAACAAAGGGTTGAAGAGCACAATGAAGACTGTATTACATTCAGACAATAAGGAATTGTCTTTTATTTGGATCCAAAAGATATTTTTATCTGTGGTAACAGAAAGTTCAAAGCAATACATACAGAAGCAGAAAATGAATATTTGTGGAATAAACTCTCCAAGAGTATAAATATACTCTTTTCATAAATATTCAATGCATTATTTGACATGTTGGTTGGAGTGAAGCTCCACAAGTACAATTTTAAGCTTCTTGGTTTGGGCTTTGGTCCAATAAAGTATATATTCCCCACCACTATCAGCTTTTTCACTAAAAATATGTATGCTCACACCCTACTTCTAAAATAGTCTAAGATAATTATTTGCATTTTCATAGTAACTAGTACAGTTATGACTGCCATTGTCTCTCATTTCTAAGCAAAGAAAATGGTTTTGAAATACTGTTAATACAAGAACGGGTGGTAATGGAGTAAGGCATTTTCTTAAAATTGTGCTAAAATTGCCATTTTTATTTTTAATTATTTCCGTTGTGCTAGACAAGATTTTGTTTTCAGTAACAAAAATAAAGCTGTCCAATACAATTCTCTAGTCTATTGCTCACCAGTCATCTAGCCCCTCCCTGGAGCAACTTCACAATGGATTTCATTCATTTTGAAAGCATAAAGCTAGCACTTTAGCACACAGAATTCTGACTGACAATTGCTCAGGATTTTAGTGAGGAAATTCACTGAATGGTGACACCTAGCAAGGCAATCTGTTGAATTTTCACTCAGTAGATGCCAAGGAAAACCACTTAAGACACGGTATTTTTTGAAGATAAACAGAAAGGAAAAAAAGTTACTGGCAGAATCTATAAAAAAAAATAACCATGTTTAATGGAGGAGGGGTTTAATCCCAGGCTTCCCATTGGCCTGAAGAAAGAAAGACACCAAAAGAATTATGGGAGTCACATGAACAGTTCTCCTTTCCCTTGACTCTCTCTCTTACTATTACTACTTTTAATGACAAATCACGCCAGACTTGCCTTTGGGGCAATGCTTGCCGAATAACGCTATATTAATTAACTTTTTAAAAGCAAACACCCAGGAATTAGTCTAAAGCCTGATTTGAGGTTGCCAGAAGGAATTTTGTCTATGGTTATTTCCACGTTGCTTTAGGGTGAAAAAGACATTAAGCTTGCACATCTCGCCAACATGGCACCTCTAGGCACAACGGAGTTAAACTTTCTTTAGCTCTCATGCCGCTTCTCAGTCCCTCTTAGTTTATAAGTGCATCATCGACTCAAATTCATCAATTCTCTGTTTGGTATTCCCTTTCCTGATTTTCCGATAGGATATCGTATTGTATCTGGAATAAGCATTCCTGGAGATATCTCCCTTCTTTCCCAACACGGGCTGCTCGTCGGGGGTCCCTGGCTGGGAGCCGGGGCTGCTTAGCGGGGAGTCTTCCCTTGCATGGTTTTCCTCTTTTAATTGAGAACCGTCGCTGTGATTCCTCTTAAATTCTATTACTCGAACTTCATCTTCGTCATCATTGCAGTCGTCGACGTCTTCCTCATTAATTTCTTCATTCCAAACTTCTGGTTCCTCATCACATTTAGAATGCAATATGTCAACTGGAGTAGATTTCCGGAACCCCAACCACTCTATTTCTGCTGCCTGGTAGGTTGTACTGTCATCTTCTCGGTGCTCTAGAGGTTGGTGGGCGATCCTTTCCTTCTGTGTATTCATCTCTAGGTCACTGCTGCTCAGAGGAATCTTCTTCCATGGATGCCCTGTAGCAAAATGGATTTGTGAGTCAGATGTGCTGGGGTTTCAGAGCACCTCACTGCTATCCTGTAGTCCTCTGACTCATTCTTCCAGACAGTCAGATTTCAACTTGTGCCTTATGGACTGTGACTCTGGGTTGCCTGATAAATCTACACAATCAAACAGGCTTCACAGTCAAAATAGTTTGCAGAACACTGCATTTCATATAGTTTAATAAACATCTCAGAATTTATGTTTTTTAAATGCTTGATGGATATTGTATGTCTTCAGTAATGTCTACAATCCAACCTCATTCAATTGGAATTCTATTGTCATAGACTGGTGTATTTAGTAAGATTACTGTTCTCTGAGGCACACTTAAAATTTTTCCTTTGTCAAAACTAGATATGCATATATATGTTGAGTGTGTATATATGTATGTATGTGTGAATTTGTATCATGCATGTGTGTGCATGTATATATTGTATATGTATGTTTATGTACACACTCAATACATGTTTGGAATTATTTTACATCTACAAACACTTCCTTCAAGAACAATGCAAAAAATACCTCAGAGTGGAAAGCTTTATTACAATGTAAAAATGATGACTACCTGTGTCTAGTCACACTCAGAGTAATAACTTTGACATTTGACACTGTCCCTTGAATGGTAAAGAAGAGCAAAGGCTTGGACTGGAAAAATGGCTCAGTGTTAAGAGCACTAGTGTAGCTGAAGTTTTCCTTGTCCCGGCTCCCTAGGTCTCACAGTCTTGCAGCTGCTGAGACCCAAATAAACACACAGAGGCTTATATTAATTAAAACTGTTCAGCCATTAGCTCAGGCTTACCACTGACTACCTCTTACATAAACTCTGCCCATTTCTGTTTATCTATATGTTGCCACGTGTTACATGGCTTTACCTGTGTGCTGTTACATGCTGCTCCATGAACTGCTGGCTGGCATCTCATGACTCAGCTTTCCTGTTCCCAGAATTCTCTTCTCTGCTTGTCCTGCCTATACTTCCTGCCTGGCTCTGGCCAATCAGCATTTTATTTATTAAACAATCAGAGCAACACATTCACAGCATACAGAGTGATATCCACAGCACACTAGCTGCTCTTCCAGAGAATCCAGGTTCCAGTCCAAGCACCCACATGGTACCTCACAACCATTCCTAACTCCAGTTCCAATACCTTCTTCTGGCCTCTATGGGCACTAGGCATGCACATGGTACACAGACATACATGCAGGCAAAGCATTCATACACATAAAATAAAATGTATACAAAAATGAAAAAGTATAAAAAAAGAGCAAAGGCAGCCTGGAGAGATGGTTCTGTGGTTACAGGTACTTGCTCTTGCACAGCAACAGGTTTGGTTCCAACAGCCACATGGCAGACTGTAACTCGGTCTCACTCTACGTCCAAAAGGTCAATGCTTTCTTCTGGCCTCCAGACACCAGGCAGGAGATAAAGACACTTACATACATACAAACAAAACACTCATGTACATAGAATAAAGCTTTTTAAGAAAGATGATCAAAGGTCTCTAGATGTTCAGAACTCATATGCTGACAACTGAGTCACACCCATGGCTCAGGATCTTCTGCTGACCTATAGGGATCTAGATCTAATAATTATGTTGGGCTTCTATGTATACAACGCTAGATTCTCCTGATGTTCCAAATGACAGTAACAGATTATTTGGTACCATGTTGTGGCTTTTAGATGGCTTAAGCACTATAATCATTGGTTTCCAAACAGCTGGAACCTCTTAGCACACTTCCCTAGTATTTCTTGATGAAGTTTCCTGAAAAGGCACACGTGGCGGGCTTCTGTGGAAGACCATCTATCCACAGGGAACAGGGCTAGTGTGTGTGGCTTCCCCATTCTCTTTCTAAGCAACAGCAGCCTATAAACAAAGTAAAAAGCAGTTGTCAACTTTGTTCTCCCTTCATAGTTCTCCCTGTAAGTCTGTTTTCATCAAAGGCTTTTATTTTTTCTCCGAGTCCACGTCTCCATGTGCTGTGAAAAAGACAAGTAGGCATGTATTACCACCCACACTAGTCCTAAACAGCTGCTGTCAATCCTCCCCTTGATATTCGTTACATTGCAAAAAAGTGGACATTGGATATTTGCTATGATAGTAGGCTTTGTTTTGTTGTGTCTCCCCCCACACACCAAAAAATAAAATAACACACACACACACACACACACACACACACACACACACACACACACACATGATCCTTTTTTTCATATACATGACTCAGGCCTAAGACTGTCAAGAATAAAATTCATCCTTCAATTTAAATTGATTAGTGTTTTTCCTCAATATTTTTTAGCATCTTTATACTCTTAGCAGGCATATTCCCTTAGGAGATTTTACAGCTGTTTGCCATCTTGAAAATAAAAGGCACGAAAACCAGTGCCGCTATCACAGAGTAGAAGCACACTGTGAAAAGACCCACAGGCTGAATGACCCAGAGACCTAGGATAGAACCAACCATGACTGGAGGGGGAAAAATGTCAATGTAATGATGCCTAATGACATTATGCTATATTCATAGATTGTTGCCTAGCCCAATAGTCATCAGAGAGGCTTCATCCAGCAGTAATGGAAACAGATGCAGACCCACAGCCAAATATTAGGCAGAGCTCAGGGAATCCTGCAGAAGAGGGGCAGAAAAGACTGTAGGAGCGAGAGGGGTCAAGGGCATCACAAGAAAACTCACAGAGTTAACTAACCTGGGCCTATAGAGGCTCACAGAGACTGAACTGAAAACCAGGGAGCCTGCATGGGACTGAACTAGGCCCTCTGCATATATGTGACAGTTATGCAGCGTGGTCCTCTTGTGGGACTCCTAACAGCAGTAACAGGGACTGTCTCTGACTCTTTTTGCTGGCTTTTGGGACCCTACTCCTCATACTGGGTCACCTTGCCCAGCCTTAACACAAGGCAAGGTGCTTAGTCTTACTGTAACTTGATATGCCATGTTTTGTTGATATCCATGAGAGGACTGCCCTTTCCTGAACAGAAAAAGAGGAGCGGAGAGAATTGTTCCCATTGCGGGGTGGGGACAGAGTCGGGGGTCGGGGAGAGAGAAGAGACTGGAAGGAGAGGAGGGAGGGGAAACTGCAGCCAGGATGTAAAATAAACAAATAAATAAAAAGAAAAAAGAAGAAGGGAAGGATTTAAACAGAGGCAAATTCAGTGGTTTCCTCACTCTCCACTTGATTGAAAGCCAAGATCCTAGCAAACTGTTTTTTTCAGCGGGTCCCCTGACTGATAAAGAAGCTGTAGGTGGACAATGGTGAGCCCTGACTTGATAGACTCATCACATTAAAAACAGAAGGATTGGGGCAAAAAAGTTATGTAATTCATTTCGCAGAGTCTTAACTTTCACAGACTACTATCCAGTGAGATAGTCTCCTGTGGGATCTCAGTAATATTGGCCACTGCTGGTAGCACTTTCCTATGACTGTTTACATATTGTGGGAGTAGTCTAGGCAAAGGGAGAAATTCAGAAATCCCCAGGCACCTCCCTGTTCTCCTTGGCATCTGCTATTTACATGGTGTTCTAAAATGTCCCTTTGGTGGTTGCCCTGTGTTTTCCCTGGCATGGCCCTAAATTAAATTGATTGGGTGCTACATGCTGACTTCAATTTGGAGATAAGCTCTTTGTAGCTTCAAGAGAAGGAAAGAGTGATAAATTAACAGATTCCATTCTGCACTGCACTCAGGAACTATTTGAATGGAAATACCTTCTTAGATGAAAATGTCCATAAGATGTTGTACCCTTGTCTACTGACTTCACTAGACATGTAACATAGCCTCTTCTATGTATTTTTTGTCTCATAGTTGTGATTTTGAGTGAAGAGCACAAAATTAACTTCATCACTCTGGGGCACAGTTCTTTGACAAAAAATGGTTAACAATTCTTTCAGACAAAATTTTTCCATAGAGTAACTCATTTTGTAAAGTTACTTTAGACTGAATGTCCAAGAGAGACTTTATGCTAAACCTGTTTCTGAATCATCTCAGAAGCTGCCTGATACCTGTCTGGAGCACCAAATTGAAAAGAAAGCTTGATTTAGGGGGCTAATCTATCAAGACATGACTATCACATTGCCATGCCGACCAGTCAGACTAGTTCATACAATTTGGGGCTTGAGCCACCTGGAAAGCTGGGTAAGGTGGAACCCACAGAGAATGAGACTGTTGTATTTGCCCAAAGCAGTTGAAAGATTTTGAAGTCATTGATTGGAACTGCTTCTCAGCAGCACATACACAAAACATTGCATGCAATGTTGTCATCATATCCAGCTGAACAGTGTTAGGAAACTAGGATTCCTGTTACCTTCTCTGAATGCCATGTCCTCAGCACTTGCTTCTTGGAGAGAAAGATCTCTGATGGCCTTGTGAACAACAAAGAGGTTCTCTTCTGAGTTTTCTAGGGGAAAACACTAATATTATAACAGTGACAACATATATAGTTAAAGGTTCACAAATGATCAATTCCGATTCTAGGTGATGTCTTTCGTTTTAATTATGATTAGTAAAAGTTATCATTCTACTTTTCTGATTCTTTTTAAAAATTGATTGTGTATATTTAGTAATTAGCTTCCACAATAAGAGTCTCTATATATGTGTGTATAGATATTTATATTTATACATATATATATGCACACACACACACACACATATATGGATTCAGACCTCTCTAGATATGAACAGAAGGGGATCTTAAAATTCTGAGTTCTCTTTTTTCAAACAACAATGGACTTGTGGGTCTGACAATAAATAGCAGTAGTTAACACTGAATTAACATTTAGAAATTATTCTAACAACTCAATAAAGGTGGTTACTATTTTTCTGCTTTATTCTAAGTAAAAATGCTCAGGTTTCAGCAGAGAAAACTGGGATTTCAGAGCTACCAGACAAACCTAGATTATGAGTCTTTATGATAGGAATCCCCTATTGGGATAAAGGACTATGGTTCTTGGATCCAGTTTCTTAGTATAATACGAGTTTATATAAAAGGGGGGGGGGTCAAGGAGGCTTGTAAATCAAAACAATTAAGCTGAGAAAAGGAAATCCTTTACCGTGGAGACTCTTCTCACCTGCAGGCTCTTCGGGTAGTACGCTTCCTTTACTGTTTCCACTTTCTTCTTGACTTCCTCTTGCAGGCACATCTTCAAGACTGGGTTCAACGCTGTAATATGTCTGGGTCCCCCCTGCATCAGCTGCGTCCTTGCTGGTTTGACTGATGCACTGTTGGTCATTATCAGGTGGTCTGTCCCCATTACACTCTGTCCCGCTCAGTGTCACAGGAGCGTCTGCCATGATGTTCACTGAGGTCTGATCTAGGGAAAGCAATTGAGAAAGTAAAGGAATGGATCTTGGAGAAGATCTATTGCTGCAGGTCCTACCGTTCCAAAACCTATCCTAAAAACATACACTTTCACTCTGACATCATCTAATAACAAGATTTGTCCTAAAGGTTTCCAGGGCTCACAATGAATGTGATAGGGTTTGTCCGTTTGGTAGCCAATCCAGGAGCAAAAACCAGCCAATCAGCAGCCTCCCCACCACCCCACAGCCCCGCTCTTAGAATTAATGTTGCCCTTCGATTTGCATAAACAAACAATCTGAAGCAATCAGGCTTTTGTGTTGGCATGCAGAGGGGGACTTGCAGCTTGTCAGTCCCCCCTCTGGGAACAGAGATTTTTGTCCCTTTCCATAATGGCCCTTTGTAATTTTCCTTGTAACAGGAGCCACCATTGTTCCCAGGCTTTAATCCAGAGAGAATGACCACCTTGAGGCACATTAGTTCTGTGTAACCAGCTTAACATTTCCAAACAGATTTGGTTCGAGTAAAACCTCAGCTCTTTTGTAGGGGACAATGGCATCGTTTCTCGTTTATTAAAGAATAAAACCAGCTTTTCAAGGACCTGTAAACACGACAACTTGATTGTAAACGACTTTGGCAACAGATTTCATGGTATGTCATCAAGAAGCTGAGAGGGGACCTAAGAAATAAACAAGCAAATTCTGGATGTGCTAAGAACAGGACTCTCACACTCTTGGTGTAATTCATCTTGTCTAGGGCTTCTGACTTACCAGCTTCTTTATGTCTATGAAACCCCCCTTATCCAATAAAACACTAGCATAAATTTCCCATGAAGTTTTCCCTTGCTCCAATCAGAATTATCCTTTGAATTCTATACGGGTATTTGTGATGCAGTCTGTCTTCCAGAGATTGGTTGAAATTAGGCAGCGGCTCACTTCCCTTTTGCTTGTAAAGGAATACATTCTTTCTTTTTTCAGGATTGCCCAGACCTTCCTCAAGGCCAATCCCTTGGCCAGAGCAGCTCCTTCTGAGCCCTCAATTCTGGGCTAATGTATCCTTCCTTTAACAACTCTTTTCCAGACCCACAGTTTTCTCTTCAGAGTTTAATTGGTTATGATTGACTGAATAATTTCACGACAATGAGCCTTTACCAAGTCGAATCTAATCGTCGTCAGAGCAGGATGAAGGGAGCTTGCTTACTTTTGTTGTCAGCATGCACCACCTGCCTTGAGCTAGGGAGGTCTGAAACCGTCCTGGAAGAAATGAAGACATTCTAAAGAGACGCTCTTGTGCCCCTCCTTCAGCTATCAGACTATTATTGAACAGTAGTTCCCAAGGAATTGGAACTTCCTCAGGTATTTCATGCTGGAAGAAGGAAAAGGATGAAGCCTGGTGCCAGCCAGAGAAGGCACTTGTCTCCCAGGAAGAGTTTTCATACCGTTCTGTAACGTTATGAGATCACGTTGCAGCAGTCGGTGGAACCATGACCAAGATGAACAGAACTACACCTTGGCCAAGACTACTTAGCAGTTAGCCACAGCTCTTGCTGTCCATTTAACCCAAAGCTCGTGTCAGCACTACATGATGAACTTGAGTCGGTGACCATAGTTTCCACATTGAAGAACTCTTCTACTCTTCACTGCATCTGATTCCAGTTGGTCCACTGATAACAGGGAGCCACGCCAAATATGTTAGTGTTACTGGAGATTGTGGCTGCCCCTTCATGATGGCATCACCTTATGCTACTGAGGAAATCAGGGTCTCTTCTTGGGGTTCTTGGTCTTGTTTACAAATGATTTCAGAATGGACTCAAAAGGAAGCTTCAAAGACAATCTTACTAGGTTAAGAGAAAAACTTCATATTGTGGTGATATTTTAATTGTGCTGAAATGTGATTTTATTTGTATGTTAATAAATAAAGTTTGCCTGGAGATCAGAGGTCATTAGCTAGCCAGGAACAGAATTCAGGTGGTGGTAGCCCACACCCTTAATCCAATCACGTGGCAGGCAGAGTCTCTGTGTGGTCAAGGACACAGCCAAACGTGGTGACCTTTGAGTCTTTAATTCCAGTACCAACCATAGAGATCAGGGGATCTGTATAGGCAGGCAGTGAAGAGGAAGTCAAGTTAGAGCCAATGAGAAGGCAGAACAGGAAAGCAATAAAACACAAGACACACAGGAAGAAGGTCTCTCTCTCTCTCAGGGGAAGGACGACAGCGAGTGGTAAGCTAAAGGGAGTCGTGGCTCTTGTTCTGATCTCTCAGGCTTTAATTCTGTATTTGGCTCTGTGTTTCTTATTTAATAAGACTGTTTAGAAATTTGTCTATAGCATATCAAACAAGCTCTAAATCCCTGCATCTGCCTGTAAGAGCAAGATGCAGAAGAGAAAGAGAGGAAGTTAGACCCTTTGCACTAAGCCCATTTGGAGGTCAGCCATATGATGAACAAGTAACTACACAGCACGAGGGAAAGCTTTAGAGAAAGGGTAAGGAAGCCCAAATTGCCTGAAAAGGGCACACTTAGATTCAGGCCAACATTCAAAAGAGTGAGAAGGGAAGAAAAAGTCACACAATTTGAGTTAGGACTCAGGAAGAGCAGCAGACCTAACAGAACTTCTCTACAGGATGAAGGTGTTGCCCTAGGGAATGGAGAATCTGAGAAGGAAAAGTACATTATCTCACTCAAGGCATAATTATTCTTCCTACCTCCTCTGGAGAGCGGTTTATTGTGAGACCACCTTTCTGGTAGGTAGTACCTTGGCCACTTGGTTTGCTGGCCCAACTGGATTAACTTATGACAGGGGAGACAATGACATGTCTCTGCCTAGAAGTAGATTCTGTTTTCCAGCCTATGCGGGTACAAGCTTTCCCTTAATGGACCTTCAAATCTATTCAGCTATTCGACCTTCCTAACAACTCTGGCAGCAGGCATTTGGTTTTAAAATTTTAAATATATGTGTATTTGAAGAAATGAATAAATCTATACCTCCAAGAGAATACACTTGAGAACATTTTTATGGGAAATCAAGAGTAGAGATTGAAATGTGTTTGTAAATTTATCTCCTAAAAAATTGTGTCTAAGAGGGCTGCACAGAGAGCTCAGTGATTAAGAAGACTGGCTGCTCTGCTAGAGGACCTGAGTTCAATTCCCAGCACCTACACGTCCACTCATAAACATCCGCCATTCCAATATCAGATGATCCAACAACCTCTTCTCATCTTTGCTGGAACCAGCCACACAAGTCCTGAAAAGACACACAAGCAGGCAAAACACCCATACACATAAACTAAAATTTATAAGATTTAAAAATTTAACATTGTGTCTAAGGATGAGTCCACTTGATTCTCTATCAGGGACAACAAACACATGTTACTGTGAAGTCATCTGCTCAATCCTGTCCCAGGGAAACATCTCTAACAGAGACTAAAACTCCATCTCTTGTTGTCACCAGCTCTTCTGTCTGTAGCACACTGTCTGTTTGTTAGATGGTGGGGATGTCATACAGCTGGTAAACCCACCGATGAAGTGGGGTGATGGTGGGGGATTTTGTGTCAGTGAAGGCTTTCCCACCCCAGGAAGGGCTTAATTCAGAACTTAGGGATCTAACTCAGAATCTCACAGTCACAGAAAAATTTCAGAGTCTGTAGCTTCACATTTCATCTGGAGAATCTGAAGAGTGAAGTTAACGGATTATAGGGGGTGAGTTTTGGAAAGAAGTTTACTTACGGGGAACATAAGGAAAAGAAAGGAGGCAGTGGTCCTGTGTTGCTGGAGCTGAACCCAGAAAGTGGAATACCATCGAGCTGCTAATCTTGGGGCTTTTTGTAGGACTAATGGCAGACACTAGGGTGAGGCTTGGGAGGAAGTATCCAGTCTAGTTGGCTCAGCCATATTGTGTCTCCTCTCAGCTTTAGACATATCTTACATTCAGCTTCCAGGCACGGGTGCTCACTTAGGAAAATAAATAAGCAACCAGGAACCAGAACTCCCCTACCCCTGGTATTCCTAGGCCCTGGTAAGGACAGAACTGCAGACAGGACCAAAGATATTTTCATCTTTCAGTCAAGGAAAAGAATGCCCCTGAGACTGTTTGACAAGTTTCTCTCCTGCTCTTCCCACCTTCAATGGCACACACCATAAATTAAGCCACCTGCCATCCCTAGCCTTTGCACAGATATTCGCCTTGACCACAGCTCCCACAAGAATCTATCACCAACCACCTTGACAGCTGAGAGAACTGTCACCATGAGAGGGCAGCAGAGGGACTGAGGCAGAGCCAGCCCTTCCCAGGAGGCACACAAGAGCTGCTGGAGACAGTGAAGGGGGTCTGTCCTCACAAGAAACAATCATGAAGCCTATAGATAAGGAAAATTGAAGGGAATCTGCGGGTGTGCAGAAACTGCAACTAAAGTTCAGGTACAAATAGGGACATATCAAACTCTAAGATCCTTAAGGGCAAGAAGTGACCCTCATTCAACCAAATGGCCGGTAGTACACAGACATGTAGAAATACATTGGTTTTAAAGGGCCTATCCTCAATCACTGCCATTGGGGGCTGCCAAGGACCTCAGTTCAGAATCACCACGAAGTTTACAGAATCACCACAGAATATGTGAGAAGCCAAGGCATTACTTATGTTAGAGCTAAGGTGTGGCCAATGAACACTAAATTTAAAAAATTAATTCAAATGATAGTTTTGATCCTGGAAGCATGGAACCAGCATTCATGCAGATGGTGGTCTGCGTAGTGGAGACAGGGCTACTGTTTTAATCAGAACTGCAGGAGTAAATTAGAACCACAAAGAGATCAAATAATGACCCCATCTGTTATGTCTTGAATACGAAGTGTCACTCACAGCTCATCATGGTGAGAACATCCAGCTGTTAGCACTATGTGAGAGATTCTAGAAACATTGGAAAATGGGGCCTTGCTGGAGGAGTGGGTCTTTGCAGATGTGCCTTTGAAGGTTCCAACAGCTCCGCAGTCACGTTCTACCGCTGTGCTCCCTGCCCTCCAAAGAGAAATGACTCTTTTCTGCCTAGTGGGAAAGAATAAGAAATGCATGAACAAAAAGAAAGCAAGTTGGCAAGGCAACTTCTTTTTGAAAACGGGGTGCAACAGATCCCAAGCTGGACAAGGAAGCTGAAAACTCTAGCCAAACTGGCTGCTGTCTTTTATCTCTGACGCAGATGAAGACTGAGTCTGCAAGAAATCAACTTCACACTCTAGCATGATTGACCAATCAGAACAAAGAAGAGAGGAGAACTTAAGAAAATGGGGGCCTTTATAGGGCTAATTCTTCTCAATTAAAAAAAAAAAAACATTTCTCACATGTCACACCTTTGCACTGATGTGATGGTCTGCCCAAACACATAGGGTTGAGCAACCTCAACTAAAACTTCTGAAACATTAAGCCAAAATCAATCCTTCTTCCTTCATATGTGTGTCAAACAAGAATGTTACCACAGCAATAAGAAAGCCACATAACTCGCAAAGTTAGTACCAGAAAAGTGAGGCCATTGCTCTAACAAACTGATTGTACAGTTCTTAACTGCTTGTGGGAGGAACTTGAAGGAGTGTTGAGAAGCTGGCTAACGAAATCCAGAATGTTGCTGGCAGACCTTAATGGGCAATTCTGGTGGGAGCATACTGTGTCAGAATTCCTACAGGACTGGAGATGGTGAAAGTCATGAGATTTCAGGTGGGAAAGGGGGCTGTACTGGGAACTAGACTAGAGGCCATTCATGTTACATTTTAATAAAGAATTTGCCTACATTTTTGTCATGTCCTAAGACTTTGAATAAGGCTGAATTCAAAACTAATAGGCTAAATAATTTGATACAGGAAATTTCAAGATAGCATAGCATTTAGGTTACACCATAATTATTCAGAAAAGGAGCATGTTGTAGACAAAATAGGCTATGCTTATTAAAAGATTAGTGTCCCCCAAAAGAAGCCAAGGTGTGGGAGAGGTGGCTCATGGGACATAGTGCTTACTATTCTTCCAGGGGGACCTCAGTTCCGTTCCCAGAGACCATGTTAGGTAGTTCCCAATCATCTGTAACTCAAGCTCCAGGGATCTGTCGCCTGGACTCACATGTACATACATATTCACTCTGACATACATACATACATATATATATATTATTAATTATAATTAAAAACTATAAAAATAAATCTTTTTGTTGTTTTTTAGAAAGAGACAAGCACTTTGTACTAGGATAGTTGAAAGAATGCCTTGCTAGCACTACAGAAATCAAACAGATCCCATCCACTGTCCACTCCAGTGTGCAGAATTATAAACTCATTTTAAAGAGATGCCCTCTTCACATACAATCTCCTATCAATCTGCTTTCCTGGGTCCAGTCTCCCAGCTCAAAAGCAGCTGGAGCCCTGATCCAAGGAAGCCTGGACACTGCTCAAGTGGACAGTAGCACTTGACAATGTTCACATGGTTTGGGTTTTACAGACACACAGCATGCAAGATATACACAGTCACAGAGGCTCCACCAAGATTCCAGAGGAAGGCCAGGGAGAGCAGATCATTACACAGCCTATCAGAATTCCAGCAGGCAGTCACTGAGGGGGTGATGTGCTCAACTGTGAGGGTGCTGCAACAGAAAGTTTCAGAGCGTTAGAGGTTCCAGGAATGTACAAGGTCTGCTGAGGAAAGCCATAGGCAAGGAGTGACCCATACCAAGAGATAAGCCTATGGGATTCATGTGGCAATGCCATACAGGTGAAGTTAACTCAACTATTTGAGATCAGGATCATGCCACTACGTGTCTTAGATGTCAGAAAGGGAGCTAAAGAATTGAACATTTTCCTAACATTTGCTGAGTTGACGTCTTGCTTTACTCCTAGTTCCTGTTTCTATGCCTCCTTTCCATGGAAAAGAAATGTCTGGTATGTGCCACTGTATTGGAAAAATCAAACTTGCCTTTGGATTTCACACTGGTTCACACTTGAGTCTTAGAGAAAAAATGGACATTTGAACAATGCTGAAGCTGTTAACATTATATGGACTCTCAGAGACAGACTAGATCTATTTTTTCAATGTGGCATAGCCATTAACCTTTGAAGGTCAGACTAGGAATATTGTGATTCTAATACAAAATGTTCCCCAACAGGGTCTTGTTATGAACTCTTAGATATTAGCTGAGAGACTTTTGCAGGCGGGGTCTAGCTGGAGTCGTTCACCGGGAGAATGCTTTGAAGGTTGTGCCAGGTCCTCAGTCCCCTTTGTCTCTGCCCTTCCTCCTTCACTGCTTTAGACAGAGAGCTCTCTTCTGCCACACACTCGCACTGCCATGAGGTTTGACAAGCCACCATGGCCTGAAGCCTGTGAAAACACTTTTATCCTTTCCTGTTACCCCTAGTGTTTTGACAAAGCAATGAAAAAACACAAGGCAAACAAAAACCCTTATGCACCACCTGCTCTGGCTGATCTACCTACCTACCCACCTTCCTGGCACCTACCTGAAGGGACCTGGTCTTACACAGCTGAGAGTGGTTGTTAAATTGGCTTCTATACACCTGCTAGTCACATCTTAACCTGCAGCCTGAGGTCTACCAAACTGGAAGTATATGAGGGAAAATACACATGCATGGGAGGTCAAGCTAGAAGACATGAGGATGAGCCAAAGCCAATGCCAGCTCCCACTGCTTCCCACCCCATTGATATAAATGTCCTCCAAGTGAATCTGGTCCTTCTCACCACAGCCCAGGAATCACTGATGTTGATATAAGATGCAAGGGAAGGTGGAGAGATTGCAGGCACAGATGATGCACCATGTACTAGGTGAGTCAACAAACCAACACAGTGTCTACAAGCTGCAAGTAGCTGCTACTTCAATTCAGTCTTACACAGCACACACACAAACATCTCCTTTGCCCTACTTTTCTTTTTCTGGAAATTATGGAAAGGAATTCTTAGAAACATAGTTTAGTCTGATCAGACAGAAGACACATAAATCTTCTGCCAATAAGTCATTGAGTCTGCTGTAAGAATCAGAGTAATGCTTCTGAGCAATGTACAACCCTATGACTCTCAGAAGACATGATCGTCCAGATTTGTTTACTTAAAGAGTTAAAACTCCTAATTAAAATGGCATCCCAGCTAGGGAGAATGATAGGGAAACTTAGAACACCACACCCCTACCATCACTCCCCATGTATATGTTTCACTTCAAATAACACTACTTTCTTGCCACCTAGTATAATTTAGATGAAGTTCATCATCCTGTGCCATGTGAGTGCCTGGTGTGGCTTTTTATGACCATACAGAGTAACAACTACCATGCTGGTGATACAAGAACCTGAAGGAAACAAAAAAGTCAATAGCGAAGGCAGTGAGTTTTAAAAATCAAATTCAACCGAATTTGAAACTCCACCTGCATCTTTCAAGAAGATTGTTGATGATTATTTATTGTTTTGAAAGAAAGCCTTTTAAACCCCAGGGATGGTATATTTCTTTATGGTTTTAAAATGAGAACTTAGCCTTCCAGTGAATCCCTGAACAGCATTTTAAAGAAAAATGCTGGATTGAACAGGCTGTGTATTTCTAGAGGAGCATTTGTTCCTAATCAAGAGCCTCTTGTATCTCCTCGTGGCCAAGACATGTAAAAAAGGGTAATAGAGAGTAGTAGTACTAAATAAGAGTCAGGTAACTCTTTTACATAGAGGCCAAACAAGCATTTTCATCAGGGACTTAGCTTGCTCCCTCATGACTTTGGAAAAGTATATAAATTAAACCTTCTGGGCATGCAGGTTATAAACTCATCATATAGTGAATCTAGCAGTTTATGAAAATGCTAAGTCATGGTTGGCTCTGCACTTATTTCAATCTAAGGATTTAAATGTCAATATTAAAGAAGCAGGGCATAGTGGTGCATGATGTAACTAGCACTGTGGGAGGGTGGGGGCTGAATCGAGAGCATCAAGAGCTCAAGGCCACCTCCACCTATGTAAGGAGTTTGAAGCCAGCCATAAAGTAAATAATATCACAGGTAACTGATGCCCACTGATAATAAAAAAGTAACATATGAGACTATGGGAAATACTTGGGTGGCCACTTGGGTTCACACTTTTTCTGGATTCCCTACTGTCTTCAGTGTGTTGTGGCAGGTTAAATGATGCCAGTGATACCCAGATCGTCATCTGTAGAAATGCTGAGTTGCTACCTTACGTGGTAAAGGGGACTTTGCAGATAAGATGAAGAATCTAAGATGGAGAGGTTTTCCTAGATTTAGGAATTGGCCACAGTCACAAAGAACCTGAGCAGAGAAAGGAAAGGAGGTCAAAGGAAGTAGGGGAAGATGTGACTTAGAAGTAGAACCTTACAGTGATATGCAAATGGACCCATGAACCAATGAGCATAGTAAGCCTAGAAAAGTCAGGAAAGATGGAAACATGTTATCTTTTGATGTTTCTAAATGAAATAAACCTTGATTTTCTATTTCTCGCTTACAGAACTGAAAGGGAACAAATTTGTCCTGTTTATAAACCATTAAATGTCTGGAAATTTGTTAGAGCAGTGATGGGGCACCATGTTGCTGCTGCTCTTGTGTCTTCAATCTCACTAAGTGGCTAGAGGCAGAAAATTCAGTGTCTGTGACCAGTTTCCAGGTGTGTGTATGTGTGTGTGTGTGTGTGTGTGTGTGTGTGTGTGTGTGTGTGTGTGTGTTTTAAATCCCAACTATCTTAGATTGTTTCTTATTGACCAGAACAATCGGTTTAACAAGGTTATACATTCCCCGTCATCTTGTTGACAGTCTAGGTCTGTGTAAAATTTCTTAGTTTACTAAAAGCTATAAGAAAGTCACAAACTGTCCAACATCCTGAAATTTTTCTAGCAAGTCTTCAAGGACTCAGTCTTCAATTGGAAATCTGACTCAAGATTTGAAGGTGTAATTTGTCACAGTCATGGTCATCTTGACAACTAGGAATGGGCAAATTCTGTTTCTCATTGCTTGTCTATTGATGCAGTCCCACAATTTAAGGTCCATAATTGAATTCCCATCCATGGTACCCCTTTCTTTGCAATGTCTTATTAGTTGAAAATGAGAAGAGATTTGTCCAAAAGCAGATCAACAGTAATAGGGTTTATTCTGGCTTCTGGAAAGTTTATAACTCTCATTGTTCAACTTCCTTTATGTTGGATTTTTCTCAAGCAGATGTTCCACATACCTTGGTAAATAATCATCTGGTAATTACATCTCATGAAGTCATTAGAGTTAGGAAAGAATTTGTTCCCCATTAATTTTATCCCCATTAATAAAGTCCCAGTGATGGACCCTATTGAGCTAGTCTGGTATATTGACTAATTTCTTAACCAACTTTGATAACTAGAGGGAATACATGCTCCAATTGTCCAGTTCTGGGTAGAATCCACCCAAGAGCAGGACAGTGACCACAGAAAATGAAAATGGCAAACAATAAGTAGATGCTTTCCATATTAAAAGACAAGATTCTAAGGCTGAGAAAATGGCTCAGTGGGTAAAAGAACTTGCTATGCAAGTATGGGGAGCTGAGTCTGAGTTCTCAGTGTCCACATAGAAATGCTGGGCATGACAACCCTGAGACTGGCAGGTCCTGGAGGCTGGCGAGGCAGCCAGCCCAGCCAAATTGTGAACTTCCAGGTTTATGAGTGAATGTCTTCCTGTAGCTACTGAATGTGCATGTTTATGCACAACTGCGCTTGGATGTATAATCATTTGCCACATACACACAACACAATGCACATACAAACACATACTAGATTCCTCATATGTTAAAGGCAGAAGCTAGTATTGTATGTTCCTTAAAACTTGTGAAACTCAAATAAAGTAACATAGAGAAAGAGTTTAGAACAGTGTGACATAATGGGTATTTATTATATATTAGATTTATTGCTATTTTACTGTTAGTTGCATCACCAGTATTTGCACTACAAGCCACATGGCTTTAGAAAAGTCCCTTAATCTTCCTGAGACACATGGATCCATTTGTTAATAGGGATCATGGCACTTAGTGTATTGGGACAGTTAAAGCAATCAGGGGTAAAATCCTTAACCAGGGGTAGCAGGTCATAGAGATCCACAGGTTGTAGATATTATTTGCATTGTTGTTTGGGAGGAAAGTGTCGTGAAGGTATATCTCATCCATATACACTTAAAATGCTTACATGACAAATTCTGATATTTGACTTCTGTAACGGGCTGGAGTCAAAGTCCTGGGAGCTCTTTCAGCACAGTAGGAGGTGGAATGGATGGTGAGCTGAATGACAGGCAGGTGCTGAGATGTGCCAGCTGCCAAAACCAGCTGGAAGGTATGGAATCTATATGCGGTGTATGATTTTAGTTCTGGTCTTTATTGAAGTCCTGTGAATATCTTTTTGAAAGATTCATTTTAGGGGATAATTACAAGCAATAATATCATTTGTCTTACCTAATAGTACCCATATAGATGGGTATCATGGCTTTACCTTTTTTGTGTTTCTTTTTTTTTCCCCCCTGGAGCTGAGGACCAAACCCAGGGTCTTGCACTTGCTAGGCAAGCGCTCTACCACTGAGATAAATCCCCAATCCCCCCCTTTTTGTGTGTGTTTCTTTAAGAGTTGTGTATGATCACCATGCCTATTCCTACGAATATACTATACTATTACTACTATGAACAATATAGGGAACTGACTTAAGAAAAGCCTCCCTTGTGAGTCTAATCCAACCAGGTGATCCCCAGACCTTGACCCATATTTCTCTCTCTCTCTCAAGCTCATGCAGTTACAGCATGAATTGTAGATTTTTTTTTTAATTTCACAGCCGCAATGTATTTGTTTCTATATTTTGGTTTAAATATATATTTTCACCAGTTGTTTGAGAATTTCATGTACTTGTACAATCATATTTTTATTATGTTCGCCCCTTACTCTTCCTCCCACTTCTTCACACTTACTCCATCGACTCTCTCCCTCCCAGCTACGTACCTACTGTTGTATACAAAACTCACAAAGTCCAATTCATTCTGCCTGTATATCTGTGGGTGGGAAACCATTCTCTGGATTGTGACCAGAAAAGCAGGATCCATACCCTTAAAGAAAGCGGCCTCTCTGTCTCCCCCAGAGGTCAACAACGTAGCTTGTAGAAAGCTCCTCAGCTAGGGGTGAGGCACATGAATCCCTCCCAGCTGACATGGATTGTTTTAAGTAACACAGTCATTGTATAGATATGAATAGAGGAAATTCCCATAAAGAAAAACCACATTACTCTCTTGGCCCTCACTTTAAGTATGCTATACTAAATATACAAGGAGGGTACCTGGTGAGCAGGACTCTCTGGAGTTTTTATCTAGGCAATTATAATCCTGTCTTCCATGTGATGGAATTTCTCTTGTTGCATTTTCACAAGTATGATATATGTGCATGTGGGAACAATAAAATATGTTATTCACTTGTGTGTGCATACAGAAGCCAAAGAAAGATGTTGGCTATCCTGATCCATCACTCTGTAGCTACTTGAGACAGGGTCTCTGACTGATCCTGGAACTCAACTGGCAGCCACAAGGCTCCACTGGCCCTGGTATTACAGTGATTACATAATGCTGGTATTAGAAGATCCCAGGGTCACACCTGGCTTTTTATGTGAATTCTGGAGACCCAAACTTAGTTCATCATACTTGTGCAGCAAGCATTCTTACCTACTGAGCCATCCTCGCTCCCTTGTAGAATTTTAATGGGATGATTTGTTTACTCACAGAGATCCTGTAAGCATTGGAAAAAAATAAAAACGGAATTTGTATGGGTATTTATAAAACCACAGAAAGCGTTTGTTCATACAGACTCTTTAGTGGTTTGAAAGCATTACATAATCCTCCTGGGGAAGCAGAATTGTGAGTTTAATGTCTCTGTCAGCATTACCCATCTCAAACAATTTTGGATGTCAGTTAGAGTTAAGGCAACATGTTGTCTTTAAAAAAAAAGAAAGGCGAGGAACTAGTCGACATATTTTTCTTTAAGAAAAGGAAAGTGAATCTACTGTGAGTCAGCACCTGTAGGAATGTGTAATGGTGTAAGCATAACAAACAGATTTTCTTAGGCTGCACCTGTTCATTTAGCTGAGTCAGTTTTGTTTCAATTAAGTAGGAAAGATTTCCAAACCGTCAGTGAGCAAATCAAAGGCAGACGTATTAGGAGCTCCTGTCAATCTCTGTGTTGAGGAACACTGGACAGATGTGCAGATCCTACTGACTTTTGGATGATGTGAACAATGGCATTATGTCTCTACATACTGCTATCTTCCACATTTTTTCCAGAAGTGGAGTAAGGAGGCTGGAGCATTGGCTCAGTAGCTAAGGATGCATGGTGTTTTTCCAAAGGATCCTTGGGATCCATGTCAGGTTGTCCACAACTGCATGTAATTTCAGCTCTAATGGATCAGTTGTCTCTGGCCTCCTTGGGTACTTGAAATCATGTTGTGTGTTGCATGCCCCACCACCACCACATACACACAGTTTAAAATTAAATAAATCCTTGAAAAAATTAAAAGGAGACACAGGGCTATCAGGATTTGGTGGGTAAAAGCACTTGCCACAGAAGCCAGATGCCCTGAGTTCAGTCCCCAGAACCCACATCAAGGTAAGAGGAGAGAAGCAACTCCACAAAGATGTTCTCTGATGTCCACCCACAAATACATTGTAGCATGCATATGACCTCACACCATTATCGTTTGCATACACACAAAGAAAAAAAGAAAGGAAGGAAGGAAGGAAGAAAGGAAGAAAGGAAGAAAGAAAGAAAGGAAGGAAGGAAGGAAGGAAGGAAGGAAGGAAGGAAGGAAGGAAGGAAGGAAGGAAGGAAGGAAGGAAGTGAATGCATTAGAAAAGAAATGTGGGGAGAAAGCACTTTGCAGAGTGAGGTGGCTTTAATAAAATTGTGGTGGCTTGAATAAAAATTGCCTCCATAGACTCATAGTGAGTGGCACTATAAGGAGATATGACCTTGTCTGATTGTTGGAGGAAGTGCATCACCAGGGGGCAGGCTTTGAAGTCTCAAATGCTCAAGCCTGGTCTAGTGTGATATTCACTTCTGCTGCCTGTGAATCAAGATATAGAACTCACAGCTCCTTCTCCAGCACTATGTCTGCCTGCATACCACCATGTCCCACTATGATGATAATGACTAAACCTCTGAAACCGTAAGCCACCCCAGTTAAATGTTTCCCTTTAAAAGAGTTGTCATGGCCACGGTGTCTCTACACAACAATAGAAACCTTAACTAAGACAGACATCCACCATAAATTAAATACAAGCTTCCCTAATTATTTATCTGGACCACTATGATAGCCATCAGACTAGTCTCCCTACTCCATCTGTCAACCCCCAGCACCAGATTAATATTCTGAAAAAATTCTAAACTACATGCAATAACAAAATAGCTCAAATTAGATTGGAAATCTTGTAGCACACTCTCCAGTTCATGCTATGTATTCAACAAAGGTATGTACTTAACAAGATTCTCTTTTTGCCCAAATTCTATGGTGGTGGGGGGAGGGGGTGGGATAGACAGACAAAGACAGAGTTTCAGCCTTCATAATTCCTCCAGTGCTCTTCATACTAAACACAGTCTTATGATAGCATGACTCTACTACTTTTCAACATCAGATGCTGAGTTCTTTTCCTAATCCTCACAATAGGGAACTGCATGTATTACCAAGCCTGGCTCCCTGCTTCAATGTTTCACTGTAGTCTTTCCTGTCTGGAATGCCTGCCTCCTTGCATAGTCTAGCATCCCTACTACTGTTTCCTCCCAAGTCAGTGGTGCTTATCATCATCATTCTCATGGCATGTTGCCACAGACCATTATGAAACTGTTACCCAAAGACTCCACTAGAACTTTTCTTCATCCCCTTGGCAATTTATTTTGACATTGCTTAATGGTAAAGCACCCTTCTGCCTTCCTTTAGTAGTTATACAATTGTCTTACCTTTTGTTTAAGTAGAAAGATATCAACCTAAATCCCAGTTTGTCATGGAAAAGGTATACTATCTCAGATAAAATCTTTAAATGTTTGGATCTTTGGGGCATCTGATTCATGTATTCTTCATGGAGTTTTGAAAATATTACATCCCATGGCAAATATATATGTGGTTCCATGGCTCACAATGCTATTAATAGGTATATAGTCATATCATTGCTGATGTTGTGTGGATGTTTTTGTGCTTCTGCATGAACAAGCATTGCACCTGTCTCATGCCCTGTTAATAAATATGCTTTGAGTTGGTAATAACTAGTTTGTTCAGGGGTAAGAATGTGACAATAAATTCATTTGAAATATCCCCAATCTCAATTTCCATCCTTCTTTTATAAATCTATTTCTGACTGCTTAAATTGTAGAGATTCAGGATCTGAGTGCTGGATATAGCTATAGTTTTCTCCAGTCCTGCCTGGCCCATGGTCAAGACAAATCTCTGTCACCCACCAGTCCCACAGCTGCTCAGACCCAACCAAAATCAGCATTTTATTTATACAGAACAATATCCACAGCACTTCCCCTTTTCTTTTTTTTTAAAAAAGGAAGGTTTTAACTTTCACATAGCAAAATTACATATAACAAAACAATTATCAAGCAAGACTTACAGTTACAATATCTAGTCTATTTATAATATCTAGTCTATTTATTTGTATTTGGCAAAATTAAAGAAGATATCCTATCTATCTAATATTTGTGAGTCTAAGGTGTCATATCTAACTTATTTTTTATCATAACTAAGGAAAATTATAACTATCTAGTCTTCAACTACATCAAAGACCTCAGAAGGATATAATATTACCTGAGAAATGGGAGAAGGATGCAAGCAACTTTCAAGAGTCTTGCGAGAGTAGACAGAGACAGCTGGCAGCCTGGACAGTTATCTAAAGTTCCTTTGTAATGTTGGGGCATCTGTTTTCAGCCCACAGGTCTAGAGACTATCAGTCACTTCTCTCTGTGTCCTGTAGAATGTCTGGACGTTTCCTCTGCAAAGCAGGAACCTGAAGGACCATTTTGCCAAGCAAAGTTCATTGGTCATCTTCCCATGGGTCTTGCATGTCCAGTCAATCAAGCAGTCCAGGCAAGAACAGTTTCTTGCCCAAATGGCTATTTTTGCCAAGAAGAAGATAAACTCCATATAGAGTGTCTTTGATGCCCATCCTCCTCTCTGAAGTAAATCAGTGCTGCCAGGAGCAGGCATGTCTCACTGTCTAGAAAGTCTACATTTTTAAAACATTTTAAATGCCATATTCTGTAGGTCTTTGAAGTGTTTGAAGATTACCTATCTATCTGAAATATATCTATGTATACCTAGAAAACTTAACCAATGTGGCTACAAGTTTGATTATCATAGAGGACTATTAATCTGTATTTTTAATTATCCATTACAATTTAAATGAGTTACATAAACATAATACCTCCAACCAGAGTAGAAATATATATACAGTATAACAAAATTAAGTTTAAACTTGTATCAATAAACTAAAATCCATAACAATGTAAAACATTTCTAAACAAGCTGTTATTCTTTAAAAGTAGTTTCATTAATCTACCTTTTTATCCCATCATATCTAAACTATCCCCTTTTCTTCTTTAGAAAGAGATTGCATTTATAATCAACCTGTTTTAAATAAAAATATTGGTTTTTCTCTGTCCCACACCAGAGGGCTCTTCTGATATGGGACACAAGAATCTCTTAACCTTTTATTTTAGGATTATGCTTGGGTTTAGAGAAGGAGTGAGCCAATACCATCTCCAAAGCCAGCTTGGTATATTTGGGAATTTGGGCGTAGCTTCTCTTACTACTTCCTGCTAGAGGGGGGCACTGTATCTTATGGGGACACAAAGAAAATTTTAGGATTATGGAGTAGCCCATGAGGCTGTATTGTCTGAGCCAGTTGCCTTGAAACCATTCTGGATGTCGGATCATCTGGGCCATGGTGTCATCGGAGACCTTTCAGGGGGTCTTGGCTGGTCAAACCTGATGTATCTTAATCTGAAGCAAATCCATAGCCTCTGGCTTACTGTGGAAACAAAAGCAGAGCCTCCTTTCCAAAGCAACATATCCTTACATCAAAATTTTGAAGTCAAGGTATCTTTAAAATATACATATTGGCTTAACTCAATAGCTTTTACACTCAAATGTTTTTTTGTAGTTAAAAATCCCAAAGACAACACAATCCAGATTCTCTGTGTAATATCCATCCTTACGTGGCTTATTTTGTATACTACCTTTACTGTCTCTTTAAAGACTTTATTTTTTAAAACTATGTATTTCTTTATATAACTGCATATATTCCTTTTTCTCTCTCTTCCAAGCCAATGTACATTTTTACACACATTATAAAGCATTTAAAGTCTTATTCCACTGAATCTGCCTTATTGTGTAACTATTGCTTTAAACTGCAACATTTATAAGACCAAAATGGCCTCTGTGGCTGGTGGCTCATGGCTCCGCCCACCTCAGCTTCCCAACATGGTGGTGGCACATTTACCGCCAGCTCTGGGAGCCATCAACTCTCAGAAACAGTGGGTCTATGCTTTTATCAAAGTAGCGTGTAGCCCAGAGACCTCTTTTTTTTTTTTTAACTAGCAAAAACTATATCCAACACATAGCATAGTGTGCACCTTGGAGACATCTCTGTGTAACATAGTGTAGGTCAAGCATGCACGCATGCCATGAACCCGCCATAGGGTAGCTCAAACTCGCAGGTTGCCACTAACTTGAGAGAGACAACTAGGAAGCTGTTTTTAGCTCGGTTTTAGAATCTTTTTTTCTTGGGTTTTAGGTAGAAACTCTTGCCAACCTGTTGGGTGCCATTTGTAGCTGAAGTTTTCTCCAGTCCTGCCTGGCCCACGGTCAGGACAAATCTCTTTCACCCACAAGTCCCACATCCGCTCAGACCCAACCAAGTAAACACACAGAGACTTATATTACTTACAAACTGTATGGTTGTGGCAGGCTTCTTGCTAACTGTTCTTATATCTTAAATCAATCCATTTCTATTCATCTATAAGTTGCCACATGGCTTGTGGCTTACCAGTATCTTTACATGTTGGTACTCATGGCAGTAGCTGGCAGTGTCTCCTCTCTCAGTCTTCCTTTTCCCAGAATTCTCTTCTCTGCTTGTCCCGCCTATACTTCCTGCCTGGCTACTGGCCAATCAGCATTTTATTTATACAGAGCGATATACACAGCAGCCGGATTTTCTCACAGAAAAGGATTATGGGGTGGAATTAGATGAGGCTGCCCACTGGCAAATAGAGTTTGAGCTGGTAGCTGGTTCCATACTCTTCAAACCCACATGCTGATATCCACTCACACTCCTAAATGGCTAGTGGACAGACTGGCTCATTGGGATACACAGTCTTGCTTGGAGTGGTCAATGTCATCTTTGACTCAAGTGGTGATAACTATTCTGGACAAAATTTCTCAGGGGAAAAAGTGTCAAAAGAGGAAGAACTTATGTTCAGATAAACAGCCAGAAAACTCTCTGGCATGATTAGGAACATGGAACCCTTGCCAGGCAAACCTGATTCCATCCCCAGTACACACTGACCAATAATTTAACAAAGGAATGGCATGGGCCACAGTATCTGATCTGAAAAGTTGAACTAGGGTGGGAAGCTGCCCCCTGAAACTGCCTGTGGCTATTAAATAGATCCTATCCTGAGAGACTGGTGGCTCTGTTTAACATACACTTGCAGACAGAATTATTGCTTTAACTAAGGAAAAGCAGGCCAGGCTTGCTCTACTTTGTTATCTTCATTCTCCATCTGGACTGAGAATCCTCTGGATGCCTCATTTAAAACAATGCATTTCTGGACTACATTCTCTGGTATTCTGATAGTGTTGTGTCCCAGAACGTGCATTATAAACAAGTACCTGGTCCATCTGATTCTGATGTGCACATTCTAACAAGCAAAGATGTACTTCCTTATTTCCAGCCCATACCCAAACAGGGAGAAATAAAAGGCAGCAGATCTCTTGGAGCAGAAAGCTGTTGCCTTTTGTTTTACATTCATCTTTCTTAAGAACTTAGAGCCTGGGGACAAGTAAGCTTCTCAGAATAATGATAATAGTGATAAGAATCATACATAAAGCATTAACTGTGAGCCAATGGTTAGTCAAGCGCTTTCCACAGTCTCTAATCATCCCAATAGCCTTTTGGGACAGCTGTTCTCTTCCATAATTTTATAGAAGAAAACACTAGGGTGCAAAAAGTGTAGGCTACTTGTCAAAGTTATCTGTATGATGAAGGCCAGAACTTGAAGTAGAGAGTATGATCTTAATGTAAATCTGTTCTTTATTTTGAACATAGCAAAACTGAACTGGACATGTGGCTCAGTGAGTAGACTACTTGGCTAACATACATACAGCACTGGGTTTGACCCCAGAACTGCAGAAACACTTGATAGGTAGAAGCTAGAGGGTGAGGAGTTTGATGCCATGTATAGCTGTGTGGAGTTTGAGGTCAGCATGAGATGCACAAAATGCTGTCTCATGTGCGTGTGAGCATACACACACACACACACACACACACACACACACACACACACACACACACACGTACCCATGCACACACAGACTAACGATATCATATACAATTCTTCAAAATGAGGGAACATATTTCTTTCTATTTAATCATGGATCCTGGTGGAAAGGTAAAACTTATGACAGTGGCTGGCCACTTTCCCATTATTCCAATACATTCTATCAGTTGTGTGTGTGTACACTAACTTATATTCCTTGAGATCGCCTCTTTTTTCTTCCTTGATATTGCAACATCCCAATGCTGAATTCTCATTGTTAATAATTCTTTAGTCCAGTGTTCATGGACATTGGCAAATGATCCTTACAGTTATTTGTATTTCTAACAAAAAAAATCAGATGCATAATAAAACAAACCTATTCTTTATGGTAATCAGCTTTTACAAAGGCCAAAAAGATGAAGTCCTAGGTAACCTCTCTCTGACAGGTTGGTTTTGAGAGAAATGGCTAATGTGTGCCAAAGAGCACAAGGCTTACACCAACTCTTCCCATTCACAGCATGGCATAGCTTGATGGTTAGCATCTCCCCAGGCTACAGTGTCTTGAGACTGATAGCTGAGAACAAAATTCATGCCTACAGCAGGTTTGGGAATAGAATTTATGGAGCCTCTTACTGCTTCTTTCCAAAATACTAAGGGAGAAAAGGAAAATGACTCAGGGAGTGAGAGTCAAAGTTGAGTCAACTCTAAGGCAAGACGGATGGCAATTTCACAGTGGTTTGTTTCCTTTCTCACCTCTAGTCCCGGGGCTCTTGGTAAATTGATCTGAGTATATTGATAATATGCATAGAGATGATAGACAGGCTATAACATTCACAGCCCTTTCACTGGAGAGTCATTTGTTGCAGCTGAATCAGATTGTAGGTGGGGAAGTCTATTGTGAGCTTTGCAAGGCAACACCTGGCAGCCCAGCATCTTAAGCTTCTGGTCACTGATTTGGAAAATGAGAGGACCAGTCAGGACCTGAGCGGTCACCTCACACAGTGCCTGTTACTGAGTATTCATAACAAACACTATAGGGGTCTAGCCCTTTATAATCTTTTCCCAGAGTTCCAGAAGAGATGCTACCAGAGGCAAATTAAGCTGAGGGATGTTGAATGAATTTATGTACACGAAAGTCTTTAGTCCATTCACTTTATTCTTCTGAGTCAATCCTCTTTTCTACACAGCTTCTTTTCTGCTCTCATGCTTAACTCCTTTCTTGCCTGATTCTCTCTACATTTTTCTGCTGTTCTCATTATGTTCTATCTTAGTTCTCCCATCTTAGTCCTACCCATCTTAATTTTACCCTGTCTCAGTTCTTCATCTTAGTTCTCCTCAAGTCTCTGAGGTTTACAGTTATATACCCATGCAATCAGCAATACTCTTGGCCAAAGCAAAGTCACATTGATAGAATTCTTTCAAACAGAGAAGTGATAAGATCCACACCAAGAGCAGTAATCTCCAGCTATCATTTGCAAACCAAAATGGGAGTGATTAAAGGAGATGGGGTCAACTAAGGGCTAAAATTGGTTAATAGATCAAAAAGGGGAATTTATGTGCTTAAAACATATTCTTAGAAGTGGTTAGGTAAAATGTTAGGAGTCTATAAGTCACTAAGTCATGAGTGAAAATAAAACTGTCCCCCCCCCCCCCCCGTTGGCACCATATCTATCCAGCCTAATTTTGGCTGTGCTGTTTACTAGCAGGGCAGCCAGTGACACAGCTTGATGTACCTGGTATATAAAAGCCCTTTTGTTCTGAGTGAATTGTTAAAGGGAACTTGGGCTATGGAAGAAAGGAGGGTTTAAGCTTAATTTGCACAAGAACAAAGCTTTGTAGGTAACATCCACCTGGCCTTGGTGGTTGTCTCAGTTTGTATATTTACCTTACTTCAGGAGGCTAGCAGGTGGTCTGAATGCTTATCTATCTGCAATCTGTCCTTAAATGTTTGAGAAGTATCTCAGATAAAATTCTTGTCTGGAAATAGCCCTGGCTGGATATTTGCTAATGAAGATAATTACAGAAAGGCAGACTTCTGAGTCTAATGCTAAACAGGTGAACAAAAGCCTCGGGGTGTTATCCAAATATCCCAATAGGGGAAAATTTTAACCAATGAATGATCAATCAAATGGGAAAGCAACAATAGCACACAAGAAATTCATTGTAGGTGACAGCTAATATTTTCAAAAGCCAATACCAACAAGACTCCTTGAGTCTTGGCTTTATCCTCTGGAAGGGCTCTTAACCCTTCCAGGTAATAGCCTTTGCCATAGTCAGCTACATTCCTACTTTATATTTCTGCGTCTTGTAGCATATGCACTTTTTAAATGTTGACTGGATGGAGACACAGAATTTCATCAGTCTGCCTCCTTCACAGATGAAAACCCAGTACTCATAGAGATGGGGATCTATGAGACAAAAGTGAAGGAAAGCAAAAGTCAAGGGGACAGGTATATGAAATACACCACCCTTCCACTTGATGCCCTCTCCTGCCCCAACTTCCTCATCCTTCCTTTGCGTGCCCTGCATCTTAACATGCTCTTGGCCCCTTCTTCACTAAATTAGCTGACATTAGTATGAAGCTAAAGTACTTTTATGTGTTGAATTAAGACAAAATTGAGCATTTTAAAAATCTTCACAAGAAATAAGCTTGCCTCAGGTTTGAGCTGCTTTTTCTGTGATAGGGGACTCCTTTTACTCATCCCTCTTGGGATTCATAGTCTTTAAAGGTAAACAAGTTCTCAAGTTATTCTGTAACTTACCAGAAGTTTGTCTTGCTATTTAAATTATATAATTCTCATACTTTTCTCGAGGCTACAGGTGGTAATAAACTTGACTTACAGTACAGAATTTGTTCATGGAGATGCCACATTTTCCACTGAGACCCCCTGCCTCTTGGACCAAAGATACTCGAGATTGACAGGATGTACAGAACTGTTTAGTAACTGTGTCTCCTCCAGAACATCCACTTAACACTCAACATCCAGTCATTTGGCTCTGTCTTTCTGAGCATCTATTAGTAATGGAGAAATGTGGTGCATCATGGGAGCATCCTCTAAACTTTTCAGAATTCTAAGAACTTTTCCTTGTTTAGAGCTGAACTTTCATGCCCTATTGCTTTCATATATTAACTGTTCTTAATTGAACCCTTTGGATATAAAGTATGAGTCTAGCCTGTCTTCCACCTGACAAGTCTGTAGATATTTGAAGACAGCTTTCCTGCCCACCCCTTTCCCTCAAGTCTTCCCTTTTCTAGGCTCTTTGAGTAGTTTTTTCTACAGCACTGCATTGTGTGTCTTTGCCCTATATACTTTTTCTCCGAATACTTGTGCCTATGTGAAAGTTGACAGTGGGTAGATGTATATATATATATATATATATATGTATATATATATATATATATATATATATATATATATATATATATATATATATACTGTGTACTAGTATAGATATATGGAGTATTCAAATATTAAACCAGTTTCACTGTTATTGATATAAATCCCTGGTTCTGATATTTGTATTAGTTGGCCACCTTTACCTATTTCCTGGGACCCTCTTTATACCACTATGAATAATAACTGTTAATAACCATTTTTCTTTTCTGAGTAGTCATTGCCCAAGTCCTAACAGTTGTTAAATATCTCAAGCAGGATTTATTTCTTAAGATCTTTTTTTTTTAAGACAGTGTCCCCCAAAGAAAGAAAAAGTAGTAACTAAAAATCTCCAACGCTGACTCAGTGCTCCTTCTGTGCCCACCACAATAACAAGTGTTTTAAACATTGTTCCCATTTAGTTTCTGCAGCAAGACTATTAGAGGAATCATCATTCATATTCAATGCCTGAGGAAATTGGATCCTCAGAGATTATGTTTCTTATTCATCACTTCACAGCTTTTAAATGCAAAATCCAGACAGCGAGAACACATCCATGGTCTAAGAAGCTTGAGAAATGTTGCAGGCTATTGCCTTTTGGGAAATCACCATGGACCTGAGAACACTAGTGTTTCCAGGTTCTTTGATAGAGAATGTAGTTCAACTCAGTGTGTTCAGAATTTTGAACTTCTTGTTTAACACCTATTAAGCACTACGGTGAAATGATGCTTTAAGTATTTGGGGATTTGATCCTCAATGTTGACTCGTGGTGACCAAAATAATGACTCAGGGCCCCAGACATTTAGTGAATGAGATGTAATGCTAAGGGCCACCTCCATTTCCCATCCTTGTAAAATGTGTTGTAGGTCCAAGGACAAGAATTGAACCCTAGCCTTGCTATGAGACAGTTAGTTAAACATCCACCATTGTTTCAGGTAGCAATTGGGTGGATATGCTTCCTTGCATTGTCATTGTGCTTCTTGATGTAATTCCACTCAGACTGTCTGGCCATATTCTTTACACATTCACCTATGATGGTTATAGACAGTAAACACAGAAGAACTTAGGACCCTGTTTATAGGTCCAACATGTAGCAAGGTTGGAAGTTATCACTTCTATACATATGACAATGAAAAGCTGAATGAAGTAGAAACCAATGACTTCTCCTGTACTCATTAGAAAACCCAAGTTTCAGGACAGCATGTTTCTTCCAAATCCGGAGAGACACATTCATCCAGAGGCACACAGGTAAGTGACCTACCTGAAACAGAAACTTCTAGAGCCATAAGCCATGAAGAACACTTAAAAACACTTCCAACAGATGGCTTGTGGCTGAATGTGGACTACTATGAATGGAGAAATTCATAGGGCCAGTCTTAGGTGCATCCTATCTTCTCCACAAGCACATATTACCAGATGCCCGTTACAGGAGGTTGACAAGTTGTCCAGATGAAGATCTGAGGACTATTGTCTCCTTGATAAGACAGGATGAAAAATAAAGGATACTCCCAAAGCCTTCTCCATGACAAATGCCTATTTTCCAGGGCAACACTTGCCCTAAGGCTTTTCCCAAAGGGATGAGGGCACTTCTCTCTCCAAAGCTCCAGCAACCATCCAGGTGTTCCTAGAGAACTCTTGCAGAGGACACATCCTTCACCCAGCTGTTGGGGTGGTAGCTGTTAAGAACAGTTAGCCAACTGTCCTGCTCTGAAATTTTAGATCTCTGCTGCATCCAAGAAAATTTACTGGTATTCAGTTCTGACTTTTGGTCATTGTGTCTCTGGTAATGGGGAAACAACCCATGATGCAATCTTATGAGTCCTCTTAGAATGTAGGGCCCCTACTCATATGTAGCTGAGGGTCTTGTCTCAACAACACAGATGAGCATTTGAGAACTGGATGGCATCAGAGTGAAGTTGGTGAATTTATTGACTGAAAGAATGGACAGACAGCTCAGAGAGTCAAATGTGAGCATCAGTGGAGGACCTCAGGCAGTCCATCAGTAGCCTCTACAAGTGGTTCGATGGCTTTGATAGTTACATTGTTTAAAGGAAATAGTCTGTAACTGAGGCTAAGGGAGATGTAAAATATGTCTTTCTACTCTTTAAAAGACGGCTTTGTGTTTGCTTTTTAAAGTGTGCGTGTGCGTGTGTGTGTGCGCGTGTGCATGCGCGTGCGTGTTTGTGTGTGTGTGTGTGTGTGTGTGTGTGTGTGTGTGTGTGTGTATGTGTGTGTGTCCCTGAGGGCAGGTGCCTAAAGAAGCCAGAGGAGAGTCTGGATCAACAGAGCCAGTGTTACATGCAGTTGTATGTCACCAGACTTTGGTGCTGTAACAGAGCTCCGGGTCTCTGCTTGCTCTTAATCACTGAGCCATCTCTTCAGCACTGAAGATTTTGTTTTTAATAAATTAAATTGCAGGAAATGTATTAGGGTTCTTGGCAGCCTTACACTGATGAAAAAAATCTAATTAGAACAAAAACATGGATACAATTTTAGAGTAATTTTGCTATATGTAAATTACACAAAAAGGTTAAGACTTATGTTTTTATCCTGAGCATGGTTCATTAGCTATTTTATTACATCATTTGTGGTATATTAAAGAAAAGTGGATGCTTTCTGTATATAGTGTCTACATAGGACAGTTTTCCAACAGCTACGTCTAAACTCTTGATACTGGTAACAAGAACTAAAAGTCAGGTTCAAGGGGAGGGGAGAGGTTTTTCCCTTTCCCATGTCCTCCCAACCTTCCCCTGTTTTCTATCCTTCCTCATAAGGATGGAAGTGATGACTTCCAAACTGATAGCATATGAGCCCTGTAAGAACAAAACACCTAGGAACTTCAGGAGAGTTTCAAAAAAGCATAACATGGAGCAGAAGAATTAGTCTAAGTAAAAATAACCAAGAACTTTCCAAAACTGTTGAGAAACACCAAATCACAAATGCAAAAAGAGCAGAGAATTACATGCAGGATAAATGCCCCAGATAAGATGGAACACCTAAGCAGACAATCAAACTGCAGGGGAACAAGCACACAATGGAACCATCAGGCGAGAAGCCAGAGACAGGAAGTGCCTCTAACAGATCGAGAGTAGGAAGTAGATCAGGTTTCTTTCAGAAAGCAGGCAGGCACAGACAGAGCTGAGTAAAATATTCAGTGTTTAAACATGTACATGCTGGAAGCTTGACTCCACACCCAGGGAAAGGAAGTCCATGGACAGTAGAGTTGGCCAGCAACAAATGGTCCATATGGATGAATTTGGGGAAGCAACATTAAGAGTTTCCTGTTTACATGGCATCATTCTGTCAGGCAGTCCATGTTCAGAGGCATGTAAACCATCTTCCTGCCAGATATTTATCATTGCATTAAACACATTCTTCTTCATGATTTCTCCAGAAATTTCATGTAACAACTGAATGTTATAGAATATAAGATACATTCATTTAAGAGACAGTATTTCTTGCCAAAGAGCAAAGTAGTATTACTCTGTTGTAAACTGATTTTGTGAGCTGTCAGTTGAGTCTGTTCTAGGCTTTCAGGAATCTTCTCTTTGATAATTCAATCTGAAATATTATCCAGAATTAAGTTAAGGTCCACAAATCAGTTTTTTGCCTTTCCATCAACCTCACGTGGATGCTGAAAGACCCTAGATTGGTCAAACAATCCAGCTAAACAAACTTTCTCAACCCTTCTGTGAACATGTCTTATCAGGCCCCATAAACTGGGCATCAAATACCACCTCTCTCATGCCCAATTTCCTCAGTAATGCTGGACAGGCTTCTATTGTCTTTCAGTCTTCTTCATAGAGACTTAGACAGTCCTCTTCTAAGCCAGTCCATCAGTGACTTATTTCCTTAATACTGCCTTTGGTTGTGCAGCCGTTGTCTCAAAAATGGATGAGTAATTATATTACTCAGTCTCTCTGCTTCTGCAGCACTCAGACTCATACCATTTGCCCCAGTGACCCACAATCTTATGATCCAGTCGATGAGAGGATCTTTCAATTCTTGTGTTTCTCTATTTCAGTAGTTCAGATTCTAAATATTCTTTGATTATCATAGTGTATTGTGTTGGGTCATACAAAGGCCCCAAATTGCATGATGGGTCATGGATTTTCCCTTTCCCTCTATGAAAGGACTTGAAAGGTGTCTTCTGTCATTTTTACCATGTTTGCTTTCTCTCCACTGTCCAGTTTTTCCCAAAGTTTCCAAGATTTTGAACCCAGGAAGGGCACTTTATCATTGGCCCCACTCATGAAGGAACCATGCCATTCTGTAGCACATAGAATAAAATGACCACCCTAGGATTCTTCAAAGATTCTCCATTCTTGACAGCTTAGTCTTGGTTGTATGTCCTATCACCCATCACAAGTTCCATACAGCTAAGAGGTACAGCATCCTATTCAGCATGTGGAAAGGTAGCCACAGCCACACTGCCGGTGTATACCTTTTACCCTCACATGGATCAATTTCAGTTGCATATTCTAACATCTATTGAAGGGATATTCAGTTGTCCCTCCCCAACTTACCTTTGGCTCTATCTGTGCTTGTCCAGACATCAATTGCATCAATTGCGTTGTGTAAACTCTTCCTTGGGGCGATATAAACAAATGTTTAGTCATTCAAGGTAGTATTACAGGATCTTGTGTAAGCGATGGTGGTCTAGAGGTGCCACCTAATTTGACCTGGAGGATGAACAAAATATATGTCCTGGAATAAAGACCAATGAAGACAAGAAAGTAAAGAGACAGTTGGAGAGAGAGAAGCCACTCACAGTGTGACAGCCAGAGATCTGAGGCAGAGAGGAAAACAACTACCCCCAGTGAAAGTAGCAGAAATCACTTTCAGGACAGAAAGTCACACATACATATCTACAGTGAGACAGCCAAAATGGTAGCCACAGAAAGAAAAGTAGAAATCCTGAGGGTCCCACACAGAAAGTTCAAGATTGACAGGGAACAGAGAAACATCAGCCATAGAGAGAAAAAGACAAAAAATTACCAAGCTTTGTTAAAATGGACAAACATGTTTGTTCTTGTTCACTTGATAGCTTTGGGTCTGACTTCTTATATGCTTCTGGGGAGCCAATCCTCTCTGGACTCCTCTTCCCTGATTGGTTCTCTCCCAGCATTCCCTCTTTGGTAGGTTCCTTGCTGCTAGCCATTTTGTAGCACTTGGAATCTCCTAGGAGGTAAGTACAACTCCAGAACAAGGAGCCCACTCTTCTAAAGGGAGTCAGTCTCTATTTCCAGATCCACCCAAGTTCCTTTGATCAGACTTGAGTAGTGCACTAATGATAGGCCAAAGAAATTCTTTCACCCAGGTCTACTTTGGTAAATCAGTGAGTGTATGTGGATTACTTGCAAGGGTGCATAAAAAGGTTTATTTATAAGTTCAAAGATGACCCCCAAACAGCTGAATCATCAAAAAGCCACTCCCATATGAGTGATTTACCGCATGATTTGCAGGCAGCTCAGCTCATGAGAATCTCTTCTCAAGCAGTTGCTACTATTCATACATTCTTGGATAAGGACTTTCTGCACCTTGTAAGTTTCAGGAACTTCCTGAACCTGTGAGTTGTTTTTAGCCTGAGCCTTGAAAGTTATTTGACTTCCTAAGTCTTAATGACCCTCTCTCCAAGACACAATTTTTCAATTCTTAGGAAATTGCTACAAAACACAACTAAAGTTTCATAGTCCAGTTCCTGTACTCTGAACTCCTATAATTTTCCTCTTGCCTCCATTTTCCTTCTAAGGCTAGTCATGTTTCTTGATCTGACTCATTTCCTCTTAACCTCACTATGCCTTATTGATCTCTTCCTCCAAGGTCTTTACGATCAACTCCCTATAATAACTTCCCTTTTTGTTTAATCCTCATAGTTTCTTTTTCCTCTTTTCTTAGTTAAGCCCTGACTGATGTGTTCACTAATAAAAAAATATGGATTGGAGAATATGATCTGGTATCTATCTCTTTTTGCTATGAAATCAGTAGCACTCTAGTAAAACCAAAGGCACTTCCACTATCTTAGATAAATATCCTCAGTATTGTGTTTCACCAGGGAAATTATTATAGTCTAATACTCACATTTTACAGATGAGAAACTGAGGCACAGAGTTATTAATAAACTTGTCATAATCACCCAGACATAAAAGCTTTGAGTCACAAAACTACAAACTCATTGGGTTAGTGTATTAATATCCATGTCTATACATGGGGAAAGAGTTCTGGAAATGGGTATAACAAGAAGGCAGGTTGGGACCTTACTGAGATTACAAGGACAGATCTGGACCAGTTCAAAACTTCCAGGGAAAATTAGGAACAGATTGATGCACTAAAGTATAATGTTGCTTCTTCCAAAATGTGCCCATAAAATTCACACACATACTTTATCTTAGTAATATTATTTATAGCTATAAAAGTATTCCTTCTTAGTGTAGGAGCCAGAGGGGTCAAGGACACCACAGGGATGCTCACACAGTCAACTAACCTGTGGTCATAGGGACTCGCAGAAACTGAACCGACCACCAGAGAGCCTACGTGAGTCTGACCTAGGCATTCTGCATATATATATTACAGTTGTGTAGCTTGGTCTACTTATGGGACTCCTAATGACAGGAACAGGGGCTGTTTCTGACTCATACTGGCTTCTGGAACCCTATTTCTCATACTGGGTCGCATTGCCCAGCCTTAATACATGGGGAGGTGCTTAGTCTTTGATACTCACAGGAGACCTTTCCCTTTCCTGGATGGAAACAGAAAAGGAGGGGGTAGGAGGAGAGGGGAATTGGGGAGATAGACTTGGGGGGGGAGGATGAGAGGGGAGTTTGTGGCCAGGATGTAAAATAAATAGATGAATAAAAAAAAAATCTTTCTTTAAGACTGACATTATAAATGCCTATAGGCATGGGAGGATAAAGATACTAATTTCTTATTCACAGATAAGGAGAAGCAGGCTCACCTACCTCTATCACCTGGTACATGAAATGTTTATAAGCAAAAATCTCCTCATCAGTGGTACTAAATTTAGCCCCAGCCTGGGGAAAGAGGAGGGAAGTATGGAATCAGCAACATTTTAAAATTTTTCTGATAGACCTGAGGCCCTCCATAGCATTTACTATAAAATAATTACTACTGGGTGGTAAGTTTTAGGCCTGCTGAAGGCCTCTCCACTGATGAAACAAACTGAATCAGACCAAATTGGAAAGCCCAGGTTTAATGGGTAAAGTGCTCCTGGGCGATTCCCCAGCTCCGCAGAGAGGAAAGAGGGACACAAGAAGGGAAGAACCACTAGTCTGTTTCGGGGGATACCACTTATATATGCCCTGTGGGAGTCATCCTAAACCCTCTGGGGGAGGAGCTGTGTTTGGCGGGCTTTGAAGGGGCGGGTTTAGGGAAAGAGATGAGGAAGGGAGCTGAGGTGGGTCTTCCACCAGACTCCTTCCAAACACTGGGTGCAGGCAATGAGAAAATAAAGTAAAATGGTCTCTAATACGCTGTCTTAGCCAGGGATTCTACTGCTGTAAAGAGATGCCACGGCCAACTTTTTTTTATTAAGGAATTTTTTTATTCATTTTTACATAGCAGTCACAGATCTCCCTCTCCTCCCTGCTCCCACTGCTCCTGCCCCCCCCCAAAACCACCCCCCTTCCCTCCTCCAATAAGGCAAGGTCTCCCATGGGGAGTCCCCAGAGCCTGGTACATTCAGTAGAGGCACCAACTCTTATAAAGAAAAGAGATTTAATTGATTCATTATTATCATGGTGGAAAGCATATTAGCATGCAGGCAGACATGGTGCTGGAGAAGGAACTGAGAGTTCTATACTGCGAGTAGCAGACGAGAGAGAGAGAGAGAGAGAGAGAGAGAGAGAGAGAGAGAGAGAGAGAGAGAGAGAGAGAGAGAGACTGGCCTAGCTTGAGCATTTGAAACCTGAAAGTCCATTCTCAGTGACGCACTTCCTCCAACAAGGCCACACCTTCTAATAGTACCACTCCCTAATGACCAAGCATTCAAGTCCATGAGTCTATTGGGGCCATTCCTATACAAACCACCACATATGCCAAATAATTTGTTATTTTGAAGCAATGTGCTTTCTTGGCTACATCTTTCTTCTCCATGTTGCTTATTATGGAGTTATTGCACATCACATCTAAAAAAGGCAACTGGCACATGCTCTGAACCTGTTCTTCTCTAGACACCTGAAAGACACAGGAAAAATTGCTACTTTTATATGAAGTCTGGGCCCATGCAATGGAGAAGTGATAAATATTGTTCTAATATTTGTCTCGTTTTCATGCCTTCTTATTTTTGTGGGAGTTTGTTTGTTTGTTTTTGTTTTTGTTGGTTTTTTTGTTTTTTGACAGGGTTTCTCTGTGTAATAGTTCTGGCTGTCCTGCAACTCACTTTGTAGACCAGACTGGCCTTGAACCCACAGAGATCCAGCTGACTCTGCCTCCTAAGTGCTGAGATTGAAGGTACCACCATGCCACTTTTAAAATAATTTCTACCATGAGATAAATAGGAAAAGACCAAGAAGAAATAAAATAAACCCAGAAATTTATTCACAAATTTAGACAATATGACTTTGGTGCTTTGAGTTGGTTTGAAACTATTAAAGAAAATCCAGAAGGGAACTGAAGAGATGCCTCTGCAGTTTAGAGCTTGTATTGCTTTTGAAGAGGGTCCAAATTTGATTCCCAGCACCCTTGGGTGTGAAGGGACTCACGCTTGTATTAACTCCAACTCCATGGAGATTCAGTACCTCTGGCCTTGGCAGGCACCTGGTATATAGAAACTTGGCAGGACTGATGTATAGATATCCCTCCCCAAACACACACACACACACACACACACACATATATATATATATATATATATATATATATATATATATATATATAATTAAAAATAGAATCTTAGAATAAAGGAAAATCACATCAAAAGTTAGAGTCAAACACACAGTCCTTAGAGCAATGGGAAAAGGGATAGACAGAAGAGAATGCCCAGTCCACGGTAGAAGCACACAAGATCTGTATGCCTGGAAGAGTTCTCAGGATACCATTTCTGAATTGATATTAATGGGATCTAGCTGAAAAAGTGGAGATTTAATTTCATAAAGAATACTAAAATAACCTAAAGTGAAAATGCATACTGCAGTAAAAATAACAAAATAATCAAAGAGGAAAGGATACCTAATTATTCACAGAAGAAATGAAGACAAACATTTTCATAGACTTATACAACTAAAAAAAATAATTACCCAGAAAAAAATACAGCAAATGCAGCTTTTTAAAAAGAAATTTTAAAGTGAGTGAAATGAGAAGCAGAATTGCCTGAGCCCCTTTCTACAGGTCATGCACTAAAAGGCTTCAGATACAGCACTTCCCTCTCTACTCATGGGAACCTTATGAGATCAGTGGTCTCACTCTGTTTTCAGGATACAGAGGGCATGAACCAAAAACAAACAAACAAACAAATAAAACTCATAATCAGCTGATATGACAAAGACTCTAGGGCTCCTGAAAGTATTAGTAGCTTTTTACTAAGATGTTCCACAAATTAAAACAAAACAAAACAAAAACATTCTTCAGTGAATAATTCCTGAGACATAGTTTATCTCCCTTCTAGAGATTGGGTGCAATATGGAGATAACTCCATGAACTCTTCTTTAAACAGAACCTTTGGGGCTTATAATAATTTCCAGGTGTCCACTTACTATGATTCATTCTAGAAACACTTTAACAACAACAAAAGAGCCTGAAAAAGTCTCATTGCCATATTTTTAAGGGAGAGTTAATTATATTTAATAATGTCTGTAATTCACAATATCTTCAATCATAGAACTATTGATTTAGTAGCATTGATGTTATCCATGACCTCATTTCACTTCTGTTTGGATTCACTTTCCCCACACAGCCAACTTCTTTGTTTCACGTGGCTTTTACTACATGTGGCTTCTTCATTATGCAGTGTCTATGACCTCTCTTTACTGGTTTCTTTCCCTCTATTTGGCTTCTGACATCTCTATTATCTAATCATTTTCCCTGTGACTTATTTTAAAACTTCCTAGTCGATAACTATTGGATTTTCCTGTCAACATATGGCATTATCACTGCTGGATTGCTTCCCAAGTCTACTTAAAGATCATGTTACCCAAATGTCTGCCTGTGATACAGAATCTCAGCTGTGAACAAATTAATAGCAAACGCTGTGACCTAACAAAGTTTTGAAAAGGAGGCAAAAATGACAGACACTTTAATGGGCTGTCCTGTACCATCATTTCATGAAAATAGTTAACAAACTGATTCTGTTTTGAACTAAAGTATAAGATCTAGTCTATACTTCTGCCAAAACTATCATTCATTCTGTTACACTAGTATATAAAATCTATTATTTTTCTCTATATTGATAACCCGAATCTCATATTTTATGGTAATAAGATTACTAGTGCCATGTTAATACAAAGCATAATCAAGATCATACTGTTTCTTTAGCAGAAGCCTCTAATCCAGGTCACTTACCAGCAAGAGAGAAAAGGAATAAAAATGAGAGTAAGATTCAAATAGAAAGAGATGCAGGAATTTATTTCATACATTTTACCTTGGCTCTGTCTTGTTTAAGTAAATCTGTCTACATCTCTGTGATTCAGTAGAAACACACATAAACTGTCTCATGATTTTCAGGTGGTGGAAATTAAACTTTGTAAGTATAATTCTTTATGCATTGGAAAATATCTATAATATTCTTTACCAATAAGTCCAAGTGATTAAAATCCAGGACTTTCTTTCCATCATTATGCATTGTGAGCTCAGTGGGTTCTTAGATATCTGCTTGGTACACAAAATAAAAACAAGGTATTTGAAATTTTCAAATGGACAGAAATGTTCAGGCATTCCTGCATAACTAATTTGCCACTGGGTAGCCCTTCTTATATCTCTCCCTCCCCTTGTTTCTGCCATGTGATTTCCTTTCACAATTTTTAGATATGGAGAAGTCAACTGCTTTCTATACCATATTAAGGTCTACAAGACAAACTGAGTTATAACTTAGGGAACAAATCCTAGGGGAGATGTTCAGAAGCGTGTCATGACACACTTTTTGTTCTCTGACATAAGCAGAGATAAAAATTAACAATCAGATGGCATATCACTCCAAAAATAGCTTTTCTGCGTGCTTTCCTTTATCTTAAGTTTGCCTGAGGGTTTGTTTCTAAATATGTTTATTTAAATGTGTTACACATTTAGCCTCTGGGAATCATTTCACTGAGTAGCTGAAAGCTAGAGTAAAGTTTTGCTCTCAAACTGGCAAAGAAATGGACTGTTTATGCATCTTCATATTTCTAACATTATATTTGTTTGAAACAAAGCCTCCTGGTACAGCTATCATGTAGAGAACTCTTGATCTTAGTGGGAGATGACATTCATCTTTTCTCTAAATGCACAATACTCAAGCTATTTATTCACTCAGTAAGCATCTATCCAGCATCTACCCAGTAACTAAACCATAAAGTAAATTGGTAGATGATTCCAGACAGAAATAAAATATTATAAAGAAAATAAACTGGACAGTAGAATAAGAAACAGCAACAGAGATGGGAACCAAGAAGGGTTTACAGTGAGTGATCAGAGCAGGCTTTCAGCAAAGGGAAGAGCTCAATGTTGAGAAGGTTCCCAAAGAGCACAGAAAGATGATAGAACAAGCAATCACAGTGGCAAACAAGCTGTACTTCAAGCAAAGAGGCCAGCGCATGTGACACGTGGATATCAGAATGCACTTAGAGAGACAGTATGTAAGACAAGAGTCAGAACATAGGTGCACATGCATGAGAATGAGTTCTTAATATAATCTGTAGATGTAACCAACCGTTTTATTAAATAAGAAACACAGAACCAATGCAAAGAAGAAAGCCAAGAGGTCAGAGTTAAGAGCTAAAACCTTACCCTTCCTCCTGCGGTGGTCCTACCTCTCCGAACCAAAACCACTTCCCATGTGTCTGTCTTTTTATAGTATTTCTGTTCTGTCTTCCCATTAGTTGTAAATCCAACCACGTGACTGCCTCATCATGGACTGTCTGTATAGACCTCCAGGTTTTCTATTGATTGGTATTGAGATTAAAGGCATGTGTATCCAAATCTGGCTGTATCCCTGAACACACAGAGACTTACCTAGCTCTGCCTACCAAGTGCTGTGATTACAAGCATACATCACCACTGCCCTGTTTTCCTATGGCTTGCTAATAGCTCTGATCCCTGGGCAACTTTATTTATTAACATACAAATAACATTTGAATACAAATAAAATATCACCATATTTCCCCTTTTCTGTTTTAATAAAAAGAAAAAAGGAAAAAGCTTACAACTAATATAAGAAAAACTATATACAAAAGTATAATAACTATATACAATATATACAAGTAATAAATACCTAAACAATGTCTAGTTCATTTCTCTGAATGAGAAAATAATTCCATTATCTATCCTATTGTATCTAATTCACTTTCTATCCTAATTAATCTTCAACAATAACTAACTAATCTTCAACTCCCTTAGAGACCCAAGAAGGAAATAATATTAGCTAACAAAAATAAAAACAGGAAGTACATGCAAGCAACTTCCAAAAAATTGTGAGTTGACAAAAACAGCCAGCTGCTTGGACAGTCATCTGAGGTTTCTCCGCAGTGTTGGGGCATCATCTTCAGCCTATAAGCTTAGCGTATCTGACAGACTCATTTGTGAAGTAGGATGTACACAAGGTCAACAGTTCAACCTCACATTGGGTGAAAGCAGTCTATATACCAGAAACATCTGAATTCCACTAGTGTCATGTCATGATTCAGGATTTTAAATTCTGGAAATTGTTGATGTTTTTTTAATTCAGCTGTCCATTCTTCTTGGCTATGTGTGTATGTGGCTTCATCTCAGCATCCCATTCTTCTCCGCATCCCTCTATTAAATGCCAGTCTACTATTGAGAGGCTTGAGCTTAATTACTCTTCAAGAATGACTGTTTCAGCTGCTGTCCCGTTGCATATCAGAAGCCATCGGCCCACTGCCTGTTCAGCTTCGAAAAAAAGGCACTGTACCTTTTCCGAATTGCGAAGGCCACTTCAGGGATGGTGCCATATTGTTCTGGCCTCAGAAGATGCCTTTTGATAAAGCCATAATCACACTTGTTTTGGCAGGAATCAGTAGTCCTTTGTTTCGTGTCCTGTCTGTCCTGTTTGTCAGCAGTTGATTTGAGGATACTTTGTTGTCCACTGGCTAACTTTTGCCACAATGAAAGTTAACTCCAATTGCAGTTTTATCAATGCCCATACTTTCTTTGAAGTAGATTGGTACTGCCAGGAGCCGACATGTCTCATAGTCATGACAAAAAAGAAAAAATTTCTAAGTTATTAAAACATTTTAAATGCCATATTCTGTAGATCTCTGAAGGGTTTGAAGATAACCTGTCTATCTAAAATATATCTATTCAATCTTGAAAACATACCTAATATGACTACAAGTTCTATTATAATGTCTAACTACTAACTTTCATTTCTTTATATCCTAATAGTTGGTAATAACAACATTCAAGGATCAGAAAATTGCATTACATTGTTAAATGAATGGTATAAGTACAATTAGAAATATACATATAGCATTTTCTAACAATACCAATTTCAATATATATAATTTGTATACAATATAAAACAATCCAATCCAATATAAAGTATTGACATTTTACTTTTCTTTTCTTTATCTCTCTTTTTTTAAAACAAGAACCTAAAAACTAATCTCCTTTGCTTAGTCCTTTTCCTAACCCTTGACAACAACTTGTAACCAACCTCCCTAATCAATGAAAATTATCCCAGACCCAAAACCCATTAAAAGACCAAAAAAATCACCCGCCCCACACCACCTCTTTGGGAATGTGGGCATCGTATTCTTGAAATTGCTTCCTGCTGGGTATGGGTGAAGGTATCTTTATCCTGAAAAAAAATTTTTAGGTTAATTGTCAAATTCTAGGAAAGGTAACTATATCCTTCGTTATCTAGTCTGTGTATAATGCCAAAGTTCAGGGTTTATCTCAAATCCTTATTCAAGTAGTCTTTGAGACTGGATCATCTCAGCTAGCTCTCTCAAAATTGCTCTGAGCACTCTGTAGTTCAAAGCTGATCTGTAGATGATGTTTGTCAGCTTAGCGATGTTATTATTGTCCACGTGGAATTGTCGTGGGGCCCCATCTTCTTCCTGGAGACTTCAGTTGATGTTAGGCTTTGCCGTGATTTCCTGCAAAAAACTGATAAGAGACTCTAACACAAAGACATATATGTGCAGCTAATTGAAGCCTTTTTAGAATTAGTTAGTACTCTATATGACCATTCATATCTTAACAAAGTTTAAAATATATATATATATATATATACATATATATTGTAAATTTTTATATAAAATTCATACTTTAAGAAAAGTTTAAAGAATCAGAATAGAATCAAAGAGTTGAGATTAGTAATAGAATAGTCCCTTAATTAATTTGGCATTTCTCCTGTCCCATAAGAGAAGATGGCTCTTTTCTTCTGGCATGATACTAAGAGTTTGCATTTTTCCTTTTAACAACATGCTTGAGCTTAAAGAAGGAGAGAGCCATTGTCCAGCTCCAAAGTCAGCTTTAAATTTTAATTGAACTGGGACTATTAGAAGACAAATAGTGTTAAATCTTTAAAGAAAAGCAGAAACAAACATTTAGGAAAACATAAAAATTTTTAGATGATATACCCATATGCCATTTCACTGTTTCTTGGGATAGACGATCTGTCCCTTTTCTTCAGTTGTCTCATTTGTCCTGTGTTCTTCAAATTCCTTAACCTTCATTCTCCTAAAAGACAAAAACAAAAACCTTTCCCCAAGACTAATTTTGGGGATGTTCCTTTTTGGCAAGTTATTATCTGATTAAATGAAAAGGCATGTGTTACTGGTATAAGTTAGTTTAAATTGGATGTTCATGCTAGTTGATGAACTATCACCTCTTCTAATTAAGAGGTCTCTCTTGTTCAAATCGAACCTTTATTCATTTTGATGGTACCCACAGCTTATCTTCTCCTGTAGAAATAAAAGCAAAACCTCGTCCCCAATGTAACACATATCCTGGTTTCCATTCTGTGGTTAGCACATCCTTAAAGTACATAGGCTGATTTAATTCTGTAGTCTTTCTATTATAAAGTGTCTCTCTGCAACTGTTGTTTTTTCTCATTGGCATTGAGAAAATTCAAAGTTAATAGAGCATTATGTAGTCTATTTCTGAGGGGTTTTGTTACCCCTTTCTGTTTATTTGGCATATCCTTTAGAGTCCTGTTTGATCTTTCTATAACTGCTTGACCTGTGGGATTATGTGGTATACCTGTAATATGGTTTATATTATAATAAGCAAAAAAAACTGTTTCATTTTAACAGAGACATATGATGGAGCATTGTCAGTTTTAATTTGTGCAGGTATACCCATGATGGCCATAACTTCTAGCAAATGAGTGATTACAGAATCAGCTTTTTCAGAACTCAAAGCAGTTGCCCATTGAAATCCTGAATAAGTATCAATGGTGTGATGTACATATTTCAATTTTCCAAATTCTGCAAAGTGAAACACGTCCATCTGCCAGATTTTATTCCTCTGAGTACCCTTTGGGTTACATCCTGCTGGTAATGGCGTTTGATTGTAGAAGGAACAAGTAGGACATTTCTTCACTATTTCTTTGGCTTGTTGCCAGGTTATGGAAAAATCCTTTTTTAAACCTTTACTATTGACGTGATGTTTTTTATGAAATTCTGAGGTCTCCAGCACATTTTCTATCAATAATTTATCAATCTCATCATTGCCTTGTGCTAGAGGGCCTGGCAGACCAGTGTGGGATTGGATGTGAGTTATATATAAAGGATTACTCCTTTTCCTGATTGTATCTTGTAATTGAATGAATAGTGAAGTTAATTCTGAAGCATCAGGGATAAATTCTGCAGTCTCAATATGTAATACTATTCTTTCAGCATACTGAGAGACAGTTACTACATTGAGAGGTCCTGAAAAATCCATTAATACCAACAGAATAGCATACAATTCTGATTTTTGAACTGAATTATAAGGACTTTGAACCACTTTACTTAAACTTTCTGATTTGTAACCTGCCTTTCCTTCTTTGTTGGCATCTGTATAAAATGTACGAACTCCAGATATGGGTTTTTTCCACACAATTCGAGGCAAGAACCAATCACCTTTCTTTATAAGATCAATTCTATTGCTTTTGGGATATTTGCTGTTAATTTCTCCCCAAAAATTACTGCAAACACTTTGCCAAGGTTCACTTTCTGTCCATAATTTTTCAATGTCCTCCTTAGTTAAAGTTATGACAATTTCTGCTGGTTCTATTCCTGCTAATTGACAAAGTCTCAATTTTCCTTTCCAAATCAAATCAGAGATTTTTTCCACATAAGTTTTTAATTTTTTATTTGGTTTATTTGATAAAAATATCCATTCCAATATAATATCTTTCCTCTGCATTAATATTCCTGTTGGGGAATGCCTAGAAGGTAAAATAACCAAAATGCAATCTAGCTTTGGATCAACACGATCTACATGCCCTTCATGTACTTTCTTTTCTACCAAGGCCAATTCTTTCTCAGCTCCAGGTGATAATTCTCTTGGACTCTTTAAGTCCTTGTCACCTTCTAAGGTTTTGAACAAATTATTTAGTTCATCATTTTTTACCCCAACAATAGTTCTTAGATGAGAAATGTCTCCAAATAATCTTTGAAAGTCATTAAGAGTCCATAGTCGATCTCTCCTAAATTGCACATTTTGGGGTCTAATTTTTTTGTAGCTCTATTTTATATCTTAAATAATTAATAGAATCTCATCTTTGTATCTTTTCAGGAGCAATTTATAATCCCCAGCAAGACAAAATTTTCTTTACTTCTTCAAACATTCTTTCTAAAGTATCTGCATTTGAGTCAGCTAGTAAAATATCATCCATATAATGATAAATTAAAGATTTAGGAATTTTTTTTTTTTTTTTTTTTTTTTTGGTTTTTTCGAGACAGGGTTTCTCTGCGTAGCTTTGCGCCTTTCCTGGAGCTCACTTGGTAGCCCAGGCTGGCCTCGAACTCACAGAGATCCGCCTGGCTCTGCCTCCCGAGTGCTGGGATTAAAGGCGTGCGCCACCACCGCCCGGCAAGATTTAGGAAATTTTTTACGTACCATATAAAATGGCTGTTGTATAAAATATTGGCACAGAGTTGGGCTATTCAACATTCCCTGTGGGAGAACCCTCCACTGAAATCTTTTAACTGGTTGAGAATTATTATAAGTAGGCACTGTGAAAGCAAATCTTTCTCTGTCTTTTTCTTGTAAGGGTATTAAAAAGAAACAGTCTTTTAAATCAATAACTATGAGAGGCCATCCTTTTGGTAACAGTAGGCAAAGGAATTCCAGATTATAGAGAGCCCATTGGCTGAATTACTTTGTTAACTACTCTAAGGTCTGTTACCATTCTCCATTTACCAGATTTCTTTTTAATAACAAATACAGGAGAATTCCAAGGGCTGGTTGATTCTTCAATATGCTGAGCATTTAACTGTTCTTCTCCCAGCTCTTCTAAAGCCTGGAGTTTCTCTGTTGTTAAAAGCCATTGCTGAACCCATACAGGCTTGTCTGTTGACCATTTTAAAGGTAGAGCTGTTGGTGTTTTTGGAAGATTATCAGTTGTTGTGCCCTGTTCTTGTATGACATGGATGGCTGGTGAGCACTCATTAGAATAATATCTTCTAATATTTCTCTCAGAAACATGTACTAGTTTATGATTTGTTTCTGAGATTGAAGGAATATTAATCTGAGTATTCCATTGTTGTAACAAATCTGGGCCGCACAGGTTCATAGCTATGTTAGCCATATATGTTTTCAATTTTCCTTTCTGTCCTTCTGGACCTATACATTCGAGCCATCATGCACTCTGTTTCACTCGAGATAATGTCCCAATTCCTAACAGTTGAACGTTTACCTCCTAAAGAGGCCAAGTTAGATGCCAAAATTCTGGTGCAATTATGGTAATGTCCGCACCTGTGTCTACCAGACAACAAAACACCATTTATTTTTATTGTTAGTTTTGGTCTTTGTTCATTAATAGAAGTTTGCCAAAAAATTTTCTTTATGTTTTTTTTCTGAATTTCCTATTCTCTCTGTTTCATCACCCTGACCAACATGATTTATTCCAATAGGCATTTGGTTATTTAGTTGCTTTGAGTAGGGGTTTCCTCTACAATTGCAGGAAAGGTTTGAACTGGATTTACTGTGGGGGCCTGCCTGAGGCCCCTCTGCGAGTTTCCCCAAGCCCAAGGCAAAGGATTACCCTGTCTATCCCTTGTTGATCTACATGCATTTGTTCAGTGTTTTCACTTACCACACCTTCTGCATACTCCAGAAGAAAGGGGTATTCTGTTGCCAGTATTCCTTGAAGTAACGTTATTTCTAGGAATGACCTGTTTACAGTCCCTTTTCAGAAGTCCTTGCTTTCCACATCCAAAACATCTAACATTTCTCAAAACTTTTGAAATTGCTTCTCCTAGCCACATATCATCATGGTCATAAGCCTCGACATTAACTGTATTTCTAATCCACTCTTGCAAAGGTGCAGATCTTGCCTTTAACAGCCTGATTATTCTTTTGCATGCTGCATTTGTGTTCTCAAAGGCCAAAGATTCAATTATTATCTGACTAGCTTCTGAATCCGGGACCATTCTCTGTACTGCTGAAGTCAATCTTTGTAAGAAATCTGTGAAAGATTCTTTCGGGCCCTGTATAACCTTTGTAAATGACTCAGTTTTTTTTCTTGGTTCCTCAACGCTGTCCCATGCATTCAAGGCTGTCGTTCGACATAAAATTAGGGTTTGGACATCATATAAACATGTGTTTGTACTGAAACATATTGGCCTTCTCCAATAAGCTGATCCTTGCAGACTTGTATTCCTTTATCCCTCCATTGTTTTTCTATATTTTTAGCCTCATTATTGAACCACATTTTCCACTGGAGATTTTGTCTGGGTTCAAGAACAGCCTGTGCCAAATCCCACCAGTCCTTTGGTAAAATCCTATTACAAGTTGACCAGGTGTTTAACATTTGCCTTACATATGGGGAATACATGCCATAAGATGCTACTGCCTCCTTAAATCTTCGTAAGTCTAACATTTCAATTGGAATACACGTATTTTGTTCATTCTCTTCATCAGGTAGCTGCTGTATGACTACTGGATAAATTAAGGGTGATTGTGTGAAAACTGGCTTTCTTTCTGTAACCTTATGATCCAATTTTGAAACAACTTTACTGTTAATTTCTTCTGTCTGAATTTGGATTTCTCTATAATTCATTTTTACAGGTTTAACAAGTTTTTCTAAGACTGTTATCCTGGCACTTAAATTGACTATCTTTTTAAATAGTAAAATGAGGATAAGAAGAGTAATAAACTGAATAATTCAATCAATATTAATCTTCTCATATAGTTGTTCCATTGTCAGAGTGCCTAAAATTTCAAACAAAGCCCAATTTTCTTCCAATGTACACATAAAGCCCATTTTTTTAATGTAGAAAAAAATTCTCTTTTAAATAGATGTTAATTGACTTACCAATTCTGCATAGAACAGTAGAAATCTGAGGGAATTTCAAAACAGCCACCTGATGTTCGAGGTGTGAATCCAGAGAGAGAGAGAGAGAGAGAGAGAGAGAGAGAGAGAGAGAGAGAGAGAGACATAGACAGAGAGAGAAAGCATAGCCACTTGAGCTTGGCTTTACAGGCAGGGGCCCTGTTCAGCAGGGCAGGCCTGAGTTGTTTGTAACACCAGCTTTAAGCAAGTAGCAACAGCTGCGGGTCAGTCAGACCTTGGCCCGAGCTAGGGAGCCAGGCTGCCCAGGCCGGAAACTGGACCTGCCGCCAAGCCAAGTGGTTTTTAATGGATTCTTGTCACATTGGGCGCCAAATGTAGATGTAAACAACCATTTTATTAAACAAGAAACACAGAACCAATGCAAAGAAGAAAGCCAAGAGGTCAGAGCTAAAAGCTAAAACGTTACCCTTCCTTCTGGGGTGGTCCTACCTCTCCGAAACAGAACCACTTCCTCTGTGTTTGTCTTTTTATAGTGTTTCTGTTCTGCCTTCTCATTGGTTGTAAACCCAACCACATGACTGCCTTGTCACAGCCTGTCTGTATAGACCTCCAGGTTATCTATTGATTGGTATTGAGATTAAAGGCATGTGTATCCAATACTGGCTGTATACCTAAACACACAGACTTACCTAGCTCTGCCTACCAAGTGCTGTGATTACAAGTGTATGCCACCACTGCCCTGTTTTCCTATAGCTTGCTAATAGCTCTGATCCCTGGGCAAGTTTATTTATTAACATACAAATAACATTTGAATACAAATAAAATATCACCATAATAATCCAACTTCAATGTGCAGCAACTAGACAAGAGAGCAGTGGTATGATCTAATGCATAGTTTTAAAAGCTAAGTCTGGTTATGTAGAGGTGTGGATAGAAATGAAAAAGAAGTGAGATTGCCCCCTATCACTCTAGTGCTTGCCCAGCTTAACTCCAAAGGCCTTATCTTTCCTCATCACCATATCCTGACCCATACCTCTGGTACAAGCCTTCCACCCCATCACAGGCCAATATAGCTCCCTGAATACCAGGTAAACCACTCCTTCCCATTGTCCCACCTATGCCTGCCCAATATAACCCCAACTGCCTTTCCTCTCCTTGTCACCATGTCCAGGCGCACACCCCTGCAGAAGCCCCCTCTTCAACCAGAGGCAAGGCCAGCATTCCGAACCACAGATAATACTGTCCCTCTCCCACTCATGCTTGCCCAGCATAGCTCCAACTGTCCCTACTCTCCTCATCACTATAAACTGGCTCACACCTCTGGCAGAAGCCATCCAACCCATCAGAGGCCAGACCAGGAGCCTGAACCACAGAGACCAGGCCATCTCCCTGGAAACCAGGCAGAAGCCTCCTACCCCACCAGGAGCCAGCCTAGCATTTGGACCTCAGAGGTCTCCTAGCCAGATTAGAGACCACATACATACATAGAAAGAACTTCAGCCCCAAAGTTTAGCAGCAACACCCTGCTGAACCAGAGGCCATCCAGGTTATCAGAAGTCCAGAAGTAGAGGTGGAGACCCTCTACTCAACCACAGGCTACAAGATCCAGACAACCAGAGAGGAAACAGAAACTAAGGAAGAAAACACCCATCCAAACATCTAACAATGACAAACTCAGAAACTGACACCTAGACATACAATTACCCCAATCCAGATGAATAAACATAAGTGCAAGAACACAAACAGCAACAGCCAGGGTAAGATGTCATCATTAGAGCCCAGCCATCCAATCACAGCAAGCCCTGAATATTCAAACACAGCTGAACCACAAGAAAATGATCTCAAAACCAACTTCATGATGACGATAGAGGTCCTTAAAGATGAGGGAAAAAATCCCTTAAAGAAATTGAGGGAAAACCAAAAAAAAAAAGAGAGAGAGATGAAATTATCATATCCCTTAAAGAATACCAAGAAGACCAGAAAAAGCAAACAGGTGAGTGAAACTATTCAAAACATGGAAATTGAAATAGAAGCAATAAAGAAAACACAAACTAAAGACATTCAGGAAATGAAAAATGTGAATAAGGGAATGGGAATTACAGATGCAAGATTGACCAGAAGAACTCAAGAGATGGAAGTGACAGTCTCAGGCATTGAAGATATAATAGCAGAAATAGATTTATCAGTCAAAGAAATTATTACATCTAAAAAGACTAACACAAAACATCCAAGTAATCTAGGAAACCATGAAAAGACCAAACCTAAGAATAATAGGAACAGAAGGAGAAGAATCCCAGCTCAAAACACCAGAAAATGTATTTAACAAAATCATAGAAGAAAATTTCTTTAACCTAAAGAAGGACATGCCTATGAAGGTACAGGAAGCTTTCAGAACACCAAATAGATTGGATCAGGAAAGAAAATCCCTGAATCACACAGTAATCAAAACACCAAACAAACAGGACAAAGAACAAATATTAAAAGCTATAAGGGAAAAGGGGCAAGTGACAGAACTATAAGAATTACAAAGAAAGAATATTAAAAGTTGCAAGTAAAAAAGCCAAGTAACATATAAAGGCAGAACTATAAAATTATATCCAGTTTCTCAAAAAAGACTCTAAAAGTCAGAAGGGCCTGGGCAGACATCTTGCAGACTCTAAGAGACCACAGATGCCAGCTCAAGCTAATATACTCAGCAAAATTTTAGTCATCACAGATAGAAAACAAGATATTTCATGACAAAGTTAAATTTAAAGAATACTCTTCACAAATCCAGCCATACAGATGGTATTAGAAAAAAAAGTGCAACCCAAGGGAGCTAACTACACCCACATAAATGTAGGTAATATATTTATTATCTCACACCAGCAAAATCCAAAGAAGAAACACACACACACACACACACACACACACACACACACACACACTACCACCACCATCAATATCACCAATGTAATAACAGGAATAAACAATCAGTAGTCATTAATATCTCTCAATATCAAATGACTTAATTTGCCAATAAGAAGACACAAGCTAACAGAATTCAAAAATAGGATCCATCCTTCAGATGCATACAAGAAACACACCTCAACATCAAAGAAAGACATTACTTCAGATTAAAGGGTTGGAAAAGTATTTTCCAAACAAATGGATGGCCTAGAGACCTAGGATAAAACCAAACACAACATTAAATTAAGTGTAGAGAAACTCAAAACAGTTCCTCTAGAATTAGGAGCAAGGCATGGCTGTACACTCTCTCCATATCTATTCAATATAATACTTGAAGTTCTAGCTAGAGATATAAGACAACCAAAGGAAATCGAGGGAATACAAATTGGAAAGGAAGAAGTCAAAGTGTCATTATTCACAGATGATATTATAGTATACATAAGCAACCCCAAAAATTCTACCAGGGAATTCCTACAGCTGATAAACACCTTTAATGAAGTGGCTGGATACAAAATTAACTAAAAAAAAATTAGTAGTCCTCCTATATATAAAGGATAAATGGGCTGAGAAAGGAATGAAGGAAACAATACCCTTCATAATAGCCACAAATAATATAAAATATCTTGGGGGTAATTCTAATTAACCAAATGAAAGGGCTGTATGACAAGAACTTCAACTCTTTGAAGAAGGAAATTGGAGAAGATATCAGAAGGTAGAAATGTCTCATATGCTCATGGATGGGTAGAATTAACATAGTAAAAATGTCCACCTTACCAAAAGCAATCTACAGATTCAATACAATCCCCTTTAAAGTCCCAATGCAATTCTTTACAGACCTTTTAACAATACTTAACTTCATATGGAACAACAAAAACTCAGGATAGCTAAAGCAATCCTGTACAATAAAAAATTCTGGATGTATCACCATCCCTGATTTCTAGCTCTACTACAGAGTTATAGTAATAAAAACTTCATGACATTGACATAAAAAGAGGCAGATTGATCAATGGAATTGAGTTGAAGACCCAGATGTAAATCTGCACACCTATGGACACCTTAGTTTTGACAAAGAAGCCAAAACTATACAGTAGGGAAAAACACCTTCGACAAATGGTGCTGGTCTAACTGGATGTCGGCATGAAGAAGAATGCAAATAGATCCATATCTATCACCATGCATAGAACTCAAGTTCAAGTAGATCAAAGACTTCAATATAAATCCAGATACACTGAACCTTGAATGCATTGGCACAGGAGACTACTTCCTGAATAGAACACCAATAGCACAAACACTAAGATCTGCAATTAATAAATGAGATCTCGTGAGCCTTAAAAGCTTCTGTAACCAAAGGATACCATCAATAGGACAAAACAGCAGCCTACAGAATGGGCAAAAACAAAAAAAAATCTTCACCAACCCCACATCCAACAGAGGGCTGATTTCCAAAATATATAAAGAATTCAAGAAACTAGACATCAAAAAACCAAATAATCCAGTTAAAAATGGGGTTCAGATCTAAACAGAGAAGTCTCAACAGAGGAATTTTTTTTTTTTTGTTTTGTTTTGTTTTGGTTTTTTGAGACAGGGTTTCTCTGCGTAGCTTTGCGCCTTTCCTGGAGCTCACTTGGTAGCCCAGGCTGGCCTTGAACTCACAGAGATCCGCCTGGCTCTGCCTCCCGAGTGCTGGGATTAAAGGCGTGCGCCACCACCGCCAGGCGTTCAACAGAGGAATTTTAAATGGCTGAAAGACAATTTAAGGAATTGTTCAGCATCCTTAGTCATTATGGAAATGCAAATCAAAATTACTCTAAGATTCCATTTTACATCTGTCAGAATGGCTAAGATAACAAGTACAATTGACAGCTTATGCTAGAGAGAATGTGGAACAAGGAGAACCCTCCTCCAATGCTGGTGAAAGTGCAAACTTCTACAGCTACTTTGGAAATCAATATGGTGGTATCTCAGCTATATCACTTTGGGTTTATACCCAAAGGATGCTCAATCATCCCACAAGGACACTTGCTCAACTATGTTCATAGCAGCCTTATTCATAATAGCCAGAACCTAGAAACAACCTAGATTTTCCTCAACTGAAGAATGGATAAAGAAAATGTGGTACATTTACACAATGGAGTATTACTCAGCTGTTAAAAACAATTGCATTATGAAATTCAAAGGCAAATAGATGGAACTAGAAAAAATTCATCCTAGTGAGGTAACCCAGAGGCAGAAGATAAATATGGTAGGTATTCACTTGTAAGTGGATATAAGCTGTAAAGTAAAGGATAATCATGCTACAATCCAAAGACCCAGAGAGGCTAGGTAACAAGAAGGGCTCAAGGTAGATACTCAGATCTCCCTGAGAAGAGGAAATAGAAGAGATTTTGTGGGTGTATTGGAGGCCGTGGGGATGGGAACTCAAAGAATCATGTCGGGGTGAAGTTAGGGGAAGAGTATTGAGAGAGATGATTGGAAAGGGGGGTCATTTCAGGGTCAGGTAGAAACCTGGTATAAGGGAAACTCCCAGGAATCTATAAGGGTGACTCCAGCTAAGTCTCCTAGAAATAGGGGATAAGTAGCCTAAACTGGCCATCTCCTGTGACCAGGCAAGACTCCCAATGGAGAGATTGGGACACCAAACCAGCCACATAACCTTTGACCTATAGTCTGTCCTGCTTATGGGATGTGCAGGAGTAAGGGTGATACCGAGATTTTGAGAGTGGCCAACCTGAGAACCATGCCATGAGAGTAAGCCCACCCCTGACACTGCCAGAACCCAGAGACTGCATGGCCTGGAGACCTAGGATAGAACCAAACACAACTGGAGAAAAAAAAGTCAATGTAATGATGCTATGCTCATAAATTGGTGCCTAGTCCAATAGTCATCAGAGAGGCTTCAACCAGCAACTGATGGAAACTGATGCAGAGATACACAGCCAAACATTAGGCTGAGCTTGGGAAGTCCTGCTGAAGAGGGGGTGAAAGGATTGTAGGAGCTAGGACTATTAACCCACTAGGACTATTAACCCACTAGGACTATTAACCCACTTATTAAATAACTAACCGAATAACCCACTGAAATAAGTAACTTGGGTTTGTAGGAGCTCACAGAGACTGAACTGACAACCATGGAGCCTGCATGGGACCAACTCAGGCCCTGTACATATATGACAGTTGTGTAGCTTGGTCTATTTGTGGGACTTCTAACAGCAGGAACAGGGGCTGTGTCTGACTCTTCGGCTGGCTTTTGCGAATCCAGTCCTCATACAGGTCACCTTGCTCAGCCTTAATACAAGGGGAGGTGCTTAGTCTTACTGCAACTTGATATACCATGCTTTGTTGATACCCATGGGAAGCCTGCCCTTTTCTTAATAGAAATGGAGGAGGGGATGGAAAAGGCACAGAGGAATTGTGCAGGGGGGGGACTGGGAGGAGAGGGGGAAGGGAAACTGTGGTTGGGATGTAAAATAAAGAAATAAATATTAAAAAAGAAATCATTTAAATATTTAGACATGCAGTAATATGACCAAAGTGCATTGACGCTGGCTAGCCCTGGTGTTGCAGAGAGGAGGCAGAAACAGTCACTGTGTGAGCGGGTCAGATGTAGAATTCATTTTGGCAGTAAAAGCAGAAAACCTTCATTTATGTGACATTTAAAGTAGAGGCATCAAGGCAGCAGTTCTTTTGTTTTTGGTTGTACTCTGCACTGCGTAGCTGGAGTCCAACGGTCAAGTTAAACACAGAACATAACCGTAAACAGTGTGAAAATGAGGAGGGTCGAGCAGATATTAGAAAAGTGCAGAACAATAAATTGTGAGACCCTGGCAGACACACGAGAAAATACTGTTTCTAGTTTTTGTGGCTGTTGTAGGAAACAAGGGGTTCCAGGCTTGTCGGATTCTTCATCTCTTTCCAAATGTCCTAAGCTGTTATTTTGCTTCTGCTTACATTTTACACAAGACCATACTTCCCCCCCCCCCCCCCCGCCCACATTCACTAAGTTCTGCTACCACATAACCAAATCTCAATAAAATCTGGTCCACAATATTTGTGGACAATGGAAAAATGAAAAAAGCCTGAGAAATCATAAAGTCACAAAAGGATGACATAAAATATAAAAGGGGAAGTGCTTTCAACATGCCTGGAAAATGCAAAGAAAGATTCTTTCTACTCATCAACTCTTTGTACTTTTGAACCGAGGAAGTTGGAGCTGATTGGGTTCAAAAGGTGGCCAAGACAGATGAAGTGCCTTCGTTAACAGTTAAATTTAAACTAAGTCTCTCAAGAAAGACATATTTATAAGCCCTCTGATGAGCTTCTCAATGGGAAAAATTGAACTTAATCTTTTGGTTCACTCAGAAGGTTCTCTTAGTGAAAAGGAGTCTAGTAAGCCAACTTTTACAAAATGTCGAAAAAATCAGCCGTAGATTGGAGCTCTAAACCATGACAGTTATCGCCTTTCCTCTCTGCTTTCCCCATTCTCTTTGTTAGCTGTTTGTAGACTGTTTATCAAGCTGCCAGGTAATGCAAGGGTTTGCACCTTTTGTAGAAATAATCGCATTTATGTATGTCAAAGTTTTGTCTTTGTGGAGGTGAATAGTACCACACAAAAGTTCTTCCATCTGCATTTGTAGCACAGGTATAATATCCAAGAATTGTTTCTTTAATGGAAGCCTAGATTACAATTCCAGGCTAAATCCTTGCAATGCAAGCAGAATGGTTTCCTATAGAAAGCTCCTGCCTTGAGTTTGTAGCCCTTAAATATATCCCGAGAAAGGATACGAAGGGAATTCAATAAAAAAAAGTCATGAAAGTAGATGGGTTATAGAAAATTATATAAACCTTTATTTCTATGGGTGGATATCACTGTAAACATTGTTACCAACTTAATGTGGATCGTAGTTGTCAGCTCATTTCAGCCACAGTATATAGAGTGCTTGAAGTGATTTAAAGATTCCAAGCTCTAAACAGTTTTAATCAATTACTTAAGATACTTTTTGTAAATATTTTGAATAAAAGAAAATACCGTTTGATTTAAATTTTAGATGTCAGGTCACTGGACAAGTATTAATGTGGAATCACAGTTCAGTGGCCAAGGTTAATTGTACAGGAAGTGGTGGAAGAGTCGGGACATTTTCATGCAGTAAATGTAGATAAGCTTTCCTTCCCATTAGTTGTCAGCAAGCTGCAGTGTCTTCTCTCTCTGGAACCTAGAATCAATTTCAGTGGAAGAAAGGGAGTTAGTATCTGCAGATGAATAAGGACAACTGGATTGGGAAAAATGATGTAGGACTGGAAAAGATCGCAGTAAGTAGGAGTGAAAAGAACATGTTTGCATACATAATCTGTCACCAACCATGTGATCTGAGGCCCCTCACTCGGGAGCCTCAGCGCTCTTCCCTGTAAAATGAATATTCAAATAGCAGTCTCATGGGGTTTGCATTAGCTATCATTGTCACTGTAGAACAAAATACCTGACAAGCGCAACTGAAGGAATAAAGATTTATCTGCAGCTTACACTTTGAAGGTACAGTCCATCACGGCAAGTGTGGGAGCCCGTTCTCAGGTTCCTCGTGGCTTTACCCAGCAGGTCCGCATAGAGGATGATCAGGACCACCGGCCTGAGTGCAGGTGTCTGAGATGGTTAGCACTTGGCTGTGCTGGGGGAGGAGGTCTTTTGCTCCACCCCTTGGCATCTCTATTAAAACCCTGGGGCAGAGACAGTCAGGGCCCGTTGGAATAGGTTCCAGGCCTTCTCAAGGCTATCCTTTATTTTCTGTTTATCTCCGCAAGATTCTCTGCAATAAATCCTTCTATCTAATATTTCCTGCAGCTCACACTCAAGAAAACTCTGGGGAGCTGTGGGGTTGGTAAGTAAACGCCCCACAGGCAAGGAAGCCATGCCAACTGGAACTTGAGGCACAAAGAGTCAGGAGGCAGAGAGATGCATCCTGGTACTCAGCTCACTTCCTAGTTATACAATTCCAGCCTGTGGGATGACACTACCCATGTTTACATGTAAGAGAGCGACCCCCTCCCTGTCCTGACCTTAGCACAACTGACACCATGTTGGAGGCACCATTCTGACTTGAAAGCCCAGCATGTAGCCCCAGCACTTGCCAAAATGGGAACAAAGACTTAACCCTTCAAAGACCCAGTCCAAAGTTCCAGGATCCAGGAAAGTCTCTAACTGTGCAAACTGTGCTTTTTGGCTTCTGTAGTTTTTCTTCTTGTTACCTGTTCTTTCTAACTGAGGTGTATCAACCAGGATGGCTTGTTTTGTTTCATTTTTGTCCATAAAACAGTCAAAGAACAGTGAGGCTCCAGGCTAGTTCCCTGTATAGCCACTGGTAGCAATAAAGACTTACTTTTCAGATTTATGAGAGTCTCTGTGTGTTCTCCAGTGGATATGTCAATATTCAGATCTTCTCACCTTAACTCTGTAGAAACTCCCTTACAGACATACCCAAAGTCTGTCTCATACAAAATTTTATATCCCATCACGTTGACAATCAATACTAACTAGAACAGGGCTGTTGGAAGAAACAAATTAAAAGTGCCTGACTACTTGTGATGGCTGATCTTGATTGTCAAGTTACTATGTCTGGAATCAGCTAAAGCCAACATAGCTGGGCGCACCCATGAAGGGTTTCTTCATTAGATCTTTTGAGATAGGAAGATACACTAAATCTAGATTATTTAAGGACAGGAGGCTCACCCTAAATCTGGCTACACTTTCTGGTAGCAGCTTGCATAAAAAAGACAAGGAAGAAGGAAGCATTTGCTTCTTGCTTGCTTACTCTCACTCTGGATAGCAAGTTCATCTATTCTTCTGCTGAAGCCTTCCTTCACTGGTATTAGAACCTACTTCTTCCAATGCAGACCAAAGATCCAGCTGAGACATCCAGCCTCGTGGACTGAACAATGACCAGATTCTTGAACAACAACCTTTCTGTAGGGAGACAGCCATTGTGCTTGCCATATCACAATCTGTAAGCCACTCTAATAAATCCTCTGTGTGTGTGTGTGTGTGTGCGCGCGTGTGTGCGTGCGCATGTGCGCGAGCGCATGTTTTCTCAGTTCTGCTCCTCTAAAAAACCCTAACTAATATACTTCTGGAGAATACCTTGAACAGACTCATACCTACACTATAGGATCTTCAGACATAGGTTTCAAACTGCATCTGCTTATGTTTAAAAATCCATTTGTATTTAAGAAATCACAAAACTTTGACAGCGCTTTGTTTTCAGTGTCCTTTACCATATCATGCCCTCTTATGTAACGATACCTGGAATGTCTAATAATGTCAGTGAAATGCCAAAGTGCTGCAGTTTTTAAGCGTGATCAGCATGTATCCTTATTACAGGACAGGCACCATGCTGAGAGCCACCCGGAAGGATCCCACTGGATCATCCAACCCTATGACTTAAGCAATACTCTTGCCTCCATTTTAAAAATGAAGAAATGGGCCCAGGTCAGACAACTATTAGAGAATTCTGACAGCTGATTCCAACCTCAGGTTCTCAAGTTCTTCACTGCCACCTTTGATAATATTGACAGATCTCATAAACTTCTGATAAGCCTTGTACTTCTCACTTTCAGTCTCCTGGTGTTTTGACATCTTCAAAAATGACCAGTCACTGTGATTTAATCTGACAACTTCTTGTCCTTTTGTTACAGAGCCCATGAAAGTCTTGTATTTAATTTTTTGGTTTAAAATAAAAAGCAAATTTATGAATTAAAGTACCCACTGTACTTTCCTCTTACAAATATCAATAGGTACCAACTTCAATAAGCACTGGTGGTCAGATCAATTTGCAAGGATTTGCTCACTGTAGGATTTTGCTCATGGACCAGATGTTTTTGAATTCTTCTTTGTTTCCAAAACAAAGACAAAAAGTGAAGAACATTCCCATATCTAAGCTCTATAGCTCCATCACCAACTCAGCCCCGCAATGGCCTCTTTTTACTTTGCTGGTTTCTGCGGTTATTCCAAGACATTTGTTCACATGCGAAGATTTAGAACTAGGAGCCTCAAATGAGTAAGAACATCTGACATTTGTCTTGCTGGTCTGGGTAACCTCACTTAACATGATTTCTTTCAGCTTCATCCATTTACCTTCAAAGTTCATAATTTCATTTTCCTTACAGCTGAATAGAATTCCATAGTGTCATATATGTACCACATTTCATTATGCATTCATTGGTTGGAGGACATTAGGCTGCTTCCATTTTCTGGTAGAGCAGAAATGAACATGACTGAGCAAGTACCTGTTGAATTGTGAACCAAAGGGTATGTATAAGAATATATACCAATTTATTAATGGGTGCTATGGAGGTACAGACTCACAGATACAGGATAAGGTAGATCCAGTTGCAGAGTCCTTCCCCTTTGTTCAAGAAAGATAGGGATCAACACACTGCTTCATGCTGCCTAACTCAGTCTCCACAACTCAAGAGAGAGTGCGACTCCCTTCTCTCCTCCCTTTTAAGAGGTCACATAGGCAGACAAGAAGCACTGCCTCTATGGTAGCCAGATAGCCCAAGGTCATAGGTGGAGTGAATATCCACTACAATCTGTGGCATAGGATATTAAATCATTTTGGCGTATGCTAAGGAGTGGTATAGCTGGGTCATAGAACAGATTATTTTTAGCTTTTTTAAAGGAATCTCCACATTGATTTCCACAGTGGCTGTACCAGTTTGCCATCCTGCCAGCAGCGAATAAGGGTTCCCTTTTCCATGTAGCCTCTCAAGCATTAGTTGTCAGTTGTTTGGTTAATCTTTGCCATTCTGGCTTTGGTAAGATAAAATCTCAAAGATGTTTTGATATATATCTTCCAAATTCCTAAGATGGTGAACACTTTTTGAATATTATTTAGCCTTTTTTTTTTCTTCTTTTGAGAACTATCTGTTCAGGTTCTAGGCTCAGTTTCTTAATGGATCGTTTGTGGTTTTGGATCCTTTGTTTTTTGAGGTCTTTATATATTATAGATATTGACTTAATCCACAGAAGATGTGGAGACATATAGATTAACAGAAATGGCCTGAATTTAAATGTAAGAGCTAGTCAGTGGTGGGCCTAAGCTAATGGCCAAGCAGTTTTAATTAATATAAGCCTCTGTGTGTTTACCTGGGTCTGTGCAGCTGTGGACTGGGTGGGACACAGGAAAACTTCCAGCTACATAATCCTCTATCATATGTAGAGCTGGCAAAGATTCTCTCCCATTCTGTGGGCTTCTACTTCACCTGTTTATTTGTTTGTTTGTTTGTTTGGTTGGTTTGGTTTAGCTATGCAGAAGTTTTATAAAGTCCTACTTGTCAACTATTGGCCTTAATACTTGGGCAAATGGAGACCTATTCACAAAGTCCTTTCTTACACCTGTATCCTGTAGGGTACTCTATATTTTCTTCTAGCAGTTTCAGTGCTCCAGATGTTGACATTTAGGTCTGTGGTGCCTTTGGAGTTAGTTTTTCTGCAAGGGAATAGATATGTCTAATTTCATCCCTCTGCATGTGGACATTCAGTTTCCCAGCACTGCCTGCTGAAGGTGCTTTTTTTTCTCCTGCCTGTTTCTGAAGTCTTTGTCAAAGATTAGAGGGCTGAAGTTATGTGCACTCATGTTTGGGTCTTCAGTTTTGCTTCATTGGTCTACATTTCTATTTGTTTTATTACAGTAGATATTACTCTGGCTCTCTAATATCTCTTAAGATCTGAAATGGTAATTCCAGCATTGGTCTTTTTGTTCAGGATTATTTAGGCTATCTAGGGTCTTTTGTGGTTTCATGCGGCGCGCTCCTCGACCAGCGAGGAAGAACGACCACCACTCGAGGATTCTTCTCAGATCACACTTTATTGGAGCGCCTCTTGATTAAGGGAGAGCTGAAGGTGAGGGGCCCCGAGAACTAAATTGCAGCTGCTTATATAGGGAATCAGGCAAACGTGCCGTACTGTGATTGGGTCCCGCCAGAATGCATGCACAGGTCACAGGACACGTAGTCCCGAGAATATAGCCAAATATGGATTTGTTTACAGCTAGGCTACCAGGAAGCCAGTGCCATCTTAGAATGGCGGCTCCCTACAGTTTCATATCAATTTAGTGTGTTTTTTTTTTAAATTTCTGCAAAGAATGAATTGACTGTGATTACATTGAATCTGTAAATAGCTTTTGATAAAATGGCAATTTTTACTCCTTCTACAGATCAAGGAGTATATGAAGCCTTTCCATTTTATAATGTCTTTGTCTCTTCAGCTGTTCAATGTTTTTATTCTAGAGGTCTTTCACTGTCTTGGTTAGCTTTATTCCTGGATATTTTATTTTATCTAAGGCTATTATGAATGGAGGTGTGCCTATGATCTCTTTCTCTGAATGTTTGCTGGTGGTTTATAGAAAAGCTATTAATTTGTGGAACTGAGTCTGTATCTTGCCACAGTGCTAAATTTGCCATTTCTAGAAATTTTCTGGTAGAATTTAGGATATTTCTAATGTATAATTTTTATATCATCTGCAAATACAGATCATTTGACTTCTTTCCCTATCCATAGCCCTTTAATCTCCTTCTCTTATCTTATTTCCCCAGCTAGTACTTGGAGCACATTATTGAAAAGGAGTGCAGTTAGGTCACATCTCTGTCTCATTCCTGACTTCAGTAGAATTGTTTCAAGTTTTTCTCCATTTAGGATGATGTTGGCTATAGAGTTCTCATATATAGCTCTTATTATGTTGAGGTATAAAAAAAAGTCCTTCTAGAACTATATTCACTATGACATTTGTCGTGAAAGCATTCTGTCACAGGCTTTTTCTGCATCTGTTGAGATAATCATGTAATTTTTATGTGGTTTATCACATTTTTGAGTTGATTATGTTGGACATCCATGCATTTAAAGGAGAAAGTCTTAACTTGTTTGGGAATTTAGAGTGATCCTGGCTTCACAGAAGGAGTTTGAAGGTACTCCTTCTGTTTCTTTTCTTTCTTATATTAGAATAGTTTAAGAAGAATTGAGTGTAGCTCTTCATTGAAAATCAGAAGAATTATGCTGTGAATTTTGTTGAAAAGCTTTTAATTATTATTGCAATTTTCTCATTTGTCATGGGTCTGTTTAGGTTATTGACTTTTCTAGGTTTATTTTGGTGGTTTGACTAAATGTGGAATTTCACCCATTTCCTTTAGGTTTTCCAACTTAATGGAGTACAGATTTTCAAATATTCCTTTATAATATTCTGAATTTCTTTAGTGTCTGTTGTAATGCTTCCCTGTTCACTTCTAATTCTCTTAATTTGGACCCTCTCTTTTTTTCCTTTTGGTTATTTGGATCAAGGGTCTGTTGATCATGGATCTTGTTTATCTTCTAAAAGAAGCAGCTCTTAGATTCCTTGTCCCTTGATTCTATCATTTTCATTTTTTTATGTCTTTAATTTCTGATCTGACTTTTATTATTTCTTGACTTCAACTGTGTTTTGGATTTCATTTCTTTTTCTTGTCTTTCGGAATGTTTGAGTTTCATTCTTAAATCATTTATTTATTCAATTTCTACATTTTTAAAATCTTATTCTTACTCATACAATATATACTGACAGCAGCCTCCCCTCCCTCCACTCCTTCAAGCCCCCACCTCCCCCAAACCCACTGCTCCTCCATTGCCCTTCAGAAAAGAGCAGACACTTAGAGTCAAATAACTCTTAAGGGTATACCCCATGCCAATAAGTAAATACAAATAGAATTGAGCAGCATCTTTGGAAACTTCTTTGTCTCATAATGTTGTTTCAGGACTTTTTAAAAAAAACCTTACCTATCCTTTTATGAGTCCTGGTTTTGTGTTTTTATGAGATTCTTGTGTGTGCAAACATATGTGTCTCTGCATCTATATATGTTTCTTGTGCTTTTTATTTGGCTCTTTTTCTTCTGTTAGTTTGTTTAGTCCTATTCTTATTTGTTTGTTTTGGTTTGTTTTGTTTTATTTTTTCCTTAGAAGCTTGTTTATTTTCTAAGGAGAGAAAAAAATGGTATGGATCCAGAGGGGAATGGAGTTGGGAGTTGGGAGAGGAGAAACTGTAATTAGAATATATTGTATGAAAAAATCTATTTTCAATAAAAGAAAAAAAATGAATAAATTTCCCTCATAGGACTGCTTTTAATGTGTCAGAGAAGCTCTGTAGAGTTATGTTTTCATTTTCATTTAGTTCCCAGAAAATTATATTTCTTTTTCTTATTTCTTCTTTGACGCATTTATCATTCAGTGATGAGTTGTTTAATTCTCATGAGTTTGTGTATTTGTTAGAGATTTGTTTATTGTCATTTTTAAGCTTTATTGCACTATGGTCAGATACTACTCGGTTGTTTTCATCCTTTAAGATTTGCAAAGATCTGTTTTATTCCTAGAATGTGGTCTATTTTAGAGAAGCTTCTATGTGATGCTGAGCAGAATGTGTGTGCCTTGGTGTTTGAACAAAACATTCTATAGCTATCTGTTCAGTCCATTTTATGCATGATGTCAGTTAATTGTGATGTTTCTCTGTTTGTTTCATTGTCCAGGGGTCTTGTATATTGGAGAAAGTAGGGCATTGAAATCATTTACTGTTTATGGGTATGTTAATCTGTGTCTTCAAATGTAGCAGTTGTAGATTTTTTTCTGAAATTGAGTCCATTGGACTTTGGTGCATTTATGTTTAGAATAATAAGGTCTTCCTGGTTAAACACTCCTTGATTAGAATGATATGTTTCTGTTTATTTCTTCCAATTTGCTGTAGTTTAAAGTCTGTTTGGTCAGATGGTAGGATACCAATGTCTGCTTGCTTCCTGGTGCCATTTGATTAGACTATTTTTTTTTGCCAGTTCTTTTACTCTAAGGCAGTACTTATCTTTAAAGCTAATATGTATTTCTTGTAGATAACAGATAGATCAATTTTGTTTCTTGATCCATTCAGTCAGAGAGAGAGAGAGAGAGAGAGAGAGAGAGAGAGAGAGAACATGTTAGGCCTTAAAACAACCTTAACAAATATAATTAAAATACTTATATCTTATCAAATCATAGTGTAATGAAAACCACAGAAATAATACAAAAACTTAGAAATTGTACAATATTCTCTTAGATAACAGTATGTCATCAAAGAAATCATAAAAGACATTAAAAATTCATATCAAATGAAAATAAAAATATAATGTATAAGAAACCTTTGGGACATAACAAAGAGAGCCCAAAGATAAGATTTCATAACTATGATGTTTATGCTATTAAAAATTAGCTGGGCAGTAGTAGCATGCACCTTTAATCCCAGCACTCAGAGGGAGAAAAAGGCAGGCAGATCTCTGTGAGTTCAAGAACAGCCCTGTCTACATACTGAATTTCAGGAAAGGCAATGTCACACAGAGAAACCCTGTCTCAAAACAAAACAAACGAACAAACAAAAAACTCAAAGAGCTTGGGCTGATGAGAGAACTCAGTGGTTAAGAGCCCTTGGTTGTTCTTCCAGAGGACCTGAGTTCAATTCCCAGCAACCACATGGCAGCTCACAATTCGATGCTGTCTTCTGGTATGCAGGCATACATGCAGATAAAACACTTGCATTTATAAACAAATATTTTTAGAAAAACATTAAAGGACTTATAAGTAAATAACTTAAAGGTGCATCTCAAAGTCATAAAAAGACAAGACAAACTTCAAAGTACTAGTTAAAAAGAAATAAAGATTAGGGAGGAAAGTAATAAAATTAAAACTAAAAGAGTAATAAATAAATGAAGCAGGGAGGGGTAAGTTCTTAATATTAAAAAAAAAAGATCAATAGAACCTTTGAAAACCTAACCAAAAGAAATAGACATAGGAACCAAATTAATAAGTTTGGAAATTAAAAGGAATATTATAATAGATTCCAGTAAAATAAAAAGGACCATTCAGGAATATAGTCAAAGTCTATATTCTAAACCCTGGAGACCCTAGAAGAAATGGATAAGTGGCTAGAAAATCAGAGATACCAAAATTAAATCAAGGGGATATAATTATATATATAATTTTCTCCTGATCAACAGAAATATAAAAAATTCTTAACAAAATATATGCAAAGCACATTCAGAATCAAGAACACACTAAAAAAAATTCTATATCATTCCTTACTTGGTTTCATTCAAGGGATGCAAGAATGGTTCAACATATGCAAAGCTATTAATGTAATGCACTGCATAAATAGACTTAAGCACAGAAATCATACAATCATCTCAAAAGATAAAGACAAAGCCTTCCACAAAATCCAATATCCCTTTGTGACAAAAGCCCCAAGAAAAGTAAGAATAACAGGAACATACCTTAATATAGTGGGTAAGCATCCATAATAAATGGAGGAAATTCTGAAGGTATTTCCTCTAAAATGTCTGCTAGACAAGGGTCTCTACTTCCTGCACTATTAATAGATGCAGTACTCAAAGCCTTAGCTAGAGGTTTAAAGCAAGATAAAGAAAAGGGGCAATGTGTGATTTTAGTTATAGTAATGTTTCTTTTAAGAACTTGGGTGCTCTTGTATTTGTTCCATAAATATTTAGAATTGCAACATCCTCTTGGTGGATTTTTTTTCTATTGATGAGTATGTAGTCTCCTTCCCATCTGTCTTAGTTAAGGTTTCTGTTGCTGTGAAAAGACATCATGACCATGGCAACTCTTATAAAGAAAATATTTAGTTTGGGTGGCTCGTTTACATTTTCAGGGATTCAGCCCATTATCGTCATGATGGGGAGCATGGTGTTGTGCAGACAGATGTATTGCTGGAGTATTAGCTGAGAGTTCTACATCTTGAAGGCAACAGGAACTCAACTGAGATACTGGGCAGTATCCTGGGCACACAGGAAACCTCAAAGTTCACCCCCACCGTGACACACTTCCTCCAACAAGGCCATACCTACTCCAACAAAGCCACACCTCCTAATAGTGCCATTCCCTATGAGATTATAGGTGCCCAATTACATTCAAACTTCCACACCATCTCTGATTAATTTTTTTGGGGGGGGTATGAAGTCTATTTTGTAAGATATAAAACTGGATACACCACCTGGATTCTTAGGTCCATTTGCTCGGAACACATTCTTCCATCCTTTTACTCTGAAGAGACATGTATTTTTGATGGTGAGGTGTGTTTCTTGGATGTAACAAAAGCTGGATTCTGTTTTCTCACCCAATCTGTTAGTCTGTTGCGTTTGGGAAGGGGTTAAGAACATTATTATTGAAAGCCAAAGTTATCAATGAGCTGTGGTTATTGTATCTTGTTATTTTTGTGTTATTGTGTGATTTTGCTGAGACTTTGACTGGAGTTTTTTAATCTTTCCTCTATTCTTATTATTCATATATTTGGTCTCTTAATAGTGTCCCAGATGTCCTGGATAATTTGTGCCTGTATTTTTTTTTTAGGTTTACCCTTTTCTTTGACTGAGGTACCCATTTGTTTCTACTTTGTCTTCAGTACCTGAGATATTCTCTTTCATGTCTTGCACTCTTTTGGTGAAGATTATCACTAAGGATTTCATTTGGCTTCCTAAATTTTTCATTTCCAGTTTTATCTCAGTTTTGGTTTTGTAGTAATTCTATTTCTTCTTTCTTGTCTGGTTTTTTATCATTTCCTCCCACTGTATTTTCACAGCCTTCATTAAGGGCTTCATTCATATCCTCTTTAAAGTTCTTAAACATATTCATAATAGCTGTTTTGAAGTCCTTGCTTTGTACTTTAGCTGCATTGCATTTCTCAGGGTCTACTGTGGTAGGGTTGCTAGGTTCTGGTTGAGACATAGTGTTCTGACTGTTATTGATATTTTACACTGGTTCTAGGCATCTGAGGTTGGGATGATTGTAATTCTAGATATTGATATCTAATTTGTCTTTATTGAGTAGGTGATTCTGTTTCCTTATCTGGATCTTACAGAAATATGGAGGCAGAGGGAAGAGAGTGCTTCTGCAGGCCAGTGGGTAGTAAAGAGGGATAGAGGTGAGCTAAGAGAAAAGGCTGAGAGAGGCTTCAGAAAAGAGTTAATGAGATCCTGTTCACACCTATAGGTAGGGTTTATAGGGAGTTGGGAGTGTGGAGAGAAAAGGGGAATCCTGCAAAGTAAGTTGTATGTAAGGCAAAGAATTATCTGGAGAGACAGGCAGGAAAGGACTAGGGGGACCCTGGATCTGAACCAAGAGTTGGAATCTTCAGTGAATGAAGTTAATGCATGTTAGGGGGTGGTGTGGTGTGGTGGAGCACCAGTAGGCAGGTTGTTATCAGGCTGAGGGTGAGAGTGGAGAGATCATACTGGAGAACAGAAAAGAGAGTGTGATTCATTTTCTTTTTTATTATTATTAAGAAATTTTCTATTCATTTTACATACCAACCACAGATTCCCCCCTCCTCCTTCTTCCCTCCCTCCGCCTTCCCCGCAACCTACCCCTCATTCCCACCTCCTCCAAGTAAAGGCTCCCATGGGGAGTCAGTAGAGCTTGGTACATTCAGTTGAGGCAAGTTCATGCAGACACTAAGAGACCATGGATGCCAACCTAGACTATTATACCCAGCAACACTCTCAATCACCATAGACAGAGTAAACAAAATATTCCATGATAAAACCAGATTTAAACTATATCTATCTACAAATACAGACCTACAGAAAGCAGTAGGAGGAAAAATCCAACCTGAGGAAGTTAAATACATCCATGAAAACACAGGCAATAGGTAATCCTACACCAACAAATACAAAGAAGTGATTCATTTTCTTGAGTCCCTGCTAGGTATGGCAGTGGACATCCAGAGTATAAAGTAGTTTTAGGTGTTTAAGAATTGACATCAATAAAAGACCTTACATGTTCCATGGTTTGATAGGATTAAAATGGCCATCCTACCAAAAGCAATTGACAAATTCAACACAATTGTCATTAAAATTCCAACACAATTCTTCACAGTAATTGAAAGGACAATTTTCAGCTTCATATAGAAATACAAGAGTCCATGCTAAATACATTTCTGAATAATAAAAGAACTGCTAGAGTTATCACCATCCCTGATCTATAATAATAAATACAGTGTGACATCAGCATGAAAGTATACACATTGATTAATTGGACTGAATTAAAGTCCTAGACATAAATCCACACACCTATAGAAACTGTATTATTGATTTAGAAGCCAGAAATACACACTAGAAAAAAGACAACATCTTCAGCAAATGGTATTGAAATTGGATGGCTACATGTAGATGAATCCAAATAGATCTATATTTATCACCGTGCACAAAACTCAACTCCAAGTAGATTAAGGACCTCAACATAAGTCCAGCTAGACTGAATCTGATAGAAGAGAAAGTGGGAAGTAGACTTTAATTCACTTGCACAGGAAAAGACTATCTGAACTGGACATGGATAGCACAGTCACAAAGACCAAAAATTAATAAATGGGACTTTATGAAACTAAAAATTTCTGTATGGCAAAAGACCCCTTCATTTAGGCAAAGCATTGAGCTACAGAATGGCAAATGATCTTTATCAATTAAACATACAATATAGGGCTAATAACTAAAATGTATAAAGAACTAAAAACAGGAGACTGCAACTGTTCCCTGACAGTGCCAGTCAGCACCTGACTGGACTAAGAGGTGAGTCTTTATCTTCATACCCGAATACTCCAGCCCCTAGGATTTGGGCCCAGGGGCACAACCCTGTGCCCCTACACCACCACCCACTGCAGTTCCAGTTTCAGGCCAGTTGGCAGGCAGACCTCCTGCACACAGGTCAAACTACCCCCATTCCCCATCAGACCCTGTATCCCAAGCCCCACCTCCCCAAAATCCCACCCACCCACCTAGACTGCAACTGTTCTCTGAGACAGAGCCTGCCAGCACCCAACTGGACTAAGAGGCCAGTTGGCAGGCAGACCTCCTGCAGACAGGTCAGATTACCACCACCTACCACATGCTAAGACTGCAGCTACTCCCTGAGACAGAGCCCACTAGTGCCAGTTGGACTAAGAGCTGCTCCTGAAGACAAAAAGCCCATCAGCATCAACTAGACCAAGAGCTCCCACTGGGTCAAGAGTATCAATCAGACCAAGAGAGGCTCCCTCAGACACAGACACTGCTTGCACCAAGTGGAGAAAGAGATAGGTAGACGCCAGTGCAAAAATATATTCAACAACATAAAAACTAATATGGCTCCATCACAACCTACATCAGCAAGACCTGAACATCCCAACACAGAAGAAACAGAAGATATCTACAATAAAAATGACTTTAAGAAGATATTAGAGATCTTAAAAGAGGAAATGAAAAATTCCCTTAAAGAAATCAAGGAAAAGTTAAAAAAAAAAAAAAGGAAGAAATCAGTAATTCCCTTGAAAGCCAAGAGAAAGCAATTAAACAAGTGAGGGAAACAGTTCAAGATTTCAAAACTGAAATGGAGTCAATAAAGAAGACACAAACTGAGGTAATGCTGGAAGTGGAAAATCTGAGTAAATGAACAGGAACTACAGATGCAAGTATAACCAACAGAATGGATCTCTGGTGTTGAAGATACGGTAGAAGAAATAGATTCATTAGTCAAAGAAAACATTAAAGCCAACAAATTCATGACCCAAAATGTCCAAGAAATTTGGGATACCATGAAAAAACCAAACATAAGAATAGTAGGGATAGAAGAATACTGACTCAAGGGCACAGAAAATATATTCAACAAAACCATAGAAGAAAATTTTCCCAACCTAAAGAAGGAAATACCTATAAAAATACAGGAGGGTTACAGAACACCAAATAAACTGGATCCAAAAAAAAAGTCCCCTCGCCACATAATAATCAAACCACTAAGCATACAGAATAAAGAAAATTATTAAGAGCTGTAAAGGAAAAAGGCCAAGAAACATATAAAGGCAGACCCATAAGAATAACACCTGACTTCTCAATGGAGACTCCAAAAGCCAGAAGGTCCTGGACAGACGTTATCCAGATACTAAGAGACCATGGATGCCAACCTAGACTATTATACCCAGCAAAACTCCCAATCAACATAGACAGAGTAAACAAAATATTCCATGATAAAACCAGATTTAAACAATATCTCTCCACAAATCCAGCCCTACAGAAGGCAGTTGAAGGAAAAATTCAACCTAAGGAAGTTAGATACACCCATGAAAACACAGGCAATAGATAGTCCCATACCAACAAATACCAAAGAAGGGAAACATACAACACTATCACCAAAAAAAATATAACAGGAATTAATAATAACTGGTCATTAATATCCATCAATATCAATGGTCTCCAATTCACCTATAAAAAGACACAGGCTAACAGAATGGATACAAAAACAAGATCCATCCATTTGCTGCATACAAGAAACACACCTCAAATTCAAAGACAGACACCACCTCAGAATAAAAGGCTGGGAAAACACTTTCCAATTAAATGGATTTAAGAAGCAAGCTGGTGTAGCTATCCTAATATCTAATAAAATAGACTTCAGACTAAAATCAATTGAAAGAGATCAGGAAGGACACTACATGTTTATCACAGGGAATATCTGACAAGATGAAGTCTCAATTCTGAATATTTATGCGCCAAATACAAGGGCACTGGCATTCATAAAAGAAACATTACTAAAGCTTAAATTGCATATCAAACCCCATACACTAGTAGTGGGAGACTTCAACACCCCACTGTCACCAATGGACAGGTCTGCCAGATAGAAACTTAACAGAGAAATAAGAGAACTAACAGACATTATGACTCAAATAGACTTAATAGATATCTACAGAATATTCCATCCTAACACAAAAGAATATTCCTTCTCTTCAGCACCCCATGGAACCTTCTCCAAAATCAACCACATGCTTTGTCACAAAGCAAATCCCAACAGATACAAAAAAAGAAAAAGAAAATTGAAATAACCTCCTGTGCCTTATCAGACCACCATGGCTTAAAGTTAGATTTCAACAACAAAAATTAGAGAAAGCCTACAATCTCATGGAAACTGAATAATGCCCAATTGAATCACCAATGGGTCAAGGAAGAAATAAAGAAATTAAAGATTTCCTAGAATTCCATGAAAATGAATGTACAACATACCCAAACTTATGGGACACCATGAAAGCAATCCTAAGAGGGAAATTCATAGCTCTAACTGCCCACATAAAGAATTTGGAGAAATCTCACACTAGTGACTTAACAGCACAACTGAAAGCTCTAGAACAAGAAGAAGCAAACTCACCCAGGAGATACAGATGCCAGGAAATAATCAAATTGAAGGCTTAAATCAATAAAAGAGAAACAAAGAGAACAATACAAAGAATCAATGAAACAAAGAGTTGTTTCTTTGAGAAAATCAACAAGATAGATAAGCCCTTATCCAAATTAACCAAAAAGCAGAAAGAGAGCATTCAAATTAACAAAATCAGAAATGAAAAGGGGGACATAAAAAGAGACAATGAGGAAATCCAGAGAATCATCAGGTCATACTTCAAAAACCTGTACTCCACAAAATTGGAAAATCTGAAAGAAATGGAAAATTTACTGGATAGGTACCCCATACCAAAATTAAATCAAGACCAGATAAACTATCTAAATAGACCAATAACCCCTAAGTCTCCCAAACAAAAAAAAAAGCCCAGGACCAGATGGTTTCAGCGCAGAATTCTACCAGATTTTCAAAGAAGAGCTAATACCAATACTCTTCTAATTGTTCCACACCATAAAAACAGAAGGAACATTACAAAATTCTTTTTATGAGGCTACAGTTACCCTGACACCTAAAGATGCAACAAAGAAAGAGAATTACAGACCAATTTCCCTTATGAACATTGATGCAAAAATACTCAATAAAATACTGGCTAACCGAATCTAGGAACACATCAAAAAAATTATCCACCATGACCAAGTATAGGCTTCATCCCAGGGATGCAAGGATGGTTCAACATACAAAAATCTGTCGATGTAATACACCATATAAACAAATTGAAAGAAAAAAACCACATGATCATCTCACTGGATGCTGAAAAAGCCTTTGACAAAATCCAACACCCCTTCATAATAAAGGTTCTAGAGAGATCAGAAATACAAGGAACATACCTAAACATAATAAAGGTAATTTACAGCACACTGACAGCCAACATCAAATTAAATAGAGAGAAACTCAAAATGATTCTACTAAAATCAGGAACGAGACACGGCTGTCCACTCTCCCCATACTTATTCAATATAGTACTTGAAGTTCTAGCCAGAGCAATAAGACAACATAAGGAGATCAAGGGGATACAAATTGGAAAGGAAGAAGTCAAACGTTCATTATTTGCAGACGATATGATAGTATACATAAGTGACCCCAAAAATTCTACCAGGGAGCTCCTTCAGCTGATAAATTCCTTCAGTAAGGTGGCAGGATACAAGATTAACTCAAAAAAATCAGTAGCCCTCCTATAGACAAATGAAAAAGGGGCTAAGAAAGAAATCAGAGAAATATCACCCTTTACAATAGCCACAAATAATATATAATACCTTGAGGTAACTCTAACTAAGCAAGTGAAAGACCTGTATGATAAGAACTTTAAGTCTCTGAAGAAAGAAATTGAAGAAGATATCAGAAAATGGAAAGATCTCCCATGCTCATGGATAGGTGGAATCAACACAGTAAAAATGGCAATCTTACCAAAAGCAATCTACAGATTCAATGCAATCCCCATCAAAATCCCAACACAATTCTTCACAGTCTTGGAAAGAACAATGCTTAACTTTATATAGAAAAACAAAAATCCTAGGATAGCTAAAAGAATCCTATATAATAAAGCAACCTCTTGAGGCATCATGATCCCTGACCTCAAGCTCCACTATAGAGCTATAGTAATAAAAACAGCTTGGTACTGACATAAAAAACAACATGTGGACCAATGGAATTGAATTGAAGACCCTGACATTAATCCACACACCTATAAACATATGATTTTTGACAAAGAAACCAAAATTGTACCTTGGAAAAAAGAAAGCATCTTCAACAAATGATGCTGGCATAACTGGATGTCAACATGCAGAAGATTGCAAATAGATCCATATCTGTCACCACGAACAAAACTCAAGTCCAAGTGGATCAAAGACCTCAACATAAATCCACTTACACTGAACTTGATAGAAGAAAAAGTAGGAAGTAGTCTGGAATGAAATGGCACAGGATACCACTTCCTAAATATAACACCAGTAGCACAGACACTGAGAGCAACAATTAATAAATGGGACCTCCTGAAACTGAGAAACTTTTATACAGCAAAGGACATAGTCAATAAGACCAAATGAAAGCCGACAGAATGGGAAAAGATCTTCACCAAGCCCACATCTGACAGAGGGCTGATCTCCAAAATATATAAAGAACTCAAAAAGCTAGACATCAAAATACTGAACAATCCAATTTAAAAATGGGCTACAGAGCTTAATAGAGAATTCTCAACAGAAAAATCTCAAATGGCTGAAAGGCATTTAAGGAATTGCTCAACATCCTTAGTCATCAGGGAAATGCAAATCAAAACAACTCTGAGATATCGCCTTACACCTGTCAGAATGGCTAAGATAAAAAACACTGAAGACAGCTTATCTTGGAGAGGATATGGAGAAAGTGGAACACTCCTCCACTGTTGTACAACCACTCTGGAAATCAGTATGGCAGTTTATCAGAAAATTGAGAATAAGTCTTCCTCAAGACCCAGTTATACCACTCTTGGGCATATACTCAAGGAATGCTCAATCTTACCACAAGGACACATGCTCAGCTATGTTCATATCAGCATTATTCATAACAGCAAGAACCTGGAAACAACCTAGATGCCCCTCAACTGAAGAATGGATAAAGAAAAGTTGGCACATATACATAATGGAGTACTACTCAGCAGTAAAAAACAATGATATCATGAAATTTGTAAGCAAATGGATGGAACTAGAAAATATCATCTTGAGTGAGGTAAACCAGACTCAGAAGGACAAACATAGTATGTACTCACTCATAAGTGGATACTAAATGTGAGGGAAGGGATGGCCAGACTGCAACTCACAACTCTAGAGAGGCTAGCTAACAGGGAAAGACCCTAGGAGGGACACATGGATGACCCTGTGAAGGAGAAGTGGATGAGTGGACTGGGTGTGGGGGGTGGCAGAGGGATGAAAACATAGGGAAATGGGAGGGTCAAGCTGGAACAGGGACAGAGTGGGAGGGCAGGGAGGACGATACCATGATAGATGAGGACATCATGGGAATACAAAGAGTCATGGTGCTGGGGAGGGCTCTCAGGAATCCACAAGGTTGACCCCACCTTGGTGTAGCTTGATTTTTTTCGCCTTGCCCACAGTCAGGACAAATCTTTGTCACCCGCCAGTCCCACAGCCGCTCAGACCCAACCAAGTAAACACAGAGACTTATTTTGCTTACAAACTGCATGGCCGTGGCAGGCTTCCTGCTAACTGTCCTTATCTTGCTAACTGTGCTTTTATCTTAAATTGGTCCATTTCCATACATCTATACCTTGCCATGTGGCTGGTGGCTTACTGGCGTCTTCACATGCTGCTGGTCATGGCGGCGGCTGCAGCATCTCCTTCTGCCTTTCTGTCCTTTTATATAGTCCCACCTATCTTTCCTGCCTAGCCACGGCCGATCAGGTTTTATTTATTAACCAATCAGAGCATACAGACCATTCCCCAGCACAGCCAAGTGCAGACCATCTCAAACACCTGCACTCAGGCCCATGGTCCTAATCATCCTCTATACGGACCTGCTGGGTAACGCCACAAAGAACCTGAGAATGGGCTCCCACAGGACATACAGAACATCCCACAGCACTTCCCCTTTCTTTTTTTTTAAAAAAAGGAAAGTTTTAACTTTTACACATCTCCAAAGCCAGCTTGGTATATTTGGGAATTTGGGCGTAGCTTCTCTTAACTACTTCCTGCTGGAGGGGGGCGCTGTATCTTATGGGGATGCAAAGAAAATTTTAGGATCATGGAGTAGTCCGTGAGACCGTTAAATCTTTAGAGAAAAGCAGAAACAAACATTTAGGAAGACATAAAAATTTTTTAGATAATATATACCCATACACCGTTTCATTCTGTTTCTTGGGATAGATGATTTGTCCCTTTTCTTCAGTTGTCTCATTTGTCCAGTGTTCTTCAGATTCCTTAACCTTCATTCTCCTAAAAGACAAAAACAAAAACCTTTCCCCAAGACTAATTTTGGGGATGTTTCCTTTTGACAAGTTATTATTTGATTAAATGAAAAGGCATGTATTATTGATACCAGTTAGTTTAAATTGGATGTTCATGCTGGTTGATGAACTATCACCTCCTCTAATTAAGAGGTCTCTCTTGTTCAAATCGAACCTTTATCAATTTTGATGGTACCCACAGCTTATCTTCTCCTGTAGAAACAAAAGCAAAACCTCGTCCCCAATGTAATCCATACCCTGGTTTCCATTCTGAGGGCAGCACATCCTTAAAGTATATAGGCTGATTTAATTCTGTAGTTTTTTCTATTATCCAATGTCTCTCTGCAGCTGTTGTTCCTTTCTCATTGGCATTCAGAAAATTCAAAGTTAGAAGAGCATTATGCAGTCTATTTCTGGGGGTTTTTGTTACCCATTTCTGTTTATTTAGCATATCCTTTAGAGTTCTGTTTGATCTTTCTATAACTGCTTGACCTGTAGGATTATGTGGTATGCCTGTAATATGCTTTATATTGTAATAAGCAAAAAACTGTTTCATTTTAACAAAGACATATGATGGAGCATTGTCAGTTTTGATTTGTGCAGGTATACCCATGATGGCCATAACTTCTAGCAAATGAGTGATTACAGAATCAGCTTTTTCAGAACTCAAAGCAGTTGCCCATTGAAATCCTGAATAAGTATCGATAGTGTGGTGTACATATTTCAATTTTCCAAATTCTGCAAAGTGAAACACGTCCATCTGCCAGATTTCATTTCTCTGAGTACCCTTTGGGTTACATCCTGCTGGTAATGGCGTCTGATTGTAGAAGGAACAAGTAGGACATTTCTTTACTATTTCTTTGGCTTGTTGCCAGGTAATGGAAAAATCCTTTTTTAAACCTTTACTATTAACGTGATGTTTTTTATGAAATTCTGAGGTCTCCAGCACATTTCCTATCAATAATTTATCAATCTCATCATTGCCTTGTGCTAGAGGGCCTGGCAGACCAGTATGGGATCGGATGTGAGTTATATATAAAGGATTACTCCTTTTCCTGATTGTATCTTGTAATTGAATAAATAATGAAGTTAATTCTGAAGTATCAGGGATAAATTCTGCAGTCTCAATATGTAACACCACACTATCGATACTTATCTGAGGCCAGGACAATATGGCCCCATCCCTGAAGTGGCTTTCGCATCCGGAAAAGGTACGGTGCCCTTTTCTTCGAAGGCAGCTTAACAGGCAGAGGGCCGATGGATTCTGTTGTACAATGGAACAGCAGCTGAAAGCTCATGCCTCTCAAAAGTAGACTGGCATTTAATAAAGGGATATGGAGAAGAAGGGGACGCTGAGATGAAGCCATAACCACACTTGTTTTGGTAAGAATCAGTAGTCCATTGTTTCGTGTTCTGTCTGTCCATTTTGTCCTGTTGATTCGAGGATACTTTGTTGTCCAGTGGCTAACTTTTGCCACAAGGAAAGTTGACTCCATATGCAGTTTCTTCAATGCCCATATTTTCTCTGAAGTAGATTAGTACTGCCAGGAGCTGACATGTCTCAAAAAGAAAAATTTTCTAAGTTATTAAAACATTTTAAATGCCATATTCTGTAGATCTCTGAAGGGTTTGAAGATGACCTATCTAAAACATCTCTGCTCAATTTTAAAAACATATCTAATATGACTACAAGTTCTATTGAAATGTCTAACTACTAACTTTCATTTCTTTATATCCTAGTAGTTGGTAATAATAACATTCAAGGATCAGAAATTTGTATTACATTGTTAAATGAATGGTATAAATACAATTAGAAATATACATATAGCATTTTCTAACAATATCAGTTTCAAATTTGTATACAATATAAAACAATTCAATCCAATGTAAAGTATTAGTAATTGTCTTTTTCTTTTCTTTCTTTCTTTCTCTCTTTTTTTTAACAAGAACCTTAAATCTAATCTCCTTTGCTTAGCCTTTTTCTTAACCCTTGACAATAACTTGTAACCAGCCCCCCTAAATACTGAAAATTATCCCAGACCCAAAACCCATTAAAAAGACCAAAAAACCACCCACCCCACACCACCTCTTTGGGAATGTGGGCGATGTAGTCTTAAAATTGCTTCCTGCTGGGTATGGGCGAAGTTTTTCTTTATCATGAAAGAATGTTCTGAGCACCTAGTAGTTCAAAGCTGATCTGTGGATGATGTTTGTCAGCTTAATGATATCATTATTGTCCACGTGGAATTGTTGTTGTTGTGGGGCCCCATCTTCTTTCTGGAGACTTCAGTTGATGTTAGGCCTGGCCATGATTTCCTGCAGAAAACTGATAAGAGACTCGAACACAAAAACATATATATGCAGCTAGCCTTTTTTCTAGAATTAGTTAGTACTCTATATGACCATTCATATCTTAACAAAGTTTAAAATGTATATATATCTATATATCTTTATGTATCATCTGAGCCAGTTGCCTTGAAACGATTCTGGATGTTGGATCATCTGGGCCATGGTGTCATCGGAGACCTTTCAGGTGGTCTTGGCTGGTCAAACCTGATGTATCTTAATCTGGAACAAATCCATAGCCTCTGGCTTTCTGTAGAGACAAAAGCAGAGTCTCCTTTCCAAAGTAACACATCCTTATATCCAAATTTTAAAGTCAAGATATCTTTAATATATACATATTGGTTTAACTCAACATCTTTTACGATCAAATGTTTTTCTGCAGTTAAAAATCCCAAAGACAATATAGTCCAAACTCTGTGTGATATCCATCTTTACATGGCTTATTTTTATATTACTTTTACTTTCTCTTTAACGACTTTATTTTTTTAAACTTTCTATTTCTTTATATAACTGTCTATGTTCCTTTTCCTCTCTCTTCCAAGCCCCAGGAACCCACCAGTAACTCAAACCGGCGGCTGCTGCTCATTTGAGAGAGAGAATTAGGAACTGTGGGGCGTTTACCGACGTCACCGTTCCTGGAGAACTTACCGACGTCACCGCTCCGTGTGTTGAGTTCTGAATCCTCCACCACGCGAGGATTCTTCTCAGATCACACTTTATTGGAGCGCCTCTTGGTTAAGGGACTTTGTCTTTAGTATTTTTTTTTTTTTCATAACACCGGCCTTTATCCCTGTTCATTTGTCCTTTTTCTTTAGTCCCTTTTTTTTTTTCTTTTTTTTCTTTAACCCTTTTTTTCTTTAGCCCCAAGTTCGGGCGCCAAATGTAGCTTGATTTTTTCGCCTTGCCCACAGTCAGGACAAATCTTTGTCACCCGCCAGTCCCACAGCCGCTCAGACCCAACCAAGTAAACACAGAGACTTATTTTGCTTACAAACTGCATGGCCGTGGCAGGCTTCCTGCTAACTGTCCTTATCTTGCTAACTGTGCTTTTATCTTAAATTGGTCCATTTCCATACATCTATACCTTGCCATGTGGCTGGTGGCTTACTGGCGTCTTCACATGCTGCTGGTCATGGCGGCGGCTGCAGCCTCTCTGGTCATTGCGGCGGCTGCAGCGTCTCCTTCTGCCTTTCTGTCCTTTTATATAGTCCCACCTATCTTTCCTGCCTAGCCACGGCCGATCAGGTTTTATTTATTAACCAATCAGAGCATACAGACCATTCCCCAGCACAGCCAAGTGCAGACCATCTCAAACACCTGCACTCAGGCCCATGGTCCTAATCATCCTCTATACGGACCTGCTGGGTAACGCCACAAAGAACCTGAGAATGGGCTCCCACAGGACATACAGAACATCCCACAGCACCTTGGTCTGCTGGCAGTGGTCCAGAGGGTGCCTGGACCAGTCTACTCTAGTGACCAGCCTAGCAAATAACCTAGCTGTCATCATAGAGCCTTTGTCCAGTGACTGATGGAGGCAGATACAGAGATCCACGGCCAGGCACCAGGTTGAGCTCCGGGAATCCAATTGATGAAAGAGAGGAGAGATACTGCAGGTGAAGGACATCAAGATCATGATGGGAGGGCATGCAGAAATGACCGGCCACACTAGTGGAAGCCCATGAACTTTGGAGTGGGGGTGATGGAGCTCCCATGGGACTGGACTAGGCCCTCTGGATACAGAAGACAGTTGTTTGGCTCGAACTGTTTGGGGGCCACCCAGGCAGGGGGATCGGGATCTGTCCCTGGTCTATGGGCAGACTTTTGGAACCCGGTGCCTGTGGTGTGACACCTTGCATAGCCTTGGTGCAGTGGGAAGGAGCTTGGACCTGCCTAGGCTCAATGTGCTGGGCTCTGCTGACTCCCCATGGGAGACCTTGATTTGGGGGATGTGGGGATGCTGGGTGGCTTGGGAAAGAGGGCTGGGGGGTGGGAGGAAGGAGGAGGGGGGATCTGTGGATAGTATGTGGAGTGAGTAGAAAATTTCTTAATAAAGAAAAATGAAAGAGAAAAAAGAACTAAAAACAATTGGATGTCAAGGAAACAAATAATCTAATTAAAAATGGGGTACAGATCTAAATAGAGAGTTCTCGAAATATGAAACATAAGTGGTTAAGAAACACTTAGAAATGTTCAACATCCTTAGTCATCAGGAAAACCCAAATCAAACCACTGAGAGATATCATCGTACACAAGTCATAGTGGCCAAGATCAATAAAATAGATGACACATCACATTGATGAGCATGTCGGATAGGGAGAAATGTAGGGTAAAAAGGGACAATGAAAGAGCACCCTGGCCCTGAGACCAGAGCCAAAAAAAAAAAAAAAAAAAACCACCCTGCTTCTAATCAACTCAGTAATTGAAATCTAACCAATCCATGAGCACAAAAACCAACCAACCCCAGTGCACAAAAACCAACTGATCCCTGAGCATGCAATCCACCAATCCCTGAGCATGTAACCAAACTAATATTTGAGCTTGTCCCAAACTCAGGAATTGAGATCCTCTCAATTTCCACCCTGAAAATCTCCACCTTAGGAAGCTCTGCCTCTAAGAAATCCTATATACATCCTGTACCTGTTCATTTCAGGCTGCCCTCTTTCCACTCTGGCAGAGGCAGCCAATCTCCTAGATCCTCCCTCCCTCACTCTTGAGTGAGGTTTGTCGTAATGACTTTCTTTCATCAAGGCAGAGCAGGGTAGAACAGAGATGTAACAGTTTTCACCAAAGCAGACCAGAGCTGTAATGTCTCTCATCAGAGGGGAGCAGGAGCAGAGGAGAACTGTAACACTTTGGGGAAACGTTCCCTTGTTGGAGCAGAATCCTTACACTCTGAGGAAGATGAGCAGAGTTGTAACATTTCTCCAGAGCAGAGAAGAGCCGAGCAAATTTGTAACAACCTCTCAGGGAAACGCTCCCCTGTGGAAAAAGAGTTGTTACACACTTGCATTTAGGGAAACCTTTGCTAGAGCAAGGACACTAACACTTTGCTGGAGAAATCATCCCCCACCTTAACAGAGCTGTAACACTTCTGTTGGGATACCTTTCATTTCCAAGCTTGAAGGTACTCCTTGGCTTCTGACTGTCAGGATACCTTTCCCTCATGAACTGTAGCTGTTTCTTGGCTTCCAACTGCCAGGATACCTTTCCCTTCTGAGCTTGGCTTCTGAATACCAGTATACCTTTCTCTTCATAGCTGTAATATTTCAGTAACATTCATCCATTGCTGGAGGGAGTGAAAACTTGTACAGCCACTATAGAAGTCAGGGTGACAGTTTCTCAGAAAGATGGGACTCACTCTCCCTCAAGACCCAGCTATTATCACTCTTGGGCAAATACTTGAAGGACAATTCATCCAAGAACACTTTCTCAACCATGTTCCTTGCTGTTCAGTTCATAATGTCTAGAAATTATAAATAGTCTAGATGTTCATCAGCAGTTGAATGGACAATGAAAATGTTTAAAAAAATGTTTTTTAAAAAATGAAATGTTCAGGTAAATTGATGGAGTTAGGAAAAAAACATCCTGAGCCAAAGTAACCCTGAGGAAAAGTAACCCAGACCCAAAAGATGAATGTGATATGTATTTTCTTATACATGGGTGTTATCTTTAAAGCCTTCAATAAGCATGTATAATCCCTATAACCACAGAGTTGGAGAGTAAGGGACCCAGGGCAGGGTTCCCAAGTAAAAGGAAATACAATATATAGTTGTGGAGAGATGGTAGAGGGCAGATGAGAACAGAAACAAGAAGGGGATGAGGGAGGGTAGCTAAAAATAAATGCCATCTGAGGGGTCATATAGAAACCTGGTACAGTAGAAGCTATTTTGTTATTGTTGTTTATTTGTCCAGATCTATGACTGGATAATTTACAGAGACTGTGGAACACCCAGTCCTAAATGGGAAGTATCCATCAAACCTCTCCCCTTTGGTCTCAGTGAATTTTGAAGAACAGGAGGGAAAAAAGACTTTAAGAGCCAGAGAAGGCCATGTGGTGAGGCCAGCCTGGGCTACAGAGTGAGTTCCAGGAAAGAGAAACTCTGTCTCGAAAAACCAAAACCAAAAAAAAAAAAAAAAAAAAAAAAAGAGAGAGAGCCAGAGAAGAGGGAGGATACCAAAGAAGCCATGAGCCATTCCTTCCAGACACAGCATGACTGATGCACATACAAACTCACAGAGACTGTGGCAGCATGCACAGGGTCTGCACATTTCTAAGCCAGATGAGGTCCCAGCACTAGGAAGAAGAAGTGGACACACTCTCCCATATCTAACCCAGAAGCTACCTCTAATTACCAGTCTCTCACAAAAGGAAAACTAGCTTTGTCCAGTGGGATCTCACTGGTCATACAAACCATACAAATCATGGCAAGCCCCATGCCCAGCAATACACAGCCAACTCAAATGAGCTTAATTATATTCTGGGAAAATTTTTGTCTCAATCCTTTGTCTGTTTTTATTGTTTTTACTGCTTATGTATTACAGTTTCTGGAAAAGAAAGAAACATAGGAACAAAGAAAATGAAAGGGAAGGAAAAGTACAAAAAGGAAAGGCACAAGGAGGGACTAGATTAATGGCTTAGTGGTTAACAACACAGGCTGCCCTTCCAGAGGGCTCAGGTTTGATTCCCACCACCCAAAACTATCTGTAATCACAGTCCTAGGACATCCGATATCCTATTCTGGCCTCATAGACTTCTGCATACACATGGTGCATTTATTTACATGAAGACAATGCATCTGTATTCACAAAATAAATAAATATTGTTTTTAAAGGGGTATACATCATAATCTTATACTTAAAAGACTAAAGATTTCTTCCCGAAAGCACTTAGATGTGATCAACGCTTTCATCAAATAAGCCAGACACAAAATCAACATATAAAACAAATAGCACTCATATGCCATTATGAAAGAAACCAGGAAACAACCATTCAAGAATACCTGGTAATAGCTATAAGCCAGAATAGGGAAGCGCTCTACAGTGAAATCCATGTGATACTGGAAAGCTGAATTGGGGATGAGACTAGAAGATGGAATGACTTCAGATGCTCATGGTTTGCCAGACTTCTTTGAAAAGGGGTATATTAGAAAAGGTAAGGGTGTGAACAGTGGGAAAAATATTCACTCTGGTTAATTTTTTTTTCCTCAGGGACTGTACAGTGGGAAGAGAGATAGATACCACTTGGGTAAGTGCACTGAATGGGCCCCTTTCAAAGGGTTTCTACTTCAGTAAACCTGGGGTCTGTTACACACTGACATTGGAAATGACTTCACAAAACAACCATGGGAAATCTGCAAGTACGATCAGGAGTCCATTTTCTTCCAAGGGAATGTTTTTAGTATTATTAACATTTTTCTTCTACTCCCTTATTAATCATAGTTCTTACCCTTAATCCATGTCAGAGCACATAAATTAACATTTTCAGCAGTATGTCACAAAATATAGTTCTTAAATCTTCTGGAAAACCTATTTGAAGGGGAAAAGATTGCTCTGTCACCCAGACCTATTGGGCAGCATCTCCAGCCCCTGGAGGCTTGAAATCTGGATTTGACACATTGCAGGCCTGTGGTTGCCTGAAGACTGAAGCTCAGACAGCTGAGCTCATGTCTGGGCCAGCCAGTTTCATGTGTGACTCTTCACCCACATCCTGTTTTAACCAGTGGATCTGTCTAGTTTGTAAACAGATTAAGAGTGCACTGTACTGTGGTAAGGAAATAACAACCAGCTCTTCAAATCCAGCTCAATGTGACAAGAATCTCAGCCATTGTCATCCTTCTTGCTCTTCATATGTTTTGCTTTAAAAGAAGTTCAACATTTCTATTAACCTCAATTTTTTAATGGCAAAAATGACAGTTACTATGGTAAAGCAGTTTTTATAAAAGGGAATGCATATTCTGGTCAGCTAATTTCTTTCTTATTTCCTCTCTCTGAAAAAGAATGAAGTTGAAAGACATATCAACCCAATTAACTTCTGGACATTTTAAGATAAAATAATTACAAAAAAGTATCATCTTCCAGTTGAAGAAAGACCATGCATGTCTTCCATTTCCTCTGTGCATTGGTGTCCTGAGAGTTGGTTTGCCTACATTGATTTTATGTCACAGTGCAAGGAGAGTTCTTTTCTCTCTACCTGAACAGTTTATATAGAGCAGTGATTACATTTATGCCTCCAGGCTAAACTAGGACATTTTAGAGTGAATCATATTCTGTTAGGTATAAATACCAGATTTTAAAGATCAATTCATCTGTTGATGGACACTAAAATTGCCTCATACTATAGATGATACTCTAATGCAGTAGTGAATTTGGACATGCAGACATCTCATTGGTAAGCTGATAAAAATTGTTCTAGGTCATGACATAGATATAACATTGAGTCATAAGATAACTCCATTTTGAGTTATCTTATAACAGTTTGTTAAGGAACCTTGATGCCATTTCCAGAATGAACTGGGCTAACTTTCCACACCACCAGCAGTATATAAGGAAGGACAATTTCCTTTTCTCTACGTCCTGCCAACATTTGCTATCTTTTATCATTTTTTCAGAATAGCTGAGCTAATGAGTGTAAGATAATTCCTCGTGGTGGTTTTTTTTTTTTTTTTTTTTTTTTTGGTTTTTCGAGACAGGGTTTCTCTGCGTAGCTTTGCGCCTTTCCTGGAGCTCACTTGGTAGCCCAGGCTGGCCTCGAACTCACAGAGATCCGCCTGGCTCTGCCTCCCGAGTGCTGGGATTAAAGGCGTGCGCCACCACCGCCCGGCCCTCGTGGTGGTTTTAATTTGCATTTCTCACATGATTAGAAGAATTGAACATATTTTCCGTATATCTGTGGGTATTTGTTTGACTTCTTTTGTGTGATACCTATTTGAGTCCTTTCCCCATTTAAAAACAAGGTTCATTGCTTATTACTGAGTAGATTGTGTCCCTTGTCTGTTCTGGGTTTTAGCCCCCTTACCTGATGTATAATTCATAAAAAAAAAAAAAAAAAAAAAAAAAAAAAACTTTCCCTAAACATGTTTTCTCCTTATTTTATTCTCATGCTATGTAGAAGCTTTATTGTTTGACATAACTTATGTGGGGCCTACTTTTTTATTACCTGTGTTTTGGGTATCAGCTTCACGAAATCTGAGTTATATCTTTGGGGCCTGAGTAAGTTGTGGTCCATTGAGGAGCTTTGTTAAATAAATGTTTCAGTTATCATCTAAAATATTGAGTTTCATTCTGATATATGTACACACACACACACACACACACACACACACACACGACTGCGTCTTCTTCCTTTTACTCACCCTTCCCAATGCCCTTCCCTGTCTTTAATCTCCTTTCTCCTATGTATCTTTACTTTCCTATCTCTTAGTTTTCCTTCCCTGAAAAGTAACCATTTGTTTTCCTGTTACATGCAAATATGTATGTATACATATACATATTTAAATCTAGATTCTGCAAATGAGAGAAAAGTGACATATTAAGTTTTTGCCCCATTGCTCTATGTTATCCTGCCTTGCCGCTCCATTGAGAACTCTTTTCCCAGGCTCCTATTTCCTCTTCTACGTTCATGCCCTATAAAGCTGTTGAGAAAATATGTGATATCTGTCTTTCTGAGCCTGGCTTATTTCACTTGACATCCACTGAATAAATGTCCTGCATTCTCCATCCATTCATCTGTTGGTGGACATAAAGGCTGATCCCACATCTAGAGTGATGTAAATTGTGCAGTAGTAAATGCAGATGTGCAAGTGACTCTGTGGTGTGCTGACTCACACTCATACTGGTGTATATCCAGGTGTGAAATAACTGGGCCATATGATAGGTGTATTTTTAGATTTCTAAGAAATTTGCATTTTAATTTCTATAGCAGCACTGCAAGTTTGTACTCCCACCAGTAGAGTCTCTCATTCCCACCTTGCCAACCCTCCATTGTGATTGGTTTCTTTTTTTTTGTTGTTGTTGTTGTTGGCTATTCTAAATTACCCTGCCTGTAGTAGGACAGGCTCATAGGGTTGAGGAAACTGGCTCAGACCAGTTGCCAAGGCATGTACATAATGTACTCCTTATGAGCCAACCTGGAGTCTGCCTGAGGGCCTAACAACAGGAGTTCTCAGTGTTCCTGGTCACTGTCAGAGTTCCTGATCATGCTCAGCCAATGAGGGATGACCACGCAATGCTACTAGGTTGTGACACAGACTAGGTGCTGGGAGGCCTTCCAGGCTACTAAATAAAGTTCATTATTTGCCTTCAACTGACTCCCAGTGTCTGTGCCATTGACGTAGCACTTCTCACCCCCTCGCTTGAGGGAGCCATTAGAATCTAACAACACCTT